>NC_050445.1:25102857-25473628 GCF_903995425.1 Onychomys torridus
CTGAATCGGTAGGGTAACACAACATGACCATCAAAGTTGATAACGTCAGCCCCTGAGAGGAGAGAGAAACACCTCATTAGTCTGGTAGCTAGCTTTAGATGAACATCCATTTCCAGCTAGTACCTACTCAGGAAAATTGAGTTGAATGTTTTCCTGAGACGCTGGACTGTGCTTTTTTTTTTTTTTTTTTTTTTTTTTTCTTTCTATTAATTTACCATGTGTCCTAAAGTGGATTGACTGGAGAGTTTTGATAAGAATGATCATAACCATATCTATCAATATAGAATTTTATTTCAATTACTATATTGACAATACAAACACGGTTAATATGAATATGATTGAAATTTCAACTTGGAAATGTATAATTTAGTGAAAAAGAGTAAGAGAAATTAATTAATCCTTTGAGAGTTTCATACAACAAGCTTTGATAATATTCACCCCACCTTCCAATTCTTTCCATGTCCAATCCCCTTCCCTGCCCATACAACCTTGTGTGTGTGTGTGTGTGTGTGTGTGTGTGTGTGTGTGTGTTCATCAGGACCAACTTTTATTGGCCAAATATACCTGAATGTGTGGTCTTCTACTGGAGAGTAGTCAGTTTACCAGAGGCTACATGCTTACAGAAAACCGTCTCTCCATTTCCTAGCACCTAACAATTGTCCATAGCTCCACAGTAAGGTTGGGGTTGTGTGCCAACCTCCTAGCTTTATGCTGGGATTTGGTTTGCCTTGGTCTTGAACAGGTTTTGCCCATGCTGCCCAAACTGCTAAGAGTCAAATACTGCATCTGCCTTGCTGTGTCCAGAAGACAGTGTTCTTGTAGTACCTACCACTTTTTAGTAACCACCAACTTTGCCTCTTACACTCTTTCTGAAAAATGTTCAGTTCTAAGACGTTATAAAATTTAACATTTCTGCTGTGTGGTGGTGACGCATTCCTTTAATCCCAGCACTAGCAGAGGCATATGGAACTTTGTGAATTTGAGGCCAGCCTGGGCTACAGAGTGAATTCCAGGAAAGGCACAAAGCTACACAGAAAAACAGTTTCCTTAAGAAAGATAACTCTTTGCAACTTAGTAAATACATTTTAATTTAAAAAATTCCTTCTCTTTTCTAAATGCAGTATGCAGAAATTTGAAATATAGTGTTGGGCAGTATACTGATTTTTACCTAGTGTTTATATTCAGATAACTCTCTCAGACTTCTTATTGGTCCCTTGCATTTGGAGTCAGGGAACCAGGCATTAATGATTTAGACTCTAAAAATTAAACTTAGGTATCCTGAGTTACCATTTCTGAGTTGGACAAATAATATCCAGCTGTACTGTAACTGGAATAGAGCTAATGTGAATGTAGGGGATCACATTGGAATTTTCAGACATGAGTGAGTGTGCAGATTGTGTATTTCACTTGCTTCATCTTTGCTACTCATTTCCATAGTCGTTTAGTCACGTGGTCAGCAGAAAGAGTGAAAAAGGAGTGTGTACTGTCCATGCCTGGGCAGTGAATGGGTTTCCACATGATGAGATGGTTCTAAGGAGAATTATGAAAATGTAGATCAAATATTTCTATAGCTAGCTGGGGAGTTGTTATTTTTATATACGTTTTGGGAAGATACTTTCAAAATCTTATGTCTGTTACCTTTTAATTTTGAAATTACGGAACAGTTAGTCAAACTGGGTTGTTCTAGTACCTGAAAATCATAGTTCTGTACAAAGCCAGCCTTTAGGTTATGGGAGTTCTTCCTAAAACACTCCCATGGGAAGGTAGCAGGGAAAAGAAGAGGGAGTTGAAAGCTCACTGGGGAAGTGTTTTCTCATTTTGTATTCTGATTTTCTGGCATGTGCTTAGTTCCAGTACCATAGGGAGCAGTTTGATTTGCAGTAATTAGAGTGAGCCATTTGACCAAAAATGTCCCCAACAAGGTGGCAGAGGAGATGAGGGCTACTCTTCCTGCCCAGCCCCTTTTGAGTACCACCTCTTATGCCAAGTGTTTGTTCTCTACAAAGTGAACAACAGCAAGTTTCTAAAATTACTTAAGACTAAAGTTCTGTTTTCCACAAAGTCATCAATAGCTTTCATATCAATAGCTTTAAAAACCCCAAGGTGATGATTTCACATATATGCCTTTAAAAGAGTTGAAACAATGCTGATTTTACAAGTTCAGAGAGGGGCTAAGGAGATGTCTCAGTGAGTAAGGTGCTTGTTATGCAAGCACATAAAAAGCCAGCTGTGGTTGGGCAAGCTTGTAATGTCAGATCAAGATGGTTAAAGACTGAGGAAGCCCAGAGCTTACTGCTCTGCCAACCTCGCTGAATCTAAAAACTCCAGGTTCAGTGACATTGAATCTCAAAAACACAAGGGTGAGATTTAGGAAAATTCATGACTTTGGCTTCTGGCTCTCACAACACAAGCATACACATGCATACACATCGGAACACTTACACACATTCAAACAATAAATTCTTAAAGGCATATTAATTAATTGAAAGTTCCAAGAGCCAAACTTGAGCTTGTACTTTCGGTTTTCTTACAATCAGCACTGTTGGCCATAAAAAACCCTTCATAATCATCAGACTCCTGTTCCCACCATCTGCATCATAGGGCTTTATATTAATATAGAGGGTGAGGGAACAATCATTAAGTCTTGGCTTCTACTCACACTGAAAAGCCAATCAAACTAGATCTTAATCATCCATACTGCCATAGCTGAATTCCAGTGGCGATAACTTTATCATCCATGATGAGAGATAAAGGCAAGAAAAATGGTACTCGATTATTCTATTCAGAGCTCAGGTTGAATTTATAATCCCACAGTTGGTAGAAATTCCTTTTTGTCTTGAAAAGTGGATAAATGAAAAGCATGAGAAGGGAGTCAGTTATGACCTCTGGAGAGTAATTTTGCCACAAGCTTCCTATCAGTGACAATTGAATAATAGAGTCATCGCTGTTTTATATGCCTTCTCTATATATTAATTGTGACATACAATGCTTCTCATTCAGATCTCAGGAAGCAAATGTCCCTTCAGCCTAGATAGAGGCAAGAAATCTCTACCTTTATATGTTCATATAAGTGGAAATCTCTATGCCGTGCCAGGAAAAGAAGAGTGATTTGTGAAAATGAGGATGCTTTCCTGCCTTACACTTAGCACAATGGGGAAGTGTGACAGAGAGAATGGGTGTGGTTTATCGCCTCTAGACAGTCCTATAGTATTTATAAAAATCATGAAGGGAAGTTATTCACATTGCCCAGCCTCATTTTACCTATAATAAGTCCTTAATGGTGGACTGAAAAACTGATAAAATGATCTTAAAGCCAGACCTCCTACATTACAAAGTCAAATCTGTTCCTCAATGAATAGTTTAAATTATTTTGAAATATCCACATATTCTTTTGTGACTGTGAGTGGAAGGCTACTTTGGAAATTATAAAACCCCCTGAAATTATCTGTGTAATATAATTTATACTTAAACACCTATCATACTCCTTTAAAAGAATCTGGGATGTTGTAAAATAATGCAAATAACACCCACCACAGATTAGTTCTATTCCTTATGAAAAAATAATTAAAATTTCACTTGAAGTCTAATCATACGTTACACTTATTTTAGGACAAGCTGATTTTTTTCTACGATTCTGATTACTTACACTCCCTAAAATTAAGATTTTTTTCTGCAGTGATTAAATATGTGTGGTTGAACTGTTTAAGCAATCTGAACAACAATAATGGCTATTCAAAAGTGAATGCCAAATCATAGTGTTTCCACAATTTTGCTTCTAACAATAACTCAGGGAGTTGGGAGTGTGCCCAACTCATCAAATCCTCGTGCAATGAGGCCGTTCTTGTTTTACTAATTGGGCTGTGGTTTTTTACTCTCTGAATTTGTATAAGATGTTCTGGAGAATGTTTACCATGTGAGCACTGGAATATTATTTTAAAATACCTTGGATGTATTTCTACCCAAAATACGTATATTGTTTAAAAATTACATAATGCATATTAAAAGTAGAGTGTAAATCCTGGTAAAAAAGAGATCAGGTATTGTTAATGATCAGTAGTTTGTTCAAATGTTAGATTTTTATATTTTATCTACCAAGCTATGCATCTGTCTAATCTAAAGTGAAGCATAATCTACACATTGCATACATACACACAAGGACAGTTTGTGTATTAAACATGAATATAGATATAAAATAATATGGGTTGTTTCATATACCATAGAGAATATAATATTGTATATTATATATAGTCTACATTATTTATGTTTATACGTACTAATATATAACAATATTAGTGTGAAAAATTATATATATAATCATATTAGAATTCATAGTAAATAAAGACAAAGTCACTTCAAAAGTCTGAAATACATTTCTAAAGCTAAAGTTTGAAAATACAAGATGGATTATGGGAGGAATTTAGAAAAGTTTAGAGATGCTGGCTACAAACAGCTAAGAATGGTAATGGCAGGATTTAGTTGAATGAGTTTAATGGGACTTCAGAACAGAAGACTGTTGATAGAAATGTGGATAGCCAAGGCCAACTTTGAGAAGTTTCACAGGGTAATGTGATGCCTATTGAAAATTGGACTAATAGTCATTTGTGTTACATCTTGCAAAGCATTTGTCTATATTTTGCCCATACCTTGAAGATTTGAGTGAGGTTGAATTAAAAATCAATAGATTAATTAATTTGGTCTGATAAATTTCATATGAGCATTATTGCTGGCTGCTTTAGCCATATTCACAATGTGAACTGGGAACAATGTAGTTGAAAGTGTGAAATGCATGGAGTCAAGAAACGACCGTGAGTGAGGGCTCCTGTCACTGCTGCCAGGACCATCGATGCCTCACTATAACCATCTGTGGCTTTTCATGTGGACTCCACACAAGTCTAACCACGATCCTTCAGACCTTCAGTATCAGATGGAATTGCTGAGGCTTCCAGTGTATTGGCCTAACTGTCCACCTGGTTCTCTTCTCTCCAGTGTGATAGCCATTATCAGATTAACCAGCTTCCTATAGTGCAGCCCAATTTCTACATCCTGGTTCCCTAAAGAAATTTGAACAATGAAGCAGTTTTTGTTCTTTCCCTTCTTAGTGTTGGGTTCATGTAAATATTCTTATAGAGCTGGCTAGTGGAGGTCAGTCCCTCCAGTTTCTGCTTATCTGGGATAGACTTTATTTCTTCTAATACTTAGATAGAAAAATAATGGTAATAGTTTTCTTAGGAGGTAAGTTCAGATTTCTTTGTTACTTGTTTCTTTTCTTTCAGCATTTTTAATATATTTTCCATTTTTTTTCTTGGCTTATAGATTTATTTTTCATGAGTGATGGTACAAATCAAATAGGCCATTAGTTGTATGACTTGATATTTTTCTCTTTCTGTTTTCAAATTTTTCTCCTGACCCTCGATTTGTTGACAGTTTCACTGTATGTGCTTTGGTAGCTATCTGCTTTGGCTTTTGCTAGCCAAGGCTCTTTCAGTTGTGTCTGAATACCTGTGTCGACTTGCAACTTGGGGAAGATTTTAAGCCTTTAATGAAATAGATTTTCAGTGTTTCCTCTTTTTATTTTTCAAATTCTTAAAATTGGTGTTTGAACACTTGGTAATTCCCCATATGTTGTACAATCATTCTTCATTCTTTGAACTTCTCTCTATTTCCCTCTCACCTTTCCTTCTTTCCTATTTTGTTGACACTCTGAATTCAATGGCATGATCTCTAGTTACTAAAAGTATTTCTTTAGTTAAATCTGATTTTCTGAAAAGGCTGTCTTTCGTATCTTTCATTTCATTGATTTGGATCTTATTTCCCATATCCCTGATTCTCTCTTTTTATGATTTATTTCTCTGTAGTGAATTTTGAATTCATTTCCTGTACTACCTGCCCACATTCTGGTACTGTTCATACATTCTTTTCTGAAATATTACTGAACTGAAAATCAATAATCAGCATAATTAAAGTGTTTTTTTTTCAAATGGCTAATAGATGTCCTTCAAATTAGGATATGTTTCTAAATAACTGTACTTCTTTCAAAACTTTACATTTCCTGTTGTGTTTTATTGTCCAATATCCGAGCATCTGTATAATTGTCACTTACATGCATTCAATGAAGTTAGTTTCTGGATCTGAAGAGCATGAATGAGTGCTTACCTTGGTCTTGTGGATACATGTTGTCTGGGATTTCTGGTGATCAACCAGAGCACCAACGTTGTAGACTGGCCAGGCAACATACACTAGATTCCATTGGTGTTCAAATGTTAGTATGGGTTATGGCCTCCCTGCTGTGTTGTAGATCTACAGTGCTTATACAGGAGTCCCCGCAGTTCCTGATGCACTAATGTAGGAAAGACAGGGATCTTGGCACAGACTACAATTCCATGGATAGTGTAGAAGGTCCTTCATTAGGTTTTGCTCACAGATCATAGGCCATGAAAAAATCCCAAGGGAGGTTCAAGCTATGTCCACAGCTCTCACTCAGCCTGAAGTTTCTGGATACTGAGTTGCTTCCACCCAATGATATGCTCCCAAGTTCAAGTCATGCCAGCCTATGCCAAGTTCTAAGCAAAGGTACCAAATAGCAATGAGTGTTATGAGAATTTAAGAGAGATCTTGAATGGGTACCCTCTTCAGAGAATAAGAGTCACCTTAGTTTGTTTTTATGGCTGATCTTATTTGCATTTTCCTGCTTACCTTACCAATTGCACACAGGTTCCCTCCTACAGGGAGTCATTGCTAGAATGGCTGGAATTGAAACTGGCTTTACTCTTCTTCTTAACTTTCATGTTTGGTTTTGGTGTTATTTGGGTCTTCTATCACCCCTTTATTTGTTCAGAGAGTATTTCTTCTCTCTCATTTCTCAAATGTAGTTCCTCTTTTGTTATTCTGATTCTTTTCTCTTGCAAAGTCACATAGAACATATTTCCTTCTTTTCACCATTGGTCCCTCTTCTCTATAAAGTTTACACTCCAATACCCAACTGCCTAGAAGATTGATCCACATGGATATTCTTGGTGTAAATCTGTCTCTACTTGTCAAGTATGTAATTCCTTTTATGGGCTTCCTTGCTCTTGTTCTCTTATTTAATATCAAGTCACTTAAGCTGGAGAGCTAGAACTTTTCTGAGGGCCTCTATTTTTCCCATCCCATATTATAGCTACTTCAAGTCCTGGGCAATGTAGCACTTGTCAAGTTTCAAATTCACAGATTACCTTTATATATCATAATACAGCTGCCTCACACTTTGTAATGTACATTGTATTTGCAGACTTAAAGGAATACTTCCCATACTCTCCTATCTGTTAACCATTGCATTGTCTCTCTAGAAGCTGGAAACACTTTTGATATGAGCACTTTTGCCAAAAAGAAGAAAATCTAAGTTCCATAATGTATGTAGTAAAATCTTTATAGCAACTCTTGCCTTCACCCACTGTCTCATTATTTAGAGCACATTCCTCATTGTGTGCTAAGATAAGATACTAAACCAACTGAGGCTCTGGTTGAAGCCATGGGAGTCTCCACCAGAATTGACATGATGTCTTCATTTGGTCACATTTCAGCCACTGTCCATCTCTTCGAAAAAACTCACCCACTAGAAAGTTTTCTATATAAGACAGTGCTGGCCTGATGTTCCATTGGAACTTGCAGAACTGGTGGCATCACTATGTAGGTTGTGCTGAAACTATATTGCTAAGGTCTCATTTCCTCTAGGGGTATTACATTCTAAGGCACAGACTTTGTATCATTATACTTTGCATTCTTAGCATAATAAGCTCTTCTTAAATTGATCTAAATATCTAAATATTAAAATGATCTAAAATGTGTCTTTGAAATATCAAAGCAAAATAGGAATTGCATTATGTTCCTGCATCCTTACAAACCCATACAAGGTTCAGTGAAGTTAATCTTCTAAGGTAGATCTAAATATAATGTAAGAATATGTATTTGCTTAAATAGTGTATCTGTGGGCTTCTATATAAATAGTTTAAAAATGAATTATAGTAGTTATACTCATATGGTAATTGTTTATAAGTCAAAGGCTTAGACCTTTAACTTCTACATGAGTTTTATTATGACACATTTTTCTTTTAATTGAATACATTGGAGAGAAACTTACTTGTTGCAAGATTAAAGTTGGCAGGCTTATTAAGATAATCTTTCAACACGGTTATTAATTTACTAAGACATTCCTTTAACACGGTTATTTTGAACTAAATTAAGATTAAATATTTATTGACATTCAGAGGAAAGATGGATTTGTTCCTGTATATATTTTATTATTATTGATTTACTTCATGAAAATCTATAACATGCAATGACTTATGAGTAGTTCATTCTGTGCTTGGTTCATTGAACCCAAACTAGACACAGAAAAAAAATGTTAGTAAATTTTGAAATCAAATTACCAAAATTCCATTATTCAATATTAAAACAAAAAAAAAAAAACCTCAAAGTGCCCTCTGCTTTCAAAAATGGTCATTCAAGCTGGAGAGATGGCTCAGCCATTGAAGGCTAGGCTCACAACCAAAAATGGTCATTCACATGCATGTACATTGTTACAGATAACCACCTTCTGCTTTCTCAACCACCACCAGCAACTCATAGGACACCTGGAAAGCATAACAATCCTTTTTCTAAGACTATTATAACTAATGCACCTCATCATGCATAAATAATATTAACTTTCTGAAAATTAGCAAAATTTTCATTTGTAGCAAATCCAGGTGGAAGCTATATTTCATTATATTTTTGTAAATCAAAAAGACAAACAAATTACAAACCGCTTTTTCTGTGCTAACTTTACTGCCCAGCAAAAAGAATTCTGTAGTGTTGACTCTGCAAAAATCTATGTTTCTGCCAGGAAAAGATTGTCTAGATAATGAGCCCCAATTAAAGGTCACAAAATTAATGTATGAAGCAGGCATCAAGCAGATTCTCAGAGCCCCCTTTGATTCAAAGGATTCCTAGCATGCACTTGGTTTTTTTCCTAAAAAGTTACTAGTTCCATTTAAAACATCACTCTCAATACCATCATCTAAGTCTTAACGTTATAGATGGAAAGACAGGGTTCTGGAGAAATGGAGCTAGGAAGCTTCCTTTGAGGCCCTCTTATCACAGAATATCATTAACGTTGAGGAAAACATCAATACTTCCTATCAACAAAGGAGGAGAGGTGGAAACAAGGAGGTATGGAGTTCAGTGGCAGCCTCTCTAGATATTTCTTGATGTGTTTGTGGTTCACTTCCAATTCCCTGTCTAATTGATGTTTTATCCTCATTCCAGTACTTTGACATGGAGGACTGGCTGATCCTGGAGGACCACTCAACCTGAAGTTAAACAAGTCTTCAAACACACACCCCAAATGCAAAACAATCCTAGAACATTTGCAACCCAGATGCCACTTTTATTGAAAACACATGTTCTGAGCCACTATCCATCTTCCATAATTATCTCAAGATCAGGTGCTGGACAACTGGGTACAACTCCTAGGCACTAAAGCCCAATGGAAATAATCCATTTAGCCAAACTCATGTCTGCCTTCCAGGCCTTACCCATTTCTATGGAAAGTATAAGGAACTCTGTAAGTCATATTACAACCTGTCAGAGGCTGGTGAATCACTGTAGCCCCTTTTCAACTGACCCAGTATTGAAATTTGCACTCTCCTCTTGGGAAATATGGAATAATAAACTGTCTTTTAAGTGCTATAAACCCAGTCATACTAGGCTGACCTTACTCTAGTTCACATTTCTTCTTAAACATTTTAAAAATAGCATTTACAGAAAAATCTCATCATAGTTTGTAGGAAAAAGGAGAGAAAAATGCAAGTTTTGATAAAGTAAAAAAAAGAACATTGGAGTTGTCAGCAAGGTACTTCACAGTTCTGTAAATACGTCTTTTAAAGTAAAATTTTAGAAACTACCATTAAATATCTCCCAAAAACTAGTATTCACTGAAATATCTTGGGCATGCATACAGACAACCTTAGGGGATAACTTGGGACTGTTGAGAAAAGTGGATGTGTATTTTTCAAAGATTTATTTGTGTGGACATGTATGTGCATATCTGCCTCATTGTGCAGGTGCCAGTGGAGGCCAGAAGAAGGTGTCAGTTTCCCTGGTGCTGCAATTACAGGAAGTTATTAGGTGCCCCCTGTGGGTGCTAGGAACCAAACTCTAGAATAACAACAAATAACATTAACTGCTGAGCCATTTCTCCCACTCTAAAAGGGGTAAATTTTAAGGAAGAAGTAAGAAATGAGATTCATTGTGAATTAAAAAAAAAAAGAACTCAAGTTTAGATGAGCTATGGCAGATAGCGGAAAACAACATGCAATTGTTTTGAAGAGCTCAGTTCTACTCTCAGAACTCTCAGAATTCTCATGCATTACAAGTGAGGTCACAATCAGAAGACAAATGACCTCATGCTACCTATGGAAAATGTTTGCCTGTGGGTGCAATCATGGCATCTGAAGCAGAAGGAGCATGCTAGGTTTGCATCTTTTTTGGGGGGCGCAGTTTTGAGACAGGGTCTCTCTGTGTAGTTTTGCACCTTTCCTGGAACTCGATCTGTAAACGAGGCTGGCCTTGAACTCACAGAGATCTGCCTCCCTCTGCCTCCTGAGTGCTGGGATTAAAGGCATTCGCCACCACTGCCTGGCTTGAATCTTAGATAGGTAAACACAAACTTCTGTGAATGGTGAGAGATGGAACACAGGCAGAGACAGCAAAACCAGAGAAGCTGGACTCTCTGAATGTGAACAAAGACCACACTGATCCATAAGTCAAGTGATGGCCAGCACAGCTGTGAGAGTACACAGCTTTCTGATGATGCCTTTTTTCCTGTTCAGAATTTCAGTATGATGAAATTCTTCATTCTTAGGAATTTCAAATGAATACTTTCAGTAATAGTTTGTCTGAGTGTTGAAACTCAGTACTACAAAGGCTTAATGGAATAGAATATACCCTTCATGAAGTTTAAAATTTACTCTCCAAAGCACTAAATACAGGCTCTGTGGGTAGAACAGTTTGCTGTGTAAAGAGGCATATCTGGCACCTTGAATTTTATTCCTAGAATCAACAAAAAAGTATAATGAGAACTAACTTTGCAATGTTGTTCTAGGACCCTCCACACAAATTAATAAATAAGAATAACCATAATTATCTTTAAATTTAAAAATATTAAATATTTTAATTTACTTAACTGTCTTAATTGGTAAACAGAATTTCAGAGATGTATCACTTGTTTAGCTAACCCATATTCCTGGACTCTAGGCTGTCATGGTGTCAAATCCATAAGAAAATAAACAACAACAATTAAACAAAGCTTACCCCTTTAAAATTATAAGCTTGATACTGTCCCAATCAGTATGCACTTCACAAACAACTCCCACAAATTTTCATGAAACCGGTGCCATATATAAGAATTAACTAGTGAGCAATCGTAAACTTTTTTCTTCTGTTTTCTTGAAGACTAAATAAGTTGATACATACAATTTACTCTTCTTTGCAAGGGACTGAACATATGTTCAGTGTGTTGTGGTCTTGTTATATGGTGTTGTACATCAGCACTACATTTATGTGTGGTTTGATTTCATATACCTTTGGGTGGAACTTACCTCAAGCATAAAATAGGATGAAGGAAGCTCATAATACACACATGCTTTGAAATAATGTGCTCTCTCCTGTCCGCCAGAGTGGGCTCTGTCCTGCCTGTCAAAGCTCTAAATGGTTCTCTGCGGCCTGGTCATCCTCACACTTCAGTAGCTTGGGCACTAGAGGAAAACTGATTCACTATGAACTTGGGTGCTGTCCATTACTGTGTGAAACGTGCACACTCACATGGGCCCTGGAAAGCAGGTTGAATTAATTTATTTCTACAAACAAGTAATGTTCCTGCCACTTGACCAGAGAACCAGCACCAACAAGAATAAAATGAACTGGTGTTCCTGAAATAGACCTTACAACTTTAGTTCGCAGAGGAGACAGGCAGCTTGGGCAAATGTGTCCTGTTGGCTTCTTAAGATCATTTAGCTCTGTGGAGGTGTCTCCCTCACCTTTCAGTTTTGATCCAGATCTGGGTAACAGACATACTTCTTTCTGATTATCTATTACCATGGAAAAGAAACTGGTTTAATGGCTAAAACTTTGACCATAGTGGAGAATTGAGATCATGTGGGATGTGCTAAGCTTGCTAAGGGGACAATCTTTATTCATTTATAACTACTGAAGGCATACAGTAATTCTGTGCTTTCTGGAGGGAAGTAGAGTGATTATTCTGATTGTTTAAGATACCTACATCTCATGTGGGAAAGATCTGGTGGGAACTTCTCATCACGAGAAAGCTGTGATGGTCTCATAGTTTGTGTTACATAAGCTTTATTCACCCTGAGTTCAGCACTGTTCACTGTGCATTCAAAGGAAATGAGGCACAATGGAGACTATGTAAGATACCTTTAAAACAATGTGATATATTGATTGGTAGACACATATGTAGTGACCCAGTGCTCTTAGGAACCCAATTGTGTGTTACCCCTGGAAATGAGCCTTTTTTTTTTTTTTTTGGAGCTGAGGATTGAACCCAGGACCTTGCGCTTGCTAGGCGAGCGCTCTACCACAGAGCTAAATCCCCAACCCTGAACCTTTTTTTAATATGTTTTTTTTTTTTTACTTTTAAATTTAATTTAGTTTTACATATCAGCCATGGGTTCCCCTATCTTCCCCCCTCCCGCCCTGACACCCTCCCCATTCCTATCTCCTCCAGGGCAAAGATGCCCCTGGGGATTCAGCTCAACCTGGTAGATTCAGTCCAGGCAGGTCCAGTCCCCTCCTTCCAGGCTGACCAAAGTGTCCCTGTGTAAGCCCAAGGTTCCAAACAGCCAGCTCATGCACTAAGGACAGGTCTGGGTCCTTGAAGATCATGGTCAAACATCTGCAATTGTCTTCATAAATGTATGGAATGGTGCAGCCATGTAGCTTACTTGGTAAAGTGCTTGCCTTGAATGCAGGGATCCATGGCTTTGGTTCTTAGCAACATGTGATCTATCTATGTTATTGCAATCAAGAGGACTGGATGTTTCAGTTTATCCTTAGATAACTAGTAACTGTAATGATAGCCTGGGCTATGTAAAACCAATATTACTTAAAGAGTAAAATGTCATTGTTATTCCATTTATTTATACCCTTTTAGGGACACACATTTTAGTCCATGTGGCCTGCAGCTGAGCTTATAACCTCAAATCCCCCATTTTTTATGTGTTTACTACCATATAAGTGTATATATTATATACTCTGTTTTTAAATTCATTAATTACTTTATAAACAAGAAATCTAGTTTTAGTAATAAATGTATATGTAAAATCTCAGGTGCTCAGAGAATCACAGAACACAAGTTACATTCTCTGAGTTTTATATTTTGTGAGGGAAGGCACAAAATACTTTTACTTAGTTAATTATTTGATTATTGTTTACTATTTGTGACTTTATGAAATATATTTTGTTCTAAGATTTCAACATAAAAATACAGATTTTTATTGAGTCTTTCAAAAATAGAATGTTAATCTATTAATCTGTAGCTTCTCTAAGCCCTAAATTAATTTAAAATGACATATAATTGTAAGTTAACACCTAATAATTTAAGAATTTCAGATATTCTTTTGTATAGTTTATATTGTGAATTTCTTTTCCTGCCACAAATGAAGGAAGAAAAATAAAAGCCTGCCCTATCAGAGACATTGGAAATCAACTGATGATGATGCAGAATTCTGTAGCTCCAAGAATATTGAGATCTTATAAGGCCAAAAATCACCACAAATCCATATTAATTTTAGCAAAGTGTTTCGGGATGTTATTATGAAAGAGACTGAATTTGCAAATAGGACACTTTTTTTTTTTTTTTTACAGTATCTGTACACTTTATTTTCCACTTTCTAAATTTGACCAGCTTTTTTGCAGTTTAGGTCAATCCTAGCAATTTATGCACTTCCCAAGCCATGGCAGATTTGATACCATTACACATGCCATTTATAGTAGAGTGGTAAAGTCTTTAAAAATGTCAATGGTTGAGTTTCTGTTAATGTAGACCCCAAAGCACAGAATGTGTCTTCTTTCTTGGTATAAAAGCTGTGCTGAGGCAGAAAATTCATCAGAAATTAAAATGATAGTCTCATGACCATAAAGTAGTAGCATCATGCTCACCCTACTAGGCTTCGGAAGAGCCCTGCTCTGAGCTGGTGGCTTGGCTCTCACCAAGGCCAGTTCACGTCTACAAAACCAATTCCTCCCAAGAGCCTGGGAAATGAGGGAAAGGAAAACATAATCCCTTAGCTCCCTCTGAGCTCCCAAGTTTATTGTCCTTTATTCTCAGAGTACCTTGACCAAGTTTACAAATAATTGAGCACATATTTTAGCTTGGGGATTTTAAGTTGAGTTTCGAAATGGAATAATTCAAAATTTCAGAGAATTTCTTCTATATTTCTTCACATTCCATCACTATTTCAACCCCTTATCAGCTGGACTTCCATAAAGTCAATTTTAAAACATCAAACCCACAGACATTTAAATATTTTTTCAAATGCTCACTTCAGATGTCAGTGTTCACTGCCCCTGGGGGATGGGCCTTTGGGTAAACCCACAAGGAATTATCTTAATGATTTGAATTAGTATGAGTGAGACTGTTCCCTAAGCAGGATATTCTGGTTTGTATAAAATGGAAAATAGAGAAAGCAAGCTGAACAATGAATGCTAGTACTTCCTTGTTTTTGACTGTGGATGCCATGTGACCAGCTGCCGCATGTTCCTGCTACTATGAGTTTCCCATCATTCTTGTGAGTGCTAATTTTGAGCAGAAAATTTGCTTTAGTCAGATGATTTTATCATAGTAATAGGAAAAGAAACTAAGACAGCCACAATTCATAAGTTTGAGAGCAAAATATCATATTCTAAATACCACATGATTTCTTTTTCAAGGAGAATACAAACATTAAACCTTTATTATGTTGCAGTTCTTATGAGTGGTTTGATAAATGATTTATAAGTATGAATATATATTCATAGAGTCTTATGATTAAAATAGACATAAATTTTGGAAGATGAATTATTTTAATTCTCAAACATAAAAAAAATTAATCTAAGTGAATTAAAGAAGACATTCTGTGCCCCTGTTACCTGGGGCTAGTGAGAATGGAGTTATGACTTTAAACAGTTATAAAGTGAATGATTCACTCCTGTCAGGTGGCTTTACCTTTTTTCATGAGCAACCTAGCACACAGCACAGCTATTTTTATAAATATTAGAGATTTATATCATACTTATTTTTCTATCATTTTTTTTAAATCAATGCACAGCTCAGAACACACTGACTGCATAGCATAAACATACTGCTATTAGTTGTTATTCTCATCCTAAGTTACTTCTTAGCTTAATTGAAATGAAATGGTATGTGTTCTAATGCACCCTCACGCAGACCTGAGAGAAGAGAATCAGGTTTGTACCATAACATTAGGTAACTTTATTGTTCATACTTTTGCTGACTCTCCAGATGCAGGTTATTTTCCCTCAAATGAGAAGGCAGAAAAATACAAAGAAATAAAGTGCAGGGAAACAGATGTAATTTGGACTGCTCTGTCTTCACTGCTCACTGTAGTGAATACCATTTCACGGCACATGGATTTGGAAATCTGCCATGGCCTCTCTTGGTACCTGGGGTTGCGGAGTAAGGCTGGCATTGGTCCAGACATTCTCAAGAATGTATTCAAACCCACCCTCTGGGATTTTATACACACTACTGTCCCATCAACCTTCATTTCTTTATAGCTTGTGAATTCGCTACCCAGAAAATGACTAAGACTGAGGTACAAGAATCCGCCAGCATAACCTCTAGTTTTGCATGACACGTTCATAGTGATGCAGTTTTTGTAACTTTAAATTATCAAGTTAGTTAAGTCCACACTAAAGCCTAATTTTACAACTGTCAGCCTTTCAGTTCTTATATTTTATAACTAAACTTGCTGAGATTCCAATGACTTTAAGATGAAGAAACACCTCTTTACACCATGGGCAAGGACCACAGTTTTTACAGTTATGTAAGAGGATAGCAGAGGTAAAACATGAACTCAGCTTTTTGATACCACTACACCTTTCAAAGGGTTTTCCCTACTTATTTGACAACATTTTCTCCTACTAAAGAGGAAAACAGTAGTTTCCAACAGAATCCAAATCTGATGGAATTGGAAAAGTGCTGTGTGTTTTATAAGGGAAAGTCCACAGGGATATTAACTGGGGCTTTGTCAAAGGGAGTGTACTTTCTCATTGCATTGCTTGGCTTGGCTGTCTTTCCTTATTCGTTCTACTGTATCCCTTGCTGGATGTGTCTGTTGGTTCCTTGTTTCACTTACTCATATTGATCTCTTTTATATTCATTTGCAATGTTAGAACTCTCTTTTTCCAAAATTTGTTAAGCCCCAAGAAAGGCCGTTCTTTCCTGTCAAAATGTGATTTGATATTCTCATGGTGTTCTCATTGAAATGCCCTTTAATAATGCTCCCATTACCTTTTTTTGCCCATTGAGTTTACGCCATTTATTAGTATTAGAGTTGTAAAGGCTTTAAGGAATTTTTCTCAGAACTTCCAGTAAGAAACTGCTTTTGGTTCCATACCTCAGTGGATTTTAACCCATTTCTAATTGTGTTGAAATGAGGCTCTGGTGTCTAACAACACATTTTATTTTCTTTAAAAAAATTATTTCTTTTATTTTTTTAAGATTATGATATAATTACACTACTTTCTCCTTCCTTTTCCTCTCTCCAAACCCTCACATATATCACTCCTTGCTTCCTTTCAAATTTATGGCCTCTTTTTCATTAATCACAACTACATACATTTATTCCTAAATATGCAAGTACAACCTGATCAGTCTGTATAATGCTACTTATATGTACAGATTCAGGGCTGATCAGTAGTATTGAATTTCCAATGTGTGGGCACATTTTCTTGAAAAATAAAACTTATGAGGTTTAGAAAGCTTTGTGTATGTATATGGGGAGGACATGAGCACTGTGTATTTTCTACAGAAAACAGGACTTCTGTGTTGTAGCTGCAAATGAGATGCTCATTGCTATCAATCACTTATATCTCTGGCTCGCTGGGTCACAGAGTAGCTGATACAAGAGTTTCTGAGTGGCACAATGGGAAGTAACACACTGATGAAATGATTAAACATAAAATGGACTTAAAAATCAGTTTTTGATCAGTTGTAAAAAGCTGGACAGATGACATAGTGTAAAACTGTCTTTAATGAAGAGACTCCCTGAGTTGGACACTATGATGAATGTCTATTATCACAGCACTCTGAGAGACTTAGGAAGGAAGATCTTGAGTTCAAGGACAGCATGGACTACACATTGAGATGGAATTTTCCTTTCTTCCAAATAGAAGAGTCTTTATGTATTCTAGCTGTAAAAATATTATGGTTTTAGTAACTCTTATCTATTGTATTTATTTATTTTTTTTTTACATCTATAGCAAAGGTAGACAAAGAGGACATTACTAGGAAGGAAGGAAATCTTCAAATGGGTTGTTACATTCAGCAAGCTTCTTCAGCAAAAGTGTCTTTGAAAACCTAAAAACACCTACTTAAATAGTGTACTTTTAGAAGAAAAATGATGTGGCTTTGCATATCATAGGCTTTTAAATTCCATTTGTTGATTATAGGAAGCCCACTTTAAAACAATGGTATTTTTTCTATTCTTTCATACATGCATAATTAACTTATTGATTATTTAATTTATTCACTTCATCTACATTTATTAAGTTCCTCATTTATGTCAGGCTGAGTGCGGCAGGTGCACATGAGCAAGGCGTGTAATACCAATCTACCGTACAAAGACATAGTCTATTTCAGTACAGAGAAACTGGTGTGTTTACCTCAAATAATTATTCCTTTGTTTCCACGGGGTAAGACGACCTTGAATTACTCTGAATATTCTGGACCTCCAGTTTTTAGGGTTTGGGTGGGGGGCAAAGAACTAAGCTAATACAGTGCTGGTGACCATCATGTCTTTACTAGTCCCAGACACTATAAATGACAGACACAGACTGATGTTCCAAAGCTACCACCTGTGTGTCTTGTGCACGTGATATAATGTTTTTACTCTCAGTGTCACAAAGGCTACCCTCAACATTCTGTCTTTTCAATAAACCCTATCGAGTAACTTAAGGTGAAAGTGTGTGTTGTGTATCTTCTTAAGAGCTATTTTTAAAGTAACTTCATACTTGGTGCTATGTATCAAGGGCAAGTCCTACCACCTGAGAGGAGAAACTCAGATTGGTATTTTTTAGGACCATAGTGTGATGTGTGATGGTCTTGGCCCGAGTATCAGAGTATCCTTACTCAGGCTGAGTTCTGAAGCTTCTGGAATCTTTGATTTTGAGGATGCCCTGAAAAATCCTTGTAGCTTCAATTTTATCGACCAGAGAATGGTAGGAAAAGTTTAAAACACCTGCCTCACAATATATTAAGAATTAAATGAAGTAAGTCTTAGACTATGTTGTGCATCAAAGTATGCTTGTTACGGTTTATTACAGAGCATAGCACAGAGTAAATTGAAGTTTAAGATCAAGCCACATGAGGCAGGTAATACAGAGGATAGTATTTTATGAATAGATTAGGTAGCATTGCTTTTTGAAATGAAGGAAATCTGTGTGTGTTTGGAGGTGATGGAGAAGGCATAGATTAAGGTTGTGAAATGTGAACCACAATGGTCAAGGGACTTTCAGCTTGCTGGATCACAGCCAGAAGGAAGCCTGCAGACATCAAGCAAAATCTGTTAAGAGGTAAAGGACACCAAGGTGGTAGAGCTTTAAAAAAAAAAAATCCTGCTTTAAGCAGCTTCTGAATTCCCTTTCTAATCAGTAACAGCTTATCAAGCATGAGATGGGAGAAAAACAATCATCAGGGCTCCAGATGGAAATGTTTAATGCATATGTAGTTTACAGGGTGAATGTAAATTGTGAACATAGTGAATTTTGGTTAATCTGCTGAATAAAAAAATATTGAATCTGTTCTAGTTTAATTAATGAGTAACTGAATATTTGACACAACAGCATGATTAACTCTTTCACAGAAAGTCAACTGGCTGAGATTTGGTGAAAGAGTATGCATTTTGAGTGTTATTTCCCTTATTTGCATAATTATTTAAAGTATGATCTGAAGCAGAGGTGAAATCTTAAATGTACAGCAATCTATCCAAACTACACCAATGGGGGAAAAGTGTCAATTTCCTTAATTATGAAGCATACATTGGAAAGAATGTAATTATTTTAAATGTTTATCATTTCTTGAGCAAAGGGAGAAAGGTAAATCAGTTGCCATGTGCAAGATATGTGACAGTATCTCTTGTCAGTGAGTAAGAAGAGACCAGAGAATATTGGAGATAAAACAAGCAGCAAGGAACTGAAGAGATGGCCCTGCAGTTAGTAGCTCATGTTGTTCTTTCAGAGGACTTGAATTTAGCTCCCAACACCCATGTTAAACAGCTTACCAGTAACTCCAGCTACAAAACACATGTTGCCCTTCACTGAGCTTTCCAGGCACCTGCACTCATGTGCACATATCCATGCACAAAACCAAACAGAAATTTAAAATAATACAAATAAATCTTGAAAAATAATGAGGAGTAAATAAAGTAGTATGTTATTGAATTGCATGGAAAATATTTCCTCATTCACCTCCTAGCAATAATTTATTTACATCTGAAAAAGAAAGAGTATTCTCTCATTCTTAATTAAGATTTCCCATTGTTTTTCTTCAGAACCCTATGGTTTCTGTAATATTTTAGTTAATGTAAAGCAAGTAGTTTTAAAGACAATATTTGGTACTAATGGTCACTTGCATTTGTATGGTTTAGCTGGAGAATTATAATTGGCTCTGGTTCCTACTCTTGTGCCTATCATTTGTATATCTTACACCTATATGTTAATTGTACCTACTTCCATTTATACAGATCTTATTATAGTCTACATGACTTTTATAAACATTAACTCAACCAATTCTCCACAACAGCCCTCTGAATCAGGTATCATTATTCTTCTCCTCTTCCTGTTGAGAAGACAGAGTTTTCAGAGAAGCTAATTTTTTTTTTCTCAAAGCAGCTGGATACCAGGGCTGGAAATGAGACTTATTTGGCTGCAGATTTATTGGGAATTCAGAGACTATACTGCTACTTATCTAGACAATAGCCTAATTCGAGTCTCTAGAAAAGGATGTCTTTGGCAGACATCTATTGAGCATAGAGGCAAAACATGAAAGAAAAGTCAGAAAACCTTGTGTTGTTAGATTATCCATCAGGAAATACAGGATTTCTGCCTTAGAATATGAAATTATTTATCACTACTGCTGCCATGAGTCCCTTTTATATTATTTGCTGAAGGGGAAAATCATAAGCCCATATTCATCAAATGAAATGTACAAATATGAATGCACATAGAGATAATCACAAATACAAATATTTTTCCTGAGTTTTTGAGGGATGCTGAGATTGAATCCAGGCCCTCATACATACTGAGGTGTGTCTTCAACACCCCATTAGTTTTATTGATATACTGGAGAATAGGAACTGCAGCCTCCTATAACTCTACAACTGAAGATGTAAAAGTAGGTGACCACCGTACAAAATACATCTTTTAAGACTATTTGTTTTACATAAACAAAAAGTCTACATATGAGCCATAGAAGCAATAGGACTATGATAGAAAACAATCGAAAATTTTATTTTAGGATGAGAGAATATTCTTTACTTTCCTAGATGGAAATTAATTATTTAAGGAGCTGAATGAGACAATATATTCCATGTAATTCAATGAAAACATCTCTTGTCATAGTATGTTTGGGAGGAAGTCAATGGCTGTGTTTTAAGGAAACTCAGAAAATGAGTTGATCTTCCTTAGTTGCCAGTTGGTGGTTTATCACCCTAAATTCTCAGTTGGTGCTATTTAAAGAGAACTGGTGATTCAAAAATGAAAATAATAGATTTGACCTTACTGTTGCTGTTTTTCTTCTTCATTCTGTTTCTTAAATTATAAATCATTCATTGTTTTCAGCAGTAAAGCCCAAACTTCTATTAAAATGAAAATATATGCAGCCTAAATAGTGCCCATTATTCCTTGACAGCACCCATAACATCGATGAGATTTCCAATGACAAGGAGAGGTAACAGGAAACTTCTCTGGTTGAATTTCATGAGCAAAACAGCAAACAGCACTTTTCTTCAGTAACAACAATACAGCTGATTCAAAATTGCTTTCAAAGTCTCAATTGGTTTTATTTAAAAATATATCAGTGGGAAAAGAAAGATCCTTTTCAGCCTTATGATATTTAATATATTCCCATGACATTGTTATTGTTAATGTGGTATGCTTTGTTATCTCCACAAAATAAGAAAAGCCAGATATTTTAAAATACAACTTTGTGCTGTGTAGATCTGTGGAGGGTGAAATGCACTTTTTTGTGTCCATGAGCTTTTCTGAGGGAAGTTTCTAAATTTCCGATAAATGCTGTATGAAAGAATTGAAGATGAAGCAAAGTGACAGGTAAGAGAACATAGACCTTACATTTCATCAGCAAACAGTCGAAAAATAAGATATAATAGCTATGTGATCTTAGGCTATTAATAATGATAAACACAGCAAGATAACCCACTGGCGCAATATTGGCACAGATGGTATAGAAATAACCAACCCCGTTTTGTTGGATTTAAGGCAAATTTTACATGATGAAACTCAGGCTTATCATCTTTTATGAGGCCAGAACTACATGTCTAGGTAGATCATAAGTCCCCAGGGAAGTATTTTTCACTACTATTCTGATAAATAGACATAGTGTTAAACCAACTTCTTTAGTTATCATTAAATACATCGATTAGTATGTCTCTTATCCCTCATCAGAGAATTTTCCTTTTTTGAATATATGGTGACAAACTCAGAGACCCATAACTGGTCATCATGCAGAGAATAAGACACCAGGACAGAATACTCAGCTCTTAGGACTTCTATATCATGTCCCCACCTCCAAAGGCATAGGAACTATCCCAGAAGAGGAGGTAGGCAGATTATAAGAACCAGAGGCAGTGAATGACTACAACAAAACAGTATTTTCTGGATACAACAGTGCAGTTGTAAATATTAATTCACAGAAGTGTGACAGCATGTACAAGAGCACAAGACTTGGGCACGATCAAGCCAGAAAAAAAATCCCATAATGAAAAGGGAAGATAGGCACAAAGTCCTAACCTTAGCAGAGAAGCTATTAAAAATCAATGGAGGCTGGTAGAAGGAAATTCTGTTATCGCCAAAGATACAGTTCCTGAGAAGTTATTCATGCTCTAGTAGATGGTTCTACACCATCTGTTTATGTTGGCAGCTCTAAATGGACTTGGTGGCTTAACAACAAAAGGCTACATGAATTTGGTAGGGAAGAGTGATGATGGGAATAGGTGAGAGGAGGAAATTGGAGTTGACTTGATGAAAACCTTATTAATGAGAGTCACAAAGAGTAAATTATTTTTTTAAAGAATCAAAAAATAAAACATGAATAAAATAGTAATGCACCAATTTGTAGCATGAATCTTAAATGGTCTAATAAAAACAAACCTGGAGCCAGGTATTGGGGTGAATACTGAAAGATCAGAGAAGCAGAACAAGCCACAGCCACCTCACCTTGCCAATTCCTCAGCTGATCCTGTTCCCTCAGACTGGAAGCTTCTAAGTCCTCATCCAAATGGATCTCAGCTGAACTGTGCTGCTCAAAGCCTAAAAGCTTAACCTACCTAGTTCCTGGTCCTCACACCTTATATACCTTTCTGCTTTCTGCCATTACTTCCTGGGATTAAAGGCTCACTTCTTGGGATTAAAGGCGTGAGTCACCATGCCTGGCTGTTTCCAGTGTGGCTTTAAACTCACAGAGATCTGAATGGATCTCTGCTTCCCAAGTGACAGGATTAAAGGTGTGTGTGCCACCATTTTCTGGCCTCTGTATCTAGTGGCTGTTCTGTTCTCTGACCCCAGATAAGTTTATTACAGTACACAATATTTTGAGGAACACCATATCACCACACCTATTCAGTAATTTCAGCTTAATCAAATAATGCCTGTCCTCACACAATAGTGTTAATTTATCGAAAATAGCATTGATATTTAACATATAATTTTTATAAGTGGATTTACTTCCCTGCTTCACTAGAAACTCATAAGTTTTAAAGTTATGTAGGATCACTTTTTTAAACAGGTATATATTCAAACAATCTAGAAGCCTTTGTTTCCATCAATGGTCTTTGACAACTTCATCAAAATGATCCAGGTATCATAACTGTATCTCAATCTAATCTACATCTACAATGTGTATTCCTGAACAGCTGGCTTATAAATGTAGTATCTTTGGATCTAATGAAAATAGTGCATCCCAAAGAGCAACATAACTGTAGAGGTGCCACATGCAGCTGTTAGGTAGGACCAAGCTTTGACATTCCAGACCTGTGTGTTTTCAAAATTTGTATCTGTGATCTCACTATTGATGGGAATTTATTTGCAATGAATTAAGATGAAATAAAATGTCCTGATCTGTATTGTGGATTTTATTTCAAGGAATCCCAATCACATCATTAAAAGAGAAGTTTTAATTTGATTTGTATTTAGACTTACCCAGTAGCAGTAAAGTCATTTATGTCACTTTTATTTATTCATATGGCTAGTCTTATGAGTGTCTCCACAAAAGGTATTTGGGATGAAAAGGGGAAAAATACTAATAATGAAAACAAAACAAATTCTAAATCTGACAAGGCAAATAATTCATGCACATATAGACAATTTATACGTTCGTGAAGTATCAATGATTTCGTTTATATGCATGCATGCAGGTGTGTGTGTGTGTGTGTGTGTGTGTGTGTGTGTGTGTGTGTGTGTTCATTTCTGTGTGGTAGCACAGGCACGTGTATGCATGTACAAGTAGAGGCTACACATATCATTTCTTAGGTTCCTTCTGCCTTGTTTACTGAAACAGGCTCTTTTATTAGACAAGGCTGGGTGGCAAACAAGGTCCAAGGATCCATCTTTGCCTCTCCAGTGCCAGGATTAAAAGTATGTGTCACCACACCTGGCTTTTTACATGAGTGTGGGGATGGAACTTAGGTCTTCATAGTTTTGTGGCAAGCATTTTACTGACTGATCTGCTAACTGACATTTTAAAAGCCAGTCATATTCATAGCAAAGGTGGAAAACACATCTAGTGGGGTAAAGATCATGAAGAAATGGTAGTTGATAGCTGTGCTATAGGCAGATAGAACAAAATGAACAATTTTTTTTGTAGCCAAATTATACACATCATATGAAAGGGGCAAAGAAATGGCTGTTAATTGTGCATTTAAATCGATGGTATAGGCCAATCAAGGACAACATCCAAGATTACCAGGCAGATAATAAATGGAAGAGCAGATGGAGCTCACTAGAAACAACAAAAGAAGGGAAATGGGATGATTTTCAGGGAAACATGTTGGTTTTGGGGGAATGCCACTGAAAATGTTGGATCTTAGCTCAAGGTCCTCATCCAGAACAGAATTCTGTGGAGCAGAATAGTAAATCCAAGGTCATACAGTAAGCAATGATCAAAGACTCATCAGCAGTCTCGACTGAAAAGCAAACATCTACATGAACAAATGAACTGCCTTGGGACTGATTCAATTCCCCAATGCCATTTAACTTTGAAATGTCATTCAATGCTTTCTCACTCAATTTTTTAACCTTTCACAGATTCCTTAATTCACATTACCCATCCCTTTGGTCAAAACCATGAGAAGACTTCCATCAGCTTTGGTTTTGCTCATTTTATGGAGCATATTTGACCTCTCATTCTCGATGAACTTTTAGTAGCATCTCTTCTGGGGCCTATCTCCCTTTCCCTGCTATGTTTCCAATCACAACCATCTTCTGGATTTCCCCCAACTATCTGGCCCTCATCCATGTTTCCTATGAAGATTGGGTTCCATTCCTCAATCACAGGACCTGGCTTTCCCCCAGATTTGGCTTGGATGCTCCTCTCTTCTCACTCTGTGTTTGCTCATTACCTGCCCTGTGTGGCACTCAATATCAAATGGGTCACCAGCCCTATCCACACTCAGTTCTGGGACTCTGATATTCACTCATATTCTGGAAACTTAGTCATTTTCAACTCAACATTTAAAAATAAAACATATTTGGGATGGTGTCCTCAAACTTCCTTCTCTGCTGCCAGTTCCTAATATGGCACATGCCACTGTTCAAGAGCTTCTTGGGCCAGATAGTCATGACCAGGGTTATTTCCCATCAAGGCTCATATCCAATTCACAGCAATTCCTGTAGAGTTCATCTTCTAATAATTCTTAAGTCATTCTACTGATTCCAACTCTATTACCAAACCCCAGTGCAAGCTGCCACATGTCTCTTTGGATTTCAGCCACATCCCACTAATTCTTGTGCTCAAGTACTCTCCGCTGCCTCAGATTTGTCCTTTCCACTGTGTCCATAGCAAGGCTTTCCATAGAGCAGATACAATTATACTATGTCTCTCCCATGCTCATCACTACCAACATAGACAATGTTTAAGCCCATAGCACTTTATTGGCATATGTTTGAACCCCTAATGAAATTAAAGTAAAACCAAAAACCAAGGCCCAAAAAGCTGTGGACTGGCAGGACCCTTCCAAATATCCAGTCTCATCTCATATCACCCCCTTCATTTTGTTCTGTGGCCACATAGATTTTCTTATATCCTAGGGTATTGCCAAGACCCTATTAAGTACCCAGAACATGACCTTTGCTGCAACAGTCAACTACTTCACAAGTCTCAGCCCACACAGCCTAGAGGAAGGTCTCCCTTGCTTCCCCACTGATATCACATTTCCAAAACCAGATCACAGATGATCTGGAGTATCACCCACTTTCCAGGCAGTGTATATTGGCAGTGCTACTGCCATTGTACTGGTTTTGGTCACTCATGAAGACAGCCTGATGTTGTTAAAGGTTTTCTGTTTGTTCGTTTTTTTGGTTTTTTTTTGCTATTTATTTGATCAACATTTTTTATTAAGGATTTTATTTTGTTTGAGCTGGGGATCAAATCCAGGGCCTTGCTCTTGCTAAATCCCCAACCCTAAGGATGTTTTTTATTAATTTTACATACCAATCACAGATTCCCTTCTCTTTCACCTCCCATCCCTCCTTGACCCTGCAACCCAATCCCCCATTCCTTCCTCCAACAAAGGAAGGTCTCCCATGGGGAGTTCACAGAGCCTGGTACATTCAGTTGAGGCAGGTCCAAGCTCCTCCCCCTGCATCAAGGCTGGGCAAGATGTCCCATCATAGGTAGTAGGAACAAAAAGCCAGCTCATGCACCAGGGATTGATCCTGTTCCTACTGCCAGGGGGCCCCTTAAGCAGATCAAGCTACACAACTGTCCTGTTTATGCAGAGAACCTAGTCTACTCCCACGGAGGCTCCACAATTGTTGGTCTAAAGTTCATGAGTTCCCACTAGTTTAGTCTGGTTGTCTCTGTGGGTTTCCCCATCCTAATCTTGATGCCCCTTGCTCATAGAATCCCTCTTCTTTCTCTTTGACTGAACTCCTGGAGCTCGGCCTGGTACTTGGCTGTGGATCTCTACATCTGCTTTCATCAGTTACTGATTGTAGCCTCTATGATGACAGTTGGGGTAGTTACTGATCTGATTACTGGGGTAAGCCAGTTCAGGCACCCTCTCCACTATTGCTAATAGTCTAAGCTAGGGTCATCCTTGTGGATTCCTGGGAACCTCCCCAGCACCTGGTTTCTTCCCATCCTCATGACATCTCCCTTCATCATGGTATCTCCCTCACTGCTCCCCCACTCCATCCCTGTGGTAATATTGTGTTCCCCAATGTATTGTTCACCCTAATAAATTTAGCTGAGGCCAGAGATTAGAATAGCCATTAGATATAGAGGCCAGAAAATGGTGGCACACACATCTTTGATCCTAGCATTCTGAAGGCACAGATCTATCTGGATCTCTGAGTTCAAAGCCACAATGGAAATAGCCAGACATGATGACACATGCCTTTAATCCCAGGAAGTGGTGGCAAGAAGCAGAAAGGTATATAAGGTGTGAAGACCAGGAACTAGGCCTGTTAAGCTTTTAGGCTTCTGAGCAGCAGCAGTTCAGCTGAGATCCATTTGGATGAGAACTCAGAGGCTTTCAGTCTGAGGAAACAGGATCAGCTGAGGAATTGGCAAGGTGAGGTAGCTGTGGCTTGTTCTGCTTCTCTGATCTTTCAGTATTCACCCACAATACCTGGCTTCAAGTTTGTTTTTATTAATAAGACCTTTTAAGATTTGTGCTACGTGTCTCTGCTTCAGCTGAGCAATTTTTGACTAGAGCATGAAGGAATGTATCTTGTTGGTATATTTTCACACATATTCATCTTTTTTTTTTTTTTTGAATTCTTCAGTCTGTATGCCCTTCTTCTGGTCCTAGCTAACTCCTCTGTGGTGGGTAATACTGATTGCCAGCTGGATAGGGTGTAGAATTCTATATAACTGAAGCCTCTGAGCACACCTTAGAGGGCTTATCTAGATTAGATCAGTGGGGATGCCTTGGAAAGACTTTCCTTGATTAATTTAACTGAAGAAGAAAGACTCACCATGAATTTGAGTCACTTTCCTTGTGGTGGCCCAGGAATATGGAGGTCTGGGTGAAAAGATTTTGTTTTTGCCTGCTTAGCTTCATGTTTCTGTACCCCATGTATGTTCATCTACCCTGTTACTGCCACTGTGATACCTGCTGTGCCTACCATACCTTGCTGACTTTAGAATCTGGATTATTTGGGCTACCAGCATTGACTGAAGATGTGCATCTTTCCAGGAATCTCAGTTCTCTAGGACCTGGTTGGGACTGCTGAGGCATCCAGCCAGCTGGACTCATATACCAGGTCTATCCTGCATGCAAACATCTATGGTTAAGCAACTCGTTCTGTATCCTGTGAACAAATCTAATAAGTCTCCTTTTAATATATGTTAATTCTCAGTTCTGTTCCCCTAGAGAACTCTGACAAATATACCCATTCCAGTTCATAGCACTTGTATCCCATTAATCTGTTGTTCCCCCTTTCCCTTCCATTTATGCCCCTTCCTTACCCTCCCATGTCATACATATATGCATACATATACACTGTAGATATTATATATATATTCAAATTTAGATTATTCATATATGATATTGCATTTATATTTTCTAGAAATGGTTTATTTTGCTTAAAGAATTATTTTTAATTCCATATATTACATCGTTTTTCTTTATATTTGAATAAGATTCCACTGTGTATATATACAACATTCTCTTTGTCTATCATCTGCTGTTGACATCTAGGTTAGTTTATATAATAGCTATTGGGATTAGTACACGGATCAATGTGTATACCTTAGTATTCATATATAGTGGTATACAGCTGTTTTTTCTCATCTTGATGCCAGGATTCTACCTTTAGCCCTTAATCCACAGTAAATCTTAGTAAATATTATTGAATAAAAAAAAATGACCAAACAAAAGTGAGCAGAACTTCAAGGAATGACCTGAAGCAAGACTGTCTTAGTCCCCTCTGTCATACTTGCTGTTCCATTTACCTCATGCTATGTTCTCGCCCACACTCTTTTTTCTTCTTCTAATATGCCTAACTCTTATTAATTATACAGAACTCAGATTAAACATCACTTTCTGTACATAGCCAGAGAATATTTGCCAAATGAATGATGGCCCTGTTACCCTATTAAGCATATATTGATTGCCATAATTAGGTTCCAGGCAGCAAAGTGGGGCCTGGGGTTACATAAATTGATATGAAACCACCCCTGCCTTGAGGAGTTTCTTTTATATTTGGAGATTGCAGTCATGGAGAGAGATAATTAAAGGACAATAGAAATGGTACAACAGAGGAAGGTACCTCCCGCTGGTCGGATGAAGCATGAGAGAATCCTGCTGCTGTGATGACACAGTGTGCTAGGAAGAGTACACACACCTTCCTCTTTGCAGGATAATCTGCTTCCTACCTGTCAGTTGTGCAAATTAACACCATCATCTAATCACTTGGTGGGAAGAAGAAATATCTACTATTTTAAAACATTACAGGAGACTTTCTCTTATAGAGAAAATCTAAATAAACTCTTTGCAGGGCCTTTTACAGATGAAATAGCAGACCTCAGGATGTCAATTGCAAAGCCCCATAGAACTGCTTCATACAGGAAAATGAAAACATGTCAGTAGCTGAACAGCTGGTAGAGGTTCAAGATTAGGCCAAAAAATACTGAGACATGGAGAGAGATCTACTGAGACCTGGGAGATAACAGAGGTCAGACAACCGTGTACTCCCATCCTAGGCCTGAGGAAATATGCACACTCGTGCACATACACATACATTCACACATGTGAAAGTATATATACATGCTAAACATGAGCATACACAATGGTAAATTCATTTGGTTATGTTGATTTTTAATATAGACATATCTGTTATTTGGTTTTAGATCAATGTCCTCTGGTATAAATCAACCCTAAATGAGGTCTTTAGTCTCCAGTATGAGCATGTTCAAAGGAAAAAAAAATGTAACCCTGACTCTAGGCTGGAATAAATACAGCATGGAGTCCTAGCCCTCTTTCTCCGTCTTATATCTTGCTAGTCCAAGCAAGAGTGCATGGCTTCAGTTCAGTGGCAAATGCATGCCTTCTTTATTCTTTGGAGTCTACCTATAGCAGAACCATGTAGGTTCTAGGGAAATTAAGGGCTAAGTCTCAGTAATGGGTGACCTAGGTGTCAAATTGTTCTTCTTCTGTGTCCCTCTGTGTAGAATGATTCTTTGGCTAGACTGTAAGATCAGAATTTCAGAACCCCAAAATACTGTTCCTGCAATATTTGTGATAGATAAATATGAGGACATTTCTCAGAGTATTTAGGCCTGAAAATGGGGCCACCAATATATCCTTTACACCAATGTTCCCTAAGAGTTACACACCTTTTTTACTTCTGCATGTCTTCCTGCTTAACATACTTATTTGATTGTTTTAGGTAATGGTTTCTATGAGAGAGAGAGAGAGAGAGAGAGAGAGAGAGAGAGAGAGAGAGAGAAGGAAAAAGATTATGACACATACTTCTTCATCTCTACATCTAATAAAACATATTTTTCTTTAAATGGCAAAATAAAGCCCACAAACATACTAAAAGCACAGCACTAAGCTGGTTTATTTTGTTTCGGGTTAAGGAGAGATTTTTCGGGTAAGTTATTTCTTCAGTTTTCTTTAATAGGACAGGGACTACAATTTTAGATACATCTCAGGACTTGCTTATTCAAAACTGTCTGAGTTTCTGTGAAAGTGCTTTGTGGGGAGAGAGATTATCATTCTGTGACTGTGCAGTACACATTTGGACACCCACCAGTGGCAGTATTTATACTTACATTTAATTAGTTAAAATTAAGTAATATGGGTCCAGGCACAATGGTATATATAATTCCAGTCAAAAGACTAAGGTGGGAGAATAGAGAGCTTGGGGGCTAGCCTGGGGTACATTGTTAAGCATCTGTCTCAAACAAAAACAAACAAACGAAAAAATAAGGCTGAGATTTAGGTCATTGGCAAAATAACTATTGAGCATATGCAAGGCCTGGGATTCAACATCTAGCACTGCAAAAACCAACCAAAACAAGCAAACAAAAATAAAATTTATAAGATACAAACACCAGTTTCAGAGTTACAGCAGCAGCGACACTTTGAGTGTGTGATCACTGCATTTGTTTATTCACTACAGCATTGGATACATAATATTCAGTATTTCACTTGTGAATATTTTAATCCTATGTCTTTTCCATCACAGAGATTTCTGCTGATGCTCTAAAAACTGGAAAACTTTCAGATTGGCCACTGGTGAGTCTGGGGGAATTGGTCTACACCTCTCTGGGGATTAAGGTTTTATCCTTGCTGGATCTCTGCATGGTCACGTGGATGGAATTTTAGTTCCTTTATTTGCCACCTCTTTGTTTTCTTCCCTTTTGTTATCTTCCCACCCCACCGACCTGTCAGAAACACCCTATCATTTGTTTATCATCCAATAGATTTAGGTGTGAGAAAGAAAACTATGGAGACTATGTTTAAACATAGGTGTCTGGAATGGCCTCAGGGGTTTCCTGACTTATTTCCAGGGGCCCTGCATAATCCCCCCATTAAGGGGGATAGTGGATCTGTAAGTGTGATGGGCAGTCTGCTTTCCTGCTCACATGTGTGTTTGTGTGGTATACTAGGGTGAAATAGTTCTGCAGATGAATTGAAGGTTCTGGATCTGTGAGGGATCTGCTAGAGACACAGAACCAAGGGGATACATGCTGGGGATTTTAGTCTCTCAGTATCTTTGTTGTTTTTATATCAGGGCTGAATAAAATATTCCCAGAATTTACAATGACCTGCCTGAAGTTATAGTTTACTACCACCATTAGCTTAGTTTAGAGAACTGCTATGGAGCATCTAGAAGACCATTTCTCTCCTCTCCTTATGGAATGGCTCCTCATTGCTGACTTAGCATTTGTACCTGGTGCTCAAGATAAGGGTCATACGTGTCTGCCCCTCACCCATAATTAACTTGTGATGTGTTCTCCTGTTACTATGGTTTGAATCTTAGGTGTCACCAGTGGGAATGTATTGAACCCCTTTTTCCTACCTGACAATGCTTCGGTTTTGGAGTGGAACTGTTAGGGGTTGGGACCTACCAGAAAAAGTGGTTAACTGTGATGGGTCTTCCAAGGCTTGACACTAGCCCCAGTCTAGGAGGGATGCTCCATTTCTTGGTCTGCCACACTGTAAATAACTGCTGTATCATGAAGCTGCTACCATGGCCAGGATTGACTTGTCCTGTTTCCCCCACTGTTCTGGACTGAAACTCCCTCTGAAGCTAAGTCAAAATAAGCCTTTCCTAAGTTGTCTGTGTTGGGTAATTTGGCCACAGTGATACAAAGGTAGCTAACGGGCCTGTCAATCTGTTTTTCCCGTATTGCCAACACAGAGGAGGTGCTGAGTCCTGAAAGGATAAATGACTTGTTAAGGTTTTGTGGCTGGTTGAGAAGATTTGGGAACATGAACAAACCTCCAAGTATGCACAGAGGTTCCCATTTTATTTGTGCAATCTTATCTGCATTTTTTTTGTAAGAAGCAGAAATTAGAAGAAAATTGTAAGAGCAGACTTATCTAATTTCAGAGGCATTTAGAGGCCCCAGCATCATATTTCCCATCTGAAATAGTTGCACATATTTATTGGTAGACTTCATAAAGAACTTGGACTCTGAAAACGTTCCAAAATTGATATGGGATTTGCAGCTTCAGTTATTCTTTCCTTCATCTAGACTGAAATAAAGTCAATCAAATGTTTAACAGTTGTGAAAAATGGGTTTATTACAGACTGCTTTATTAGAGATGGGATGACAGACTTCTCTTGCTCATTTTTCTTTAAGACATACTGATTTATTTAATTCACTTGATCAGCTAAATATTTAATAACCATTTATGAAAATAAAGTGCAAGAAGTGTTCAGAAGAAGCAAGTAGAGAGGAGGCATCTGTGCATTGAAGAGAATCCAAGCCTTTTATGCAGAATGCTGTGCAGAGAACTGTGGAAATGTGAAGCCTACAGAACAGTGGTGCTCCAGGACAGAATTCTTCCTCATTATTTATCCCTATGATGCCATCAAGTACTGCAAAAAGTGAGAACATTTTTATGGCAGAAATGGACTACTCTATAGTCTGTGGATCTTGGACCTATGAGAATGTTTGTCATCTTCATCTTAGTATACAAATTCTTTTTTTAATTATTTGTTCAGAAAATTCCTACACATCAATTTATCTGAGAGGAATTTTAGCACTCTTTTGTCAGTGGTCACTCCAAATGTTATTCCAATAGTAGCCTTTTTGATGGTATCAAGAAATTATATCAAATTATATTGCATTTGCTGATACCTTGGTATGCTGTGTCAAAAGGCCTGAGTAACAGACAACATTGAGAGACATTCATAAAGGACTAAAATTAGGTTTACAAATAATTTGACTTTATATTAATTTGATAAGTTACTCTGTTGATTGTATTTCTTATCATTTCTATTTCTCTTCTTCTGTTTCTCAAAATTGCTTTAATTCTGTGCCTGCTCACTTATCTTTGCCAGCCAATAAGAGGATGTAATTCAGAGAAAGTCAAACTGATGTGACACGAGGGATATTATAATGATGTTGATGCCCCCAAGAGGATGCCACTCAGGCATTTGCTCCAAAACTATCTGTTTTAACTACTTATGCTCAAGTGTATGCTAATTATTAGATACATTTTTCTTCTATTAATTTTAGCATTTTTATTAAATTTATCCACTTTGTATTTTTGTGTGTGGTGGGCTGCATATGCCACAGCTCCTGTGTGGAGGTCAGAGGACAACTTGTGGGACTCTATTATCTCTTTCCATCATGTGGGTCTTGGGAATTCAACTCAGGTCATCAGGCTCAGAGGCAAGTTCCTCTACCTACAAAGCCATTTACCTGCCCTGCCTTTTGTTCTCAATAATAATAAATGATTACTTACATATAACTGAAGAATGGACATATTCTAATTTCTAGGTTCAGTACTGTTCTTCATTTTTCTTTCTGGTATAAAAATTATGTCTCTCTTTCTCTGCCTCCTCACTCCATACTCAGGCTTAGATTTAAGTTCATTTATATGGTAGACAAACACTCTATCACTGAGCATTTATAGCCCAGCACTCTTTTTTACTTTTTATTTGGGAGCACAGTATCATTACATTGGCCACACTGTCCTTGTCCTCAGTCTGTAGCCCAGAACAAGGGGTCCTCTTTGTGGTAGTTTGAAAGAAAATGGGCCCCAAATACAGTGACACTATTGGGAAGTGTGGCTTTGTTGGAATAGGTATGGCCTTGTTTGAGGAGGTGTGTCACTTTGGAGGTGGATTTTGAGGTCTCACATATGCTCCATATGCTCGATCCACACTCAGTGTCTCAGTTCACTTACCGTTGCCTGCAAATCAAGGTGTAGGACACTCAGCCACTTCTCCAGCACCAAGTCTGCCTGCATGCCACCATGTCCCACCTCGATAATAATGGACTAAATGTCTGAAAATGTATGCCACTCCAATTAAATGTTTTTCCTTTATACGAGTTGCCATGGTCATGTTGTCTCTTCACAGCAATAGAAACATCAACTAAGATATTCTTACTTCAGCCTAAATAATGAGTAGCTAGAATTTTGCCACTAGAGTAAACCCCTCCCCCTTTTTTTTCATTTTCATATCTGAGATTTTTTGTTTTCTCTCCTTTAATCATGTGCTAATAACACAAAGTAGCACCCTAAGGTGTCCCATATCCATGATTGTTTAACTATCCTCTAGTCTAAGTTCACAGGATGTATCTAGAAGATCAGGATACAGTATACTCCTGACAATGTAAGGAACACAAGTGTTAATTGCTTTTGTCACAGAAGCAATAAATGTAGGGTAGTGTGTAATGTATATAAATTTCTTTTTCACTAGCGTTCATAACAACTTTTATTTCTAACATTTTAAAATGCTTAATTGCTTTCAAAGACTTGCTTCTCAGTAGGCTTTTCTCAGAAAAATTCGGTTTTGTTACTTCCTTTGCCCATCCCCTGACTTTCTTGTCTCCCCACTTCCTATGGCTTTCTTTACATGCTCATGGGACATGTGACGTTTTGTCCTCTTATTCCCATCTTCTTCGTGTTCAGTGTGTATGCCTGCGCTCATAGCTCCTTATTTTCCATGCATACAAACATAAGAAATGAGGATCCACAGATGGGACAGAATATGCAATGTCTTTTCCTGATACTGCTTCATCTCATGTAATACAATATTCTACAGTTCCATCTGTATTCCTCGAAATTTCATAATTTCACTTTTCTCCACCCTTAAGCATATAACCAAATGATTCTATATCTTACCACAGAGATACTTGTATAGCCATGTTTATTACCACTATATTTACTGTAGCAAGGAAATGGAACCAGTTTATATGTCAGTCAATAGAAGAATTGCTAATGAAAGCACGGAATAGACACACAATGGAATTTTACTCAATTACTTCAGAATTTCATGGTGGAGATCACCAACACATATAATTTTATTTGTCAACTTACAAAAGTAAATGAACAAATTGAAGTTTTAATGAGGAAATGAAGATATACTCCACTTTCTATATAATCCAATAGAAGAACACTGTAATAAGTTTTAAATCCTGATCAGGCATGATTCAGCTACCTGTCACCTGTGAGTGGTAATCGGGAACTACTTTATCTCTTTCATGACATTTTCAGATCTTTATCTGAAAACTTAAGCATGTGATAGCAACCAAGCAGCTCATTTCCCCCAAGCTATTTCAGGCTCCACAGCCCTATCTCCTGCCCTTTGTGAAGGCAGTCATGGCAAAGGACCTTTTTTGCCAGTGTGGGCAATGATATTTTGATCTAAAGGAAATTCCTTTTAAACTCCATGATTATTTTTTGTGAGCATCAAGACCCCATATTTAAGGCTCAATAAGTACTAAAAATGTGTGGGATATTGTTGTTAATGTTAGGGACAGATGCTGGATAATAAATGTAGGAAACAGCAATGCAGTAGTGGTTGAGCTACAGTGAAGAATGAAAAAACCTGAACATTAGCAATAGTAATAATAATACCTAATATCTGTATTTGCCTTGAGTCAACCACAATGCTGCACATCTTGCTATTAGCATTTTGTTTAATCCCCATGACAAACCTGTGGGGTGACACTATAGCACCCATTGTGAGGTGGCAGAAAGGAGATTTGGAAAGCTTAAGTAACCATCTCAAATCACTCATTAAATAAACATGGAATTTGCTTTGTCTCTAAACCCAAGGAACCATCTCTTTTCATTACATCCTACCGTTTATCAGAAGGGATAATGTTACACTTCAAAGTACATTTAACACAAATAATCCCCACACATTCAAGCCTGGAAAGTGACATAGTGAGGAACATGTTTGCAAATGGATTCTGTGTATGGCTGTGACATAGGGCACTGCGCATAGGACTGTATTAGAGATAGGTGAAAGCACAAATTACTTATTTTGAAAATTAATAATGCTGTAGAATAAAGTTTCATCTTGCTCCAGATATACTTTCTATTTGGGTGTAAAGAATACAATTTTATATAGTCATCTCATCATGAATATTTTTTCAAGTTGTTTCTGTTGTAAGCATCTCATGTTGCATTCAGGTGTGCTATGACATATGAATACTAATGACATGAGAATACTAAGCAACTTCTTTGCATGTAGCATTCTAAATATAGATTTTACACAATTGAAATAAAGAGATTTTGGGGGTTTTGAGTTGTATTAATAGCATCAAATCATTAGTAATGATTCTATTCACATAGTTTTTTTTATCATTTCCTTTAAAAAATAAAATTAATAAGGTGATATTTGGGAAATATATAGCTCGACCTTCCTTAGGATCCCAACTAGTCCAAGTGCCCGACTCTTCAGAGGAATGACATGGTCACTGAGCTTGAGAGATGAGTAGTGATAAGGACTTTGCCAGTCAGATCCATACTCTGTAGACAGAAGGTTGTGTATACATAATTCTACAAATGACTAAAATAGAGTGATGCTGAGTTTGACTTAACATTTCCTAAAGAACAGATTGATGAGAACTTGGAATTAAAACTGATGTGAGAACCTTTTATATACATCTGAATGGGTTAACCAATATTCAAATATTACAGTAATATTTGTAAAATGCATGTTGTGTATATGTGCATGTGAGAGGTACATGTGACTGAACATACATATGTAAACATATATACATATGGAAGCCAGAGGACAATCTTCAGGTACTGTTGAACTTCCTTTTTGAGAGAAATTCTCTCATTAGCCTGAAAGTCATTGTAAGCTGGGCTGGCTTAACAATAATTCCTAGGCATCCACTTGGACCTGAAATTAAAATGTGACATTGTAATGCACATATTTGCAAGTGAACAGTGTGGTGTCTGCTACATAGGACACAATGGGGAACTCTGATAGAAATCCATGGCCTCTCTAGCAGTAACATTCCAAGGGTGTAAGATAGTACCATTTCAGCATTTCACATGGGTTCTGAGGACTGAACTCAAGCCTTCATGTTTGCAAAGCTAGTATTTTACTGCCTGAGCTATCTCCCCTTCCCAGAATTCTCCATTTTTATTAGTAAATAACATGTAACTTGCTTTCCATTTTTTAATACTTTATATAAAGTTGATGATCTTTAAATGCATATTTTCTTGTGATAAGAAAAAAGCATGATAAGTAACTTCTAAACAGTTTTAAGTGCTTAGTACATCATTTTATCACAATGTATTAAACAGAAAATTATAAAGGCTTATTTGTCTTGCTTAGCTGAAACTTTGTGCCTATTCATTCATTTACTCACTCACTCATTCACTCATTCACTCACTCACTCACTCACTCACTCACTCACTCACTCACTCACTCATAACTCCTCATTGTCCTCTCCTTACAACACCTAACAACTATTATTTTAAACTTTGGGTCTATAAAGTTGGCTATAGTTATGTCAGTGAAGTGATGTAATATCTACATTGATATTATTGTAGTGATTATGTGAATTTTTGTAGGTTAATGGTGGGTGTTTGTTGTATTGCTCTGTTACTGTCCACATTACTTTTTTGAGATGGAGTCTCTCACTGACCCAGAAGCTCATGAACTGAGTACCAGTGAACTACTTGTCAGTGTATCTTCTATACTAGAGTTACAGACTTTTAGAGCCGTACCTGCCTTTCTACATGGCTTCTAGGGGTCTAAACTGAGGTCCTTGTGCTTAAACAGAAAGTATTTTGCTCAGTTTCACATCTCCCCATCCTGTTATTTTGGACTATAAATGATGCAGTTATGGAATATTAACACTATAGAATATATCAAAACAATGAAGATTATTCATAAGGCAAAATGTCATAAATAAATATGATTGGCATCTTCATGTACTAGCTGCACTTTTTATCAAATTCTAAGGTGGAAGAAATTTTGTATAAAAAATTGTATGAAAATTTTACATTCTGACTTTCTCCATGTAATACATATCATGGTCACTTGTGAGGAATGGGTGGAGTCATAAGAGAATGTGTATTTGCTGCCACATGCTTCAGACCCAGAGAATGGCAGGGCATTCCCCTTGGTCTGTATATAGATATAGAGAATATACAGAAGGTATAAACCACAATATTCTCACTTGGACAACTGTAGCCTGAGCATGCTCTTCTTCAGGGACCCCCTAGAAAGAGAAGCTAATCTACCTCTTTGTTTAACTGGACATAAGAAAAGTGCTGAGTTTCTGGACTGCTGGTGTGCCTCCACCTGAGCATAAGACCCACGCACGGTAACTTTTCTCTACACATGTCTGTCATTTATTCATTCCCAATCTACCCAGTCAAGTCAAACTTAAAGCTGTGCAGGTCATGGCAATCATTTATTAAAATTTCTTCAAATACTTTATAATGGCTGTTCAACATGCTCTATTCATCTTCTCTTATTTTCTCACAATTGTCAAACACCTTCTTTTAGGGGGAAAAATCCTAACTGAAATATGTTGGGCTTTAATCATACATAGATTTCTTTTGTTCCTTTTCAATTGTTCTTTCCAAAACATTTGGGAATAATCAACCAATATACAGACATGTGTGTTATTGTGCTGATTTTTATACTCACTTGTTGAATAAATGAACAAAGCCATTGTTAATGCTTAAATTCTCATTGGTAAATGTCAGGGACCATACCCATAGCAGCAGTACCATAAGCTATTAATGAGGCACTTACTCAACATCTGACACATCATCAGTGCTCAGCCAGTGTTCAAAACATGCTGGATACCATGACTGTAGTAATAATAATGAATTTATTATAACTATCCTTATCATGAGGCTGTCTGATGTTCTGGCTTGAATTTCTCTCAAATAAGCAAAATTATTTGATAACCCAATAAAAGTTAAATTGACATTACTTAATACTAGAGATTGTTAATTTACTTCATGAACTTCAATGACCTGACTTGCAAAACTTCCACAGGAACAACTATCAGCTTCTCTTTTGTGAAGGCATCACACATGTACGTCAGGTACAGTCAGTAATAAACATTTGCTATTCCTCAGCCTCTAGCCCAAAGGTTTCTTCCTTTTCTTCTAAAGATCCATTTTATTTTAAATCATATGACTATGTATGAGCATGTGTATGTCTCTGGAGGCCCGAGGCATCAGATCCCCTAGAGCTAGAGCTACAGGTGGCCATGCACTGCACAATACGGTTACTGGGTATTGAACTCTTCCCTTGGAAGAGAAAGACATGTTCCTAACTCTCTGTCCAGCACCCTGATATTTCTTAGTGAATACATTTCAGTTTAAGCTAGTGAAAAATTAAACTTGCATGTAGGATCTTAGTTAACCAAGTCAGCTTCTATTTTTCCTATAAAAAGTGAGGGACTAGTAATATACTTATTTTTGGATTATGAACCCATTATATAACTAGATATAAAAACATAATGATAATATTTACTTTCCTCACTTGCACCAAACACAAATACCATCCAACCACACACAAATGTCACCTCCAAATCCATGATCAAGGCTATTTCTAAGAAGCTTGATGGCCAGAAACTGAAAGAACGCCTGTCTGTCCATGCAGCCCTTTGATTTGATCACTTCCGTTCAAAAGCAATAAATCCACCAGTTAAGTCAAGGTGAGCAAAGACTTAAACTTCATATACAATACATTTTTCAGTTTTTATGTAATACACTCTACTCCGCTCATCTCTGATTGTGAACATGCAGTGATGTTACCCTCAAAACTTTTGAAAACACTTCATTTTTAACTACAGCTCTTAGAGCTAAGGGAGAATAAAATGGTAAAATATTGGGTAGAGACTGGAAAGATTCACCAGAGATTGCCAGTCATGTTTGTCACTTCCATGCAGAACTACACTGGGGAGCTACTGGCCAGTGGAAGATTTCTCATAAGTAAGGAAGGAATGAAGGAAAGGAAGGAAGGAAGGAAGGAAGGAAGGAAGGAAGGAAGGAAGGAAGGAAGGAAGGAAGGAAGAAAGAAATACAGCATCTTCCTTTCATTCGTTAAAACAGAAATAGTCTTTGAGTCAAAGCAGAGTAAGAGGACAAAGTTATTTTAGTTGTTTATTTCTTCTGTTTCAGAGAAGAGGTCTTAGTGTTGTATGTTAAGGTGAATATTTCCTAAATATGAATGGAAAGAATGAAAATAATATGAGTTTGTTGTCTATTAATGAAGCATATCCTATAATATTTCTTGAGTTTTTATTTTGACAAAAGGAAAAAGGGAAAAAGCAGACATGTAAACAGCCCTGACTCTAAGCTATGTGAAGATGCCCTCAGTCTTGTCCTAACCTCAAGTGTAAATCCACAATGAGGAAAATGTAGAATTAACCAAGGGAGAGTGTGTAATCAAATTGATCCTGGATGAAAAGGTAACTAATGAATCAAAAGGAAGATACTGGCCATTAATAAAAATAAAGCTACTAACGTTAATACATCAAAATAGTAATTTGCTGTAAATAACATATAAAAAATAAGAATTCAAGGCTTTATGATTCTTACTAATTCTCACTCTGTCAAGTCATAAGGGTGTCTACAGCTACACTGCATACACAGTTGATGAACATTGGCAGTCACCCCTTAATATCATAACTATTCTTCTCAGTAATAAGTAAGGAATCTCAGCATGTGGGTTATGCCTCCTACACATCACTGAGCCCCTTCTTTGCATATGTTTTCATGTTCTTTCATATGCCTAACAATCTAGGGAATCAGTTATGACAAGGCACTAAAGTATCCTTTAATCCAGAATTTTGTAGATTTGTATGCAGAATACATTTGGTAACATCTGGAGTTGAGCTTCATATGCAGCTGGGTGTCTGCCATTCTTCCTAGGGTTTATGGCAGAGACCAGCCCAAGGATGCTGGAGAACATTCTACAATACATATGATACTTCTTCCTCTCCCCAGATAAGGAATTATCTGTCAAAATCATCAACAATCCCAAAGAAGACCATCTTTGATCTGTGCCGACATTCATTTGGTTAAAGAATAACACAATTTGTTTTCAAACACGTGTTTATCATAAAAAGAATATATAAGCATTAGAATAAAATTGAATGAATGATATACATTAGTTTTTATTTCTGTGTATGTATATGTGTTGGGTGTGTGTGTGTGTGTGTGTGTGTGTGTGTGTGTGTGTGTGCGTGTATCTGTGTCTGTGTCTGCATGTATGCACATGAGTACCATGATGTGTGTATAGAGGTCAGAGAACATTAGATGTCAGTTCATGCTTTCTACGTTGCAAGAGACAGGACGTTTTTGTGCTCACTTCTCCTTACACTAGGCTAGCTGACCTTCAAACTTCCTGGAATTCTCCTGTCTCAATCTTACACTTCACTATAGGATCATCAAGACCACATACTTAAGCTACTTTACCCAACATTATGCGGTTTCTGATGGTCTGAACCCAGGTCATCATGCATCTTTTTGGGGTGATACCTTTATAATTAGTGAAAATACCATACTTGTATTCAACAAAAATCTTCCCTTTAATAAACAGATGAATTTTGTTTAAACAATAATCAAGGAGGTTTCAAGCCAATCCTGTCATCCATCATCTTTTATATTATGGCTTTCTTCATAATATAAAAAATAACTGCATTTCAATGTTTAAAAAACTATTACAGTCTGTAGTAGGAATATATCAAATTGAATGCCAGTCTTGGTGACTTGTGAGAGAGATTCTGCCTGAAAATCAAAAGCACATCAAAGGCTACAGATATAGCTCAGTGGTGGAGTTGTTTCGTAATGTGTTTGAGGTCCTAGGTTCATTTCCCTGTACCACCTAAATCAAAACCAAACAAAACAAAATCCCTAATGTCTCAGATCTATCAGCCAATGTGTTATGCATTGTATGACACAAAAATAAATTTAATATCACTAGTTTAAAGTAGTATTAACCAATGATAATATTTGCTAAAGGAAGTTGACAGCCTGGAGGAAAGAATGTAGCATGGGCTCTTTGGACATCATTGATTTGACTAAAGCTAGTGATAATATAACCCACATGCTCAAAAATAGACTTAGAAATTAAAGCTCTTATCTGGACCCTAACATTGCCCATAATTTGGAGATATAAGAAACCAGGAGACTATGGTATAATGCCTAAGAGTGAGGCAGATGCTGTGTGCCTCACACCTGCAAACTGGAGGACCTCTGTAAGGAGTGTGTGTTCCATTCCCAACTCTGCTCACAAGGATATAGTCACCAAATCCAAATCTCTTCTTCAGCCCCAAGATACAGTTCCTGCTGATCTCTGAGGTGCTGGACAAGGGACACATTCATTCAATAAGCGTATTACAGAAATGCTAAGCTTGTTTATATAGCACCCTAAACAAGGTCATCTTCTTCAACATATTTTGTAGATAAAAGGTTTTTTTCCTAGTTACAATTAGGTTTCAAATGCTTGAGGGTAATTATTTAAAATAAGAGTGCCTTTTTTTTTTCTGAGATTGTTCTTCTGTTTTAGCTGGAAATAAAATAGAACACAGGAACCTTCTTCAATGTCTCTTTGTCTTTCCAAAGAAGCATGAAGACTGGAGAGACTAACATAGTAATATTTTCAACGTGTAATATTAATATAAGAATTATAATTTAAAAACTGATAATTGTCTTCAAATCTTAATAAAAGAAATGACACTATTATAATAGAAGTATTTTAAAATAAGTTTAAATAAGCACTAATTTAAATGATTTAGATATCTTGATATTAGAGAATTGAACACATTAAATGGTTATTTTAAGGTATTGTTGCTTTTAATTCATGATGACAATAACTGCCTGCCTCAATATTTACTCTTGTGTGGCTAGTCAATTTCAACAGGTGAAAGATATTAAGACTAACATCTCATAATAAAAGAATCTCACATATATTTGCAGTATTTTAATTTTTACTTCATTTCCTTCCAATAAACAGGAATGCTTGATGTTTAAATGTTGATGAAGTACATCTCTGTGACTTAGAGCTTCCCCATTTTTAGCTACCTGAAAAAGCATAGCTGTGCTGTATGCAAGAAGGTAAATTCTCTCAGGGGACTGGGGTTGCCTGAGAAAAATATTGACTACAATAGATAAACATGTCCCCAAATGCATGGAACGCTTGAGCTGAGTTTATTTGTGAGATATTCCACAGTGTGCATTATAAAAGGATCAGTCATTTCATCATCTAGATTGTCCTTCTGGATATCTGCCAAGTAGACTGTTCCTGGGATAGTTTCCTTACTGGACATCTTCTGTATGGTCTTATAGTGATAGTTGACAAGCCAGAAAGTTCTTATGCTCATTAGAATATCTGATACAATATCTGTTACTTGTGGGTCATTGCTTAGACTGTGGAAAGTTACTGTGGGTCAGAAAGAAAAATCAGGGGAAATTTCAGCAGGAGAAAAAGTTATTAAATATCAGAGATGGAGCAGGGCTATGGATTGTTACACAGGGTTTCTAGGGCTACAATTAACTCTCATATGCAAGTCACACAACCCTATGGATTTGGGTCTCATTAGAAAAAAGAAAGTATTTCTTGGAAGATCTTTAGGGAATTTCTTAGCATTACTGCTCAGGTAGAGTGCACATATGGATCTTTCTGTATTAATTAAAATGCTTATTTATAAAGCACCCCGAGTACAGGTCTCTTTCAATACTTTATCAAATAGCAGCAATAATATGTGTTAAAATCTGTTTTTGTTTACTTTCCTTGGGAAATTACTTTAATTGAAGAATTTTGGACAACGTTAGATGTAAAAATCGCATCATCTCATTTCCATGACAAGAACAAACAATTATTTATAATTCAGAAGCACAGAGGAGCATAAATGAATGTATTTTCCTTGTTCTTTGCTGGCTATTTTAGTTCTTTTGATTTTATAAGTCAACTTAACTTTTAAAGTTCTTGAGAGTAAATTTAAACTTAGACTTCTTGGTAAGCCACACAATTTTCACATCATAATCAGTGTAATGCTAAGCAGGTCTTCAAAATGCAAACTTGTACCCAAGGAGAAAGTTAAATTCACTTTCTCATCAAGCCAACTCAATAGTAGCTATTTTACCAGTGCACAGATTCACACAAAAGTAATTAAATACCAACAGCCTATCTCCTCATAGACATGAAAAATCAGAATACATATATATTTCCTGATTAACCGTTTTCTTTTTACTTTAAACATTGCTTTCAAATGTTGATCCAGGAAGGATCAACATTGTGCAAATGACTTGTGAAGTAATATAATGCAAAATAATGTTATATCTTTTAATATATTTAGGTTGACTTTGGCATTGCTGAAGTAAGGGAAAAATGACATGAATAATCTGGATATCTTTTTCATCACCTCACAAACATCAGATTGCTATCAAAGTGACTTCTCTCTCCCCACTATCACTTCCAAAAGGAAGCCTTGCATATGTCTATCTTTAATTATACATGCATATATACTCTTTTTATTACAAAACATTCAGGTACAGTTTAAAGTATAAAATACATTTAAAAGGGCTGGAGAAAAATGCTTTGCCTTGGAAGTAATTCTGTTAAGCAGGAAGTTCCTTCAGTTTTGTTATTTTATTAATCTAACTGCATGGGAATGTGACAACCCTGCATGTTTTGCATAGCTTAACATACTACCCTGGCCATGCTAAGTATCTGCGTTTTGGGGAACTGCTATTGGGAGCTACTATCTATTTTAATTTTGATTTACATATATTTTAAAATTCATCTAAGAATCAAACCCAAATAAATCAATATATAGCATATTTTCTCTTTAACATATATATGCTTTTGTGCATGTTTAATCCCATTAATTCTCATGAAACTACAGTTTGAATTAATATTAACTACAGATAGTACTTAACTTAAAATGAAAGGAACATTGATTTGTTTGCTTTATGTAACTCAGTAAAAGCACCTATTAATGCATTCATTTTGCCAGTTACTGAAACATTTTGCAGATCAGCAGAGTATCATCATTCAAGATGATGCAGCGGTGGCTAGGACATAGCTCAGAGGTACAGCAATTGCTGAGCATTAATAAAATACAAAGTACTATCCCTAGCACCATGATAGGGTTGTGTGTGTGTAAGTACATGTATACATACATGTATACATATAAACATATAAGAGTATAATGATGCCCTTCTTAGCAATAAAACAATTTTGCATGTTCAAATAACTGTCTGTTTCCTTAAGAACATAAATTACACTATCATTATGTATACTTGATATTAGTTCAGTTCAGCAAATATTTTCTGCATATTTATATTTATATAAATTATAATTAATAATTAATAAGATGCAAATATAATTAAGTGCCCTTGCCTGCCTGTCTATCCATTACCTTACATTCTATGAATATCTTGGGAAATAATTCCCATACATGAAGAGAATAGAAAGATCTAGATTATTCCAGAGCTAAAATAACTCATAGTGAAAATTATATCCATGCTTCATGTTGCAAGATAAGAAGAGTTGGCTAGTTGTAGGGAAAGAGGGGTGTTTTCTAGACAAGTAGAACAGGTTGCATGGTCACATCTGAAAGAAGCATATCATCTGTGTGTTTGGAAACACAAATAGTTTGAATTAGTGGAGCATAAACTACAGCACAAAAGTGGCTGATGACTAGGAAACTAATGAATTGCCTGGTGTGGGGGCAGAAATTATATTTTGTTTTATTTAAAATGTAGCTTATTTTTGTTCTTTTGTGTGTTCCAATAAAACTTCTTGGACAAAAGCAGGCTTTGAGCTGAGTTTTGTCTACATACTATACTCAGCCCATATACAAGTAGGTCTTATTATATTTTTTATTGTTTGAAATTTTTATGTATACACACAATGTGCTTTGATCAAATCTACTCAGATTCTTTCCTCCCCAATGTCTTCCCTAGCAGATCACTATTTTTCTTTTCTAACTTCATGTATTCTTTTTTTTTAACCTGGATGGGCTATACCTGTATGTGTATGGGCATATGACCATCCACTGGAGCGTGGATAGCCTCTCAGGCATCACATCCCTAAAGAAAACTGATCATCCCCAACTCCAGCAGACATCAATTGCCAATAGCTCATTGGCTAGATGTTGGCTTTCATAAAAACACAGAGAAAATGCATTTCAAATTAAGGTCCATGTAACCTTATGAGTTTTCTTTAAGCATAAATGTGATATGATCATATTTGCATTCTGAAGTAAATTAGCAAAACACTTTCTAAATAGTGTAATATAATTTTTCAAGTTGATTAATCTTCATAAAAATGTATTAATACGCTAGGCAATATTAAAATAGTTCCTTTTAACCACACACACTCATCTTAAAAATATGTAGCATGGAGAAAAATAGTTTAAGCTATTGTATAAATTTCTTATCTGAAATACTCTTTTAACTTGTCATTCTTTAAAAGGCTTATGCTTTATCCCATTACCCATGCTGATGAATTTTCTTGTTCATGCTCCCAGTACCATCTACTTACTCATCATCTTCCTTTAAAACATGATCTTCTAGAGGGCAGGGATCATGATTTAGTTGGTTCCAAATGACTAAACACATATGATAATTAGGAAATGTTCCCTGATGAAATCAAAGCAATTGAAAAACACAGTACACACATGGCATTGTTCCCTCTGCCCCATAAAAGTTTAAAGATACAATTTAAACAGGACAACACAGGTTCTCTTTTAGAGCTGTTTATTTTTATACCCAGCTGAACTAATTTCAACTGTTGCAGATTTTAATAAACAAATACAGCTCTGTATTGAAATATAGAATGTTGACTGATTTAATAATTTTGCCGATTTCATTCATTAACTGGAATTCTTCCTAGATTAGACTGCATTCTAATTCCAACAACTAGTGACATTTAAAAAGGGCATGTGAATATACTGGAATACACACACACACACACACACACACACACACACAGGCCTTGTAAAGCTAGACACACAGTTTGGGACCATAAAGTTCTTGGCCAATGAATGTTGAGAATGGATGGTTATCACTTTAAGTTTGGGTAGATTTTTTTAGACAATGTGTATTTCTCTGAACTTCTAGATAAAACCAGCTCTGCTGTCATAACCCAATTCATGTTTCACTGTTTACTGTTTGTGGAACTTTCTAACACAAACTCCTAAGTACATGGTGGTATTTTTTTTCTTTTGTCTTGATAGAACATATCTATAGGAGTTAGTAGTTATGGCCCCTGGAAGAGGATGCTGTTATCAGAAAGCAGATGTGGCACTATCCCAGCATAAAAAGAAGAACACAGTCAGTGTAGCATTTATTTTCAGACGCTTTATATATAATCTTCTATACCTGTGTCAACTTTCTACTGTGGTTTTTCACAGGATAAATTATCTAGACTTTAGTAATTACTCATCCATATTGGAGTACATATAAATGTTGTCATAGCACAATACTTTATACTCTGAATTCTCATTCTAACAGCTAACCTAACAGCTGTGAAGGCTCTGGTTCAAAACTAGTTTTGAATTTACTATAGGATATTAACATCACAGTGTGTTTGTCCTCTGTAAATGGAAAGCTTACATAAGGCAGCCATATATATATATATATATATATATATGGCTGTGTTAAATGATTAAATGGAGGATTCTCTTTTGTACTTCAGACCATACTTCCAATGTGGAGGAGTAAAATTGTCAGTGTCAGCATAGGATTAAGGCCAAGTGAGATAATATACTCGGTCTACATCAGTAAGATTTTAAAACTACAGCATGAATTTGATTCAGTTAACATGAAAGAAACCAAATGCAGAGGGACTGGAGCAAGTAAGGTTAGAAGCTGTGAACTGGAACTCAGATTAGAAAGAAGTCAGGGACCTAGAGCAGAAGCAGGCGTGAAGACTGCAGAGCGATGGCCTGGAACTAAACTTCTCCATCTGGAGTAACTAGAGGCAACTTTTGTTTTCACCCTGGAAGGAGTCTAATTTCTCAGATGCCAAAATGATCAGGGAAGAACTGCAGAAGTAAGAGGGACACCCACCAGGGGAGCATGGAGTACAAACATGCTCACTCAGCAGAGTGCTCGCCCTCTGCTCTCCCCTTAGCTTTCATTAAGAAAGATCCCAGACAAGCCTTCAAGGCATTTAGGAAGGATGAAAGAATGCATTTCTCTCTTCCACGGGAGTACTCTAGGCTACAGTCATCCTTGCTGAGACCTGGAAAACACACAGAGTTTCTACCTACAAATAGAGACAAGTGGGAGGGTGAACGTGATCTACATTTCCCAGATTGCCTTTTCTGCTCGAAGGCAAAGGCAATCCTCCAGAGAACAGGAGTTTTAGGTAAAGCAGAGTCATCTAAGGCTTCATTCTAGCTTAGATTTCAGTATTCATTTAAACAGTAGAAACTTCTGGAAAGTTAATCACCAATGTGTCACACATTGTTTTCTTATAATGAATGTAATTCACATTTTTCAAATGTGAAATGAATGTTATTTCACATTAAAAAAAAAAAAAAAAACAACCAGGCATCAAAGAATGTAATCTGTATCTTTGGTGTGTTCAGAGGAGTAGGGAGACAGCAAAGAGTTCCTAGGATTATTAAGTTGTTTCCCAAACAAAGGAAAAATGCTCAGAGGGTATCATTAAAAAAATTAAAAAATAACAGTTACAGATTATTTGGATCACACCAGCATGGAAGGAAAACATCAAGAAGTAGATGGCTTTGTTCTTCCAACTGCTCACTCTAACTTACAGCCAGTAGTCACATTATTTAAATTCAAAGCTCAAAGGATTTTAAACAATTGCAAAGTTAACTATTTCAATTGTCATAGCTGGACATTGAGTTCTTTGTGGCTAGTCATAGTTGTGGCTAGTCCCTAAAGCAGGGAGGGAACATTCTCAGGATGGTGGATGGCACTGCTCTAGAGTTTACTCTTTCAAAGATTGAGTTGTTACAATCATGTTAATGCTAGCATTGCTTTATTGTTTGTGCTATAAAAAACAATCACAAAATTTGGTTTTTGTTTCTTTACTGTTTTGAGAGTCAGGAGTCACTGACTAGTCTCCAGGGGATGAAATGAAGGTGTGGGCAAGGCCTTCACGGAAGGGTGAGCTGGTGGCTTCTCTCTTGCAGCTCTTGATCATTGAGGCAGTCCTCCGTGGGCAACCACTTGAGTCTCTTTCTGCCTCCTGGGGCCACAGTGCTTCCTCTGCCTCTGCATATGTAATCTCCCTCGCCTGAGCTGGTTTAAAGGTGATAAGAGTAACCTAAGGAAAGGGAGTACTCACCTGGATAACACATGCTATGTTTCTTATGCCAAGACTGTTTATCCCATCTGCAAACTTCTTTTGAGCGAGGAATTGGGATGTAAGAATCAGGTTCTAATGCCTTTGAGGGCCACTGCCCAAATAATTATAATGCTATTTTTTAATTTGTATTTATTTAATTGTATGTTTCCACTTATCATATACTGCACTGATATCTATTGCTATAAATGTTAACATTCATGTTTGCTCAATGGAAGGCTTCTCCTAGGAAAGTCTGGTCTCCTGTTTTGCTTTAGCTTTTTCTTCTTCCCGTCTTGTGACTGTCAAAGCCCAGTTGTGATGGAAAATCCCCCGAGGAACCTGACTCTGCATCTTACAATTCAACTTGCTACAACCATAGAACATGCTGTCATATTTAAACTACGACTGAGAAGTTTAAACTATGACTGATTCTTTTACTGTGGATTCTTAAATGACCTCATTTTAATACATAGTTTAAAATGATTACTTCTAAAGAAAAACATATTAAAAATGGGATATGTGTAGAGGTCATAATGAAGGCTGCATGGGAGACAGAGAGAGAGAGAGCAAATGAGAGAGAAATTTGTTTCAAATCATTTTAACTGACTTTTTAAATAAATAGATAGATAAATAAATAAATAAGGGCTTCACCCAGAAGTATGAATACATTTTTAAATAAACATTTCAAAATAAAATAAAGGCAACAGTGGTGGTCCACAGTCCTAACCTCTCTAAAGTGTCAGGAAAATCATCATCAAACTAAATGAGATATTATGAACATGTACTAAGAATTTAAAATTAATTTTAAAAAGCCTGGATTTGTAGAGAACAGGAATTCTCACAGAGCTTATGAAGATGTGAATGTAAACCACTTTGTTGAGCGTGCGTGTGTGTGCGCGCATGTGTGTGAACACACACACACACACACACACACACACATACACACACACACACACATTAGTATGATACCATGTCCTCTGTTGTATGTTCTTTACTGGGGAGGTATGAGTAAGCATCTCTTCACTACAGATAAGAAAATGAAGGCATACTGAAATGATAACTCTACCCAAGCCTAACTTGGAGAACTCATAAATTTAACTGAGTATGATATGATCAACTTAAAGGCAGAAACAGCAAGGAAGAAGGGTCTCTCTCTCTCTCCCACAGCCCATGCTAATATCTGGCATAAACTTTGGAGTAGAAGAGCCCAATGCACAAAAGCACTGCCTATTTAATCTCCCACTTTCAATGGGAGTACAAGTGGAAGAAATCTTGGGAGGTTTTCAAACAGGTAATCATATCTGTTTTGATGTCAAGATAGTAAACCTGTGTCACACCTAGAGGACAGAGTTCCACAACTTTCTATATCTATACCATCAGAAACACTAGCAGCCACTCTAAAACAAGCAAATATAAGAAAAAAAAAATAAGCACAACTCAATGTTTATCAATTTGCATATTGGTTTATACAATAGAATAAGAGTAAAGAATTAATAATTCAAAAATAGGGCTATTTCTAACAAAAATTTTAATAAAATAAACCAGTTGGATGATGCTCTGTCTCCTGTGTCCCTGAACACCATAACATACAGTAGGAAAGACCTTAATTTATGTTGAGGTTCTGTGTTAGCTTTTCCCAAAGATCTAACTCATCTCCTTGAATTGCTACATACTTCCAATAAGCTAAATCTATTGTTCTTTATACTATATATGGAACTTATACATACATATATATGTGTGTGTGTGTGTGTATAATATGATGATCAAATAAAATTAATGTATGAACATTTAGATAATTCCCATGGCCACTTTATTTCATTCTTAAGAATTTGTCTGTGAACTAAGATATTATTTCATTATCTCTGCAGCTATTGCTTGCAAGAGTCTTTGCAACTAAATCCTCACAGACATGAAAGCTTTACATATTCTTTATTATAAAATATTAAGTGTTCCATTAATTTTAAGAAGCCTTCTCAAAAAAGGAAGTTTGCACTTTATGGTTATAGTGACTATTTATGTTTATGGATCTGTAAGAAATGATAGGGGAAAGTTTAATGGGCTGTTTCTTGCAGAAAGCTCATTCCCCTCCCTGTCCATTCCCAACATTTTCCCTCCTCTGTGCAATTGGCAGAATAGGAAAAACATTTCCTGGGTTGACAGGAAAATATAATACTGGAGATTTAATATTATGAAGCCAGTGTTTGCAGATAGAATGTATATTATCTAGCAGCTTCAAAAATGTAGCAATTTTTAAAGTGACTTTGTGTTAGCAGGAATTCACAAAGAAAATAAGTGAGGGCATACTTCTTTAAAAGAATCCATCATCAAGTTTGACCTGAAGGAACTTCTACAGATAGAGTGTTGATGTGGTTGAGGTCTTATGTAGGCAGATGTAAACACAAATATAGGTAGATAAGGAGGCCCAGAGGAAAGGTAAAGAGGAGGCAAGGGAGAAAAAAGATAGGAAAGGAAGAGGGCAGAAGAGAAAGAGAAATACATTAGTCTCCTATCTTTTGATTTTTATAGATTTAGTGCCCCATGTTCAACTACTTTCCAAAATATTCAATATTAAATTATGGAAATGAAAAAAATGTGAAGTTTAAACATCTTCAATTACAGCATATTGTTTAGTTGTTCTATTTCATTAATATTGAAAATCTCTTACCATACCTAATTTATAAATTAAGCTTTATCACAGATATGTGTGCATAGTAAACAGCAATATATTTAGGATTTAACATTGTTGCCCTTTTAGGCACCTACTGACACTCCTGTTGAAAATCTTGGACAAGGGTGGCAAGCCAAAAAAAAAAACAAAAACAAACAAACAAACAAACAAAAAAAACAAAACAGAGAGTAACCTTCCATTTCCCCCAAACCACATACTGGATCCATTAGATTTAGGTGTGACATAGTTAAGCACTTTTTAAAGATGAGTATTAAAGCACAATTAAATAAAAAGAAACCTTTCATGCAAAATGAAACTAACAAAAATGTATAATACAACTGACATCACAACCCAGGGGTGGAGGCCAACAGGCTGGCTCAGCAGGTAAAGGCATTTGCTACCAAGCCTGACGATCTAAGATCTCATGACCATATGACCAAAGGAAAGAACCAACTCCAAGTAGTCATCCTCTGACTACATACATACCCTGGACACACACGTGCTTAAACAAATATTTAAAAACCTTAAAATTTCTAGTTGTTGACTTCTAAAGAAGAATGACAAGTCAAGAGAGCCTAAGTGAGCGAAAGGAAGCCTTCAAAACTGATCTCAGCCCTTCATTGAAAGCCAGAAAGGTGGATGGTGTGTAGGTCACTCGGGAGTTCTCACTACTTCAGTGTAGTGAGCAAAATCACCCTCTATCTTCATCACTTAAAACACTCTTTTTTGTTTGTTTGTTTGTTTTTGTTTTTGTTTTTGAGACAGGGTTTCTCTGTGTAGCTTTGTGCCTTTCCTGGAACTCACTTGGTAGCCCAGGCTGGCCTTGAACTCACAGAAATCAGCCTGGCTCTGCCTCATGAGTGCTGGGATTAAATGTGTGTGCCAGCACAGCCCGGCTAATGCACTCTTTTTAAAATAACTGTTTTTGACACAAGGTCTCATTCATCTCAGCTCAAGATTGTCACAAGCTAACCATGCAACTGAAGATGACTTTGAACTTCTGATTTTCCTGACTCTAAGTGCCTCATGCTCTGATTATAGTCATCAACTACCACATCTAGACATGAGGTGGCTGAGAACAGAACTCAGGACTCGGTGAAGGCTCAGCTCCCCAGCACTCAGTTAATATTTTATAACTGTGTTATAATAGGGACAACAGCCCAGTCTATATACATACAGGTGTGTGTGTGTGTGTGTGTGTGTGTGTGTGTGTGTGTGTGTGAGAGAGAGAGAGAGAGAGAGAGAGAGAGAGAGAGAGACAGAGACAGACAGACAGAAACAGAGAGAGAGAGAGAGAGAGAGAGAGAGAGAGAGAGAGAGAGAGAGAGCTCATTTTTAAAGAACATAAGAAACTTTAAAAAAAAAGTTTGCTATTTCAATGAAGTTGGCCCATGACATGACTGTAAACTTGACACTTGGCACTCACAGTAAGAGCAGCCGTAGACTTCTGCACGCAGCCCTATGTGGCCTTCTCCATTCCAGTCCAGGGGTACAATGCGGACATAACGGGCAACAATGGCATGCTGCAGGTCATGACGGACCACACTGTCAGAATTGACATTTCCAGGAAAAGCCTGCAAAGAGAAATGCATTTGAAAACCCATGAAGAACACCACCTTGAAAAAGGTATATTTTCTTCTCCAGTGATAAAGTTTCATTTTCTCACATCAGAAACAAATTGAAAACAAGATTTTTCATTTATTTTATTTAAAAATTTGCTGTTTTGGTGCTTTGCAGAGATAACAAAATGGGTAAAACACTTGTCATGCAAGCTGAGGATTGAAGATTGGGTCCTAGACCTCTTACAAAAGTCAGCAGATGTGGGGCCTACAGGAATTCCAGCACTCCAGAGAGATAGGATCCCCAGGACAAGCGAGCTAGCTAGACTAGTAGAAGAGACAAGCTCCTAGTCCCATGAGAACCTGCCGCAGGAAATAAAGTGGAAAGTAATGGACAAAGAGACCAAGAATCAATGTGGGGCTTCAACACACGTACACACATGTGACCTCATATATACAGACATACACAACAACACACATTTGTGGGGGAAAGAAAAGAAAAAAAAATATTATTTTAAGTGAAAAATTGGCTAAAGTAACCAGATATTCCCTTTATACACAAAAATATCTCCCCAAAGAGCTACCGAAAGCTCTTTTGTCATTTCATATGACAGCTGTCAGGGACAGGTGAAGCAGTTGTATCTGTGGTGACCATCTATACCTGGGAAAGCCAGAAACCCCTAAGAGTAGCTCTGGGGTGGTTTGGTTATTTGGCATACCTTTCAGTTTCTTTGCTAAGCAACTGGCAGAGTATTGGGTAACACAAACATGTCTGAAAGCATGGAGAATGAAGGTCTACCGATACTGAATTTAGGAGTCAACATCTGCTGGAAAATTTGAGAAGTGGAGGGTGTCCAGCTCGTCAAAAGGTAGTGTAGCTTTTCCTAAAGGGTTATCAATATAATGATTCACTACAATATACCATTCAGCACGTCTCTTCAAATCCAAGAATGTTTTGAGATTTATACATGATCCTAACTGAAATTTTGTTTTTCCTTTCTTCTATTTATTGAAAAGAGATTGGTTTTTTTCACACACTACATTCAGACTATGGTTTCTCCTCCCACAACTACTTCCAGCTCCTTCCCACCTCCTCAGACAGCATAATCCACACCTTTTCTTTCTTGCTTCTATTAAAAAACAAACAGGCATCTAAACAAATAATAAAATAAAATAAAAACAAATCAGAGTAGGACAAAACAAAATAACAGGAAAAAAAGAGCCAAAGAAAAGGCACCAGAGACACACACATTTGCACACATAGAAACCTGAAATTTTATTCACTGCAGAAAGGGGTAGGCAGGCCTTACCATTCATATTGTAAACCATCCAAAGTGGTAAATATATCTCAATATAGTAGTATTTTTAAAATGTGAGACTACAGACAGAGGTGCAGCCAAGAATTTAACAAAATAACCCAATATTTATATCATATGTTGTTAGTTAAAGATTTTGTACATTCTGCATTGTTGTTCCCTACAGAAAACTAATTTTTCTAAGTATTCTATTTTCTCTGGTCAACATTTGGACTCACAGAGATGAAATGTGATAACTGGATGTTTAACGCCTAGGCAAGAGAAACCAGGGCAAAGTCACAAGCTCATCCATCTATTTACTGTATTTGAAAATTATATTTTCAGATAGAAATAAATGCATTTTCTACATAGACACAATATATTTTATTTTCATATTATACACTTGAATACAAAATTGAAAATCTTATTGAGAATTTCTGTCTCCCACACTGCCATTATTGAATTGATGTCTGCCTTGTCCTCCAAATAATCCATTTTACTTGTGTATTTTACTTTTCATTTTTGCTTCCACGAATTGTTGACATGATCAATATTTTCTCTTTTGACTCATTTTTTTAACAAACATGCTTCTATTGTGGCAATTACCACCAATATCACCTCCATCATTTTGTTATAAGCAATTTAAGTCTGAATAGCCTTGTTGACTAAATGTGGACTGCCCATCAGAGCTTGTACTGCTTTGTAATTTAACTGCCATTGGTCTTGGAAAGTTGTTCTAAAATAATTTCATTCTTTCTCTGATTGCAGTTTTTCACATAACTGAAAAAAGGAAGAAATAAGACATAGACTAATTTTTTTTACAAAAATATTAAGATTTGGAAATCTGCTTTCAAAAAAAAAGCTTGAAGCTTTAACTTATAAAATAAGGCCATTTAAAACTCAACCTTCATCTAAACAGATATTATAGAATAATAAGAGCTTTCCAGAGGCTCAAAAACACCAGCAAAATTTATCACTGAAGACTAAAAATAAAACAATCAATTTACAGCAACCTGTTGGTTGTCTGCTGCTGCTATTGCTTTTCCTCTGTTGGCTGTGATTTGTATGCTTGTGCAGGGTAGGATGTTTTGACTATTATTATTTTGGTTAACACAGCAGTCATGTAACTCACAGTGCTTTATAATCAGTAACTAGCAACATAATGCAATACTTAATTTTGCTGTTACTCTTAGACTGACAACCCTATAAATTGCACAAACACAGAGAAAAGATCATTTTTCAGATACATTGTAAGTCCCTCACAAGATTAACTTTAAAATAATCAATAACACTGAAGGTTTTTTTTTTTTTAATAATCAAAAAATTTCCATGTACTCTAATTATTCCTATGGCTCACATGGTAATTCAGATGGTCCAATATGAGAAGCAAACATTTACATAAAGTACCATATAATATGTGCTCTGGGTGTAATGTTCAGCACATTTCTCTGTCTTATGTTCTTTGTGCTTTAACAGCAACTTATGAAATACATAACCTGTCCTTTCTTATCTTACAAACAGTAAAAATTAGGAGTAGACACCAGCTTCTCTCCTTGGATGATTTTATTTTCCTTTTTTGGGGTGGTGATAAAAACAATCTTGAGCTGGGTGCATGTTTGGCTGGTGCCATAGGAATGAGTTATGTCATCTTCCTCCTAAGAGACTGAATTGGTAAAGCCTGTGCTGCATTCAGACAGGATCCCAAAGTCACTACTTGGCATTTAAAATCCAGTAAACTTTAGAGAAAGAGTTTTAAACTACTGAAGCATGTAACTCATCAGACTGAATATTTAGACTAGTACTCTGTGTGGTATGTGCGAACTAATGTTTCCCCTCAAATGCACTACCATGGAGTCTGAGGTGTGACTTGTAAGATATTTTATGAATAGAATAAGTATATTTAGTCCTCATAAAACTTCATAACATATCCAGCAAACTAATGAGACATTGTATTAAGATTTTGCTTAATTAAAATTGAAACTAAAACCCACAACCTTTGTGTAAATTGGCATGGATAGACATCTCAGCGTTACTGAGAGCAGTGAAGTTAGGAGATTGCAAGGTGAGCGCAATAACATCAAACAGGTGTGCTTCCTAATGTGGGTGACAGTGTGCCAGTTGAAGACATCTCTACTTCAGTAGAGACAGTGTCTATTCTTCACTTTGATATTATGAACTGTGACCACTATGATCATTTCACCTGTAATTCTATTTATTTGTGGTTTTATTTTTATTTCCCCATTCTAACAACTTATATCAAAATTGAAAAAAGGATTTGCCATTTTGTAGCATCACTATGAGTTCCCAGGTTATGCTCTTGCCCACTCTTTCTGGCCCCTTACCCTGGAATCTCTCTGTACTCATTGTTTTCATCCAGCGGGTCACACACATCCTGACAGCACTTCAGACTATAGGTATATTCCCTGACCACACTTCTCAAATCCCAGCTATACTAAAGGCACCTCATGAAATTCTAGACTATACCTATTTGGTCCCTCTGCATTTGATTCCTTAAGTACAAGGGGCCAATGGTCAACAACTACCTATTTCTTCATGAAATGAAAGAATAAAGCTCTGCATACACCAAATCCTAGCCATTTATATATACATTCTTGCTATTTTTATTCTCTATTTATAGTGAATAAGTCATATGCTTGATAATATCCTACAAGAAAAAAAAATAGATCATGCTGGTCTTATTCAAGAAGACACTAGGGTAATGAATAAAAATTTCCCAGAGTTATAAGGTTGTCATTATAATTATGCAAAGTGGTTAGAAATCACAGGACTGTGGGAGAAACAGAAATGATTGTACAAAATTCAAAAGAAACACTATAGCAGTAAAACAAAAGTTAACTCTCTCATCCATCAAATCCAGCAGGTTCATATTGGACAGTCACTGGAAGTTTGCTGAAAATACATATTTGGTTCATGAGCCAATGCAAATGAGAGACAAAGGTCAAGAGTTCTAATAGCTTGTGAGAGGCAACACTTTCTTTGACAACTACCAGTCTTGACTTGGTTGAATATACCTCTTCCTCTTAATTTTCTCACACCTATGCAAGTACCTTAACATTATTTACTGGATGATTAACTTTTCCTTTCCTTGAATCTAAGGCCAAGGATTTACCCCTGGCTTCTTGCATTCAGGGTGATATTGGCAATATTTCCCTGTGCAGTTTGTGCATTGATATTTTGTTTTACTGTTTATTGTACTACCAAAAGAAAATCTGAATATTTTACATAGTACATAAAGCTGTGTCTGGCATGATAAAAATGAGCATAAAAACTGCTAGTTGATCCATGGTGAAGTCAGGAGTCAATAAGTAATTTCTCAGTTGGAAGGTGATAGAATGCCACAGAGTAGATAGGGAAAGTGGGACCCAGTCAAGGGGGACATTACAAAGAGAACTTTTGCTGGTGGTGACACACGCCTTTAATCCCAGCACTCGGAGGCAGAGCCAGGGGGATCTCTGTGAGTTTGAGGCCAGCCTGCTCTTCAAAGCGAGTTCCAGGAAAGATGCAAAAGCACACAGAGAAACGCTGTCTCGAAAAACCAAAAAAAAAAAAAAAAAAAAGAGGGAGAGAGAGAACTTTTGAGTTTTTTGAGTTTTGAATGGAATTATATGTATGACACTTGGTTAAAGCAGTTATCTATATGCTAATTCAAGAAAAAATATATTAAAAACAGAAAACTGAACATGTGTGAGAGCATACAAGCATGTGTGTGTGTGTGTATAGCTTTAACAACCTTTCTCTGCTCTGTGGTATAAAATGGGATTCCTCCTATAGTAAGCACATAGAGTCAGTTGAAGGATTCAACTTATCTTTTAACATAAAATCCAACCAGTTTCTTAAAGGCTAACCCTCCTGGCACTAAGCCCCAGGAGAAATTTCTCAAATTCTTATGCAAAAGAAATGATTCTGCATTAAGTACAGAGTGTTCAATAACACTGGTATAAAAAATAGTAAACAATTGCACAGGGAGTTTCTCTGAGTTTCCCTCAATCAAGCCCCACAGAAATGGCCAAAATTTATTTCAGTAACCACATTTCAGTAACCACAGATTTACAGTTTGACTAAAATGTTCAATGCAGGACTGCTACTCCCTTCTGACTGGCTCTCAGATGTACTTACATGGCAATTTGTTCACTTTTCAACTGAAACTAGTCTTAAGCATCTCAGGGAAGTGATGGAACTTGTCTTCAGGGTATGCTTTGTAAATAAACAAAGCTTTTCTTGAGTTTATGATAAGTGTTAATGCCGTGAACATGAGAACACATTCATTGGAAAGTTTCTGTACTAAATCCCTTTCTGTATGGACAACTCAACATTCTCAGGAGCATGCATGCAGGAAAGGGGTCAAGTATTGTTTAGGGTAAGGATTCATAATAACTAAATAAATCTCTATTTTTAATTTTTTTATTCCCTGAACATGAAATCATTCATTTGGATACCTTTATGCAACAAAATGTAAATACTTCTTATGCTAAATGTATTGACTGACTTGAGCATTTTGTAATGGCTTTACACTTTCTGAACTTAATATAAATATGCATTCTATTTTACATGAGCATAACATTTAGTACTTTTTACTTTCAATTGCATGATTAATATCTAGCAATGGTTTTAGAGATATCTACTGAGGCAAAAATAGTTTTTCCTGGGTCTTCAGACAGTAATCTTTCATCATATATTTGACTATCATTTTTCATAGGCATAGGGAAGGAAATCCCCCAATGTGACTGTTAAGTTACCATTCTTCCATTTTTATTAGTGTTAGTTCCCTACTGCCTTGTGCTGAAAATACTTTTGGAAAAAATGGCTTAGGCTACTCTTCATTCTCTTTAAGTGTGAGCCTTATCCTAGTCACTTACACTTTCATTTTTTTTAAGTGCTTTAACATGCATGAATTTATGTCCTGCATGTATGTGTCTGTGCACTACCTGTGTACCATGCCCATGGAATATCCCTTTGGACTAGACCTACAAACCCTGTTAGCCACTATGTAGTGCTGGGAACTAAACCTGGGTCCTCTACTAATGCAGCTAGTGCTCTTAACTAATAAGCCCCTTCTTCAGTTTCTTACCTTTCTTTTGACAGAAAAAAAAAAAAAAAACTAGTAAAAATAATACAATCACTTTTTTTTTTTTTTTTTTTTTTTTTTTAGTTTTCTTAGGCAAAGCTGTTTCCACGGTTAGGCACCTTGAAATCTCCTTATTTGACCTCTGATCACGTTGCTATTATCATTATTCAACAGCTTAAATGTGTCCATGAGTTACCACTAGCCACACTATTCCCTGTCCTCTTTCAAAAGTGAGGTCATTTTAATGACCTTCTTTTGATTTCATTCACTGAAGTTCTCAGAATATTCAGTTGGAAATTCATCTATCTAGAACTCTTTCAATTTTCTCATAGCTCAAGTTCCCTAAAGTTTCCATCTCAGTTTACTTTTCTGAGTTTAATAACATCAAATCTAGTTAGAGTTTTAAGCATCATTGGTAGTTAGGTATATTCAACTTAAAATAACCATAACTCTGGCATAAGGATTTACTAAAATGTAACAATCAAAAATGTAAACACACTCTTGAAGATATCAAGGACTACAAAACAATTTTCAGTAGATTCTTTGTCCACTGTTGTTTGAAATGTAAAAAGTTGTACTCAACTTGGCAAACAGTTTGGAAGTTCCATAAACAAAACCAGCAATCACAGTAGTCATGAAAATATGAGAATCTCACTTATGTAAGAGTGTGTATATGGAATTGTCTATTAGTTTCAGTGTTGGTCACTCTAGAAACAACCAGAGTATGTGTCAACTGACAAGTGGGTAAAACAAGTGAGTCATCTACAACTTGTTCCTTCCTGCTCTCCTTTCACATCCCATTGAAGAGTGCTTCCTGCCTGTACTGTCTTTCACCTTCCCACACCCTTTACACTCCTGGCTTCTCATTGTCCCCATTCTCATGTTATTTTCTTTCTTTAAAAAACCCTCTTTGCCTCAAATTTTTTAGTGAAAACAAAATCAAGTGTCATTCATTTAAAAGTAAATCTATAGAACACCTCTAAATTTCTTTAACCCATTTTAATGTATTAAATTATAATACATATATTATTTTAATCTCCCAAACAGCTTCATATGCAGCTCCCTAAGTTTATAGGTCACACTAGCTATCTTTTTCTCCTACAGTTAATCTCTAGCACTGATAATTTAAAACTCAAACCTCCTTTGTAAATTCTAAGGACATGTGACTCTTTGAAAACTTGGTATTCTTCATCATTGGGGTTATGATCTCATTTAGATTCCAGGACAAGAATGGCATGGTGCCTACTCTCTGGTCTTCCTAATCATCTCAATCTCAGTAAAGGATTCATCATTTTAAGGCTAATATCAGGGATCAATTCCTGTAGCCCTTTCTTCAGCCATAAGTTGGAGTTTGCAAAATGAGCCTGCATTTTCAGCTTTCTAGCAGTTGTCTTTGTTTGAGAAGGCAGGAGGTGTTTGAAACTGATATACAAAAGCATAAGCCAAAAGAACTCTGTTTATGGATCTTCAAAGCTTGTCCTCAAATCATCCTGAAAAGGGCAGTAGGATTAAGAAATATTAGATAGGAAAAATAGAGATGTAGACATAAAAGTAAAAGACAGAGGCACAGGATAGCTTCGGGAGGGCTCTGAGTCAGTACCACAGCAGCCCTAAGTTTATTTCTCAAGGCCTTTTTATATCCAAAGCAAGGGATATGGTGATATTTTATTTGTGCTGAAATGTGATTTTATTTGTATGTTAATAAATAAGGTTGCCTGGAGATCAGAGGTCAAAGTAAGCCATAAGCAGAGTCAGGCAGTGGTAGCACACACCCTTAATCTGATCACATGGCAGGCAGAGTCTCTGTGTGGTCAAGGACATAGCCAAGAGTAGTGGACAAGAACCTTTAATCCCAGTACCAACCATAGAGACCTGGAAGTCTGTATAGACAGGCAGTGATGAGGGAGTCATGTGGTTGGGTTTAGAGCCAATGAGAAGGCAGAACAGAAAGACAATAAAAAGACAAGTCAGACAGGAAGAAGCTCTCTCTCTGGGGAAGCTACTGCTGGTGGTAAGCTAAAGCTACTCATGGCTCTCTGATCTCTTTGGCTATTACCTCTGTATTTGGGCTCTGTGTTTCTTATTTACTAATACTGTTTAGAATATAGTCTACAAAGGGGAACAAATGACCTCCCCCTCTCAAGGACATCATGATTCAAGGCACAAACAAGTATAAACATCTCCTTAATTCTCAAGACATCTGGTAACCATGCCTTTGGCCAAACATCCTGTTATCAAACTTTAGAGAGTAAAGACAAGCTTGAACTCCCTCGTGTCAAGATTGAATCAAGGCACAAATTGGAGTCACTGTGAGCTCCCACACCTGTTCTTATTTCCTTCTTATGTTTGCTAACATTGCCATCCTCCTGGCCTCCTATGCAGGGTTCTTCTGCTGCATCAGCCCCCTTCTTTGCCTCAGTTGCTTCACATTGATACATGCCCTATGTCTCCAATACCAGCTTCCTATTCCAGAGGCCAGTACATTTTGTCAAATCCACTTTTTCTTCTTACAGCTCTCTGGTCCTCTCCTTCCATCTGGATTCTTTCTTCCTCAAGTCAGTGTTCATATAAGAGAAATCTTTCTAAATTAAAATCTCAATGTGCATGAACTTAATTACTTTACCCAAAGTATAGATACTTGCCTTTGTTTACATGTTGCCAACTCAATAAGTTGGAAAGAATAATTTGCACAATTATCACCCTTTGTTTTGTTTATAGGATGCTAAATGATTCACTTAACAGATTCTTCTTAACAAATTAGTGAAATTGACTTAGCTGAACAAATATATTTGTTTTATTGGTGTCCTACAGAGACACTCGTGTTAGCTTCAGTCAGACCTGAAGTAAGTAGAAAATTACAGCTCCCAACTGACAAAAATTCTGTATTTTATTCAAACCTTTAATGTTCTCTTTTTTGAATAACAGAAGATTAAGCATCGCTTGATATTTATATAGCTATGCCCATGCTCTCTCATGCATATGAGAATTTTATTTTCCTTCTGAATTGAATAATTTAGAACTACAAATAGATGACCATCACTTTAACTTTGAAGCAAAATTTGTTTATCTAAGCTGGGAACTGGAACGACTACAAAGGCAATGTTGCAGATTACAGATAAGTCAGTCCTCAGACTTAAAGATGGGCTAAAATGTTCTTCACCATAATCCTGTGCTACTCTTGTGTAAAGTTCCAAAAACAATCAGACAAGATAGATAATGCACAATTGTTATTGTGCAATTTTGTCAATTCTTGGCACTGAGATGAGGCTAATAAGCAATGAATTTTGTAAGTCAAGCACATGGAAGTATTCTGCAAGGAAAAAAGAAATCAGAGAGTTGTTTGGAATCAGACTTTTTGAATAACTGGCAATGTTAACAACCAAGTCTTAATAGCTATTGAATTGTTCTAAGAATAAAATGACTCTACACATCTATTGTATTCAACTTGGCTTTTGAAAAATATTCTATGGAAGTAGATAAGGAGTCAGTAGCTACCCTGGCATCATCCTGAGAAGAGATAAAAAGAAAACCAAATAAAGCCTTTTATAGAAAAAAAGATAGCAGCGGGCAGTGGTGGTGCACGCCTTTAATCCAGCACTCAGGAGGCAGAGGCAGGTAGATCTCTGTGAGTTCCAGGCCAGCCTGGGCTACCAAGTGAGTTCCAGGAAAAGGCATAAAGCTACACAGAGAAACCCTGTCTTGAAAAACCAAAAAGAAAAAGAAAAAAAGATAGCACATAACACAAATCTTACCTGAGATTACATATTGATCTCCATATTTAAATTTCACTGTAAATATGAAGAAACTATTTTATGTATTATAAAATGTAATTAGAAGACATATACAAATCTTTTATTATTTATGTGTATGTGCATGCGAACTTGCGTGTGTGTGTGTGTGTGTGTGTGTGTGTGTGTGTGTGTTGTGTATGTATGTGTGTGTAGCTTTTTTGAGACAGGGTTGCTCTGTGTAACAGCCCTGGCTATCCTGTAACTCATTTTGCAGACCAGATTGGCCTTAAACTCATTGAGGTCTGCCTGCCTCTGCCTCCTGAGTGTGGAATGATGTACATAAAGTATTAAAGGCTAAGCATCATAAATAGTTTCTTGCAGTACTGAAATCTTCATGGTATAGGATTTTTTTCCAATGATGTAAAATTTCTAATCAAATGTTGACACAAGTGGTGAGGTAAAACTTATATAAAATCTAACACTCCCCCTGCAGTGCGTGATGGTGCCCTAAAGTTGAATGCCATGCTAAGGACCTGGAAGTCATACTTTATTATGCCATTGTTAATCAAAGGATGAGGAGGGCAGCATTTTGCACCACAACATCCAGGCATGTAATTCTTTTCTTTAAACTATCTCTGAAACCTGAATACATGGTATGAATAACTAAATTTCAAAGGTTGACAAGTTTTTACACTCTCTTGTAAAGGGTAAAAGTATAGTGTAGCGACTTTCAAAGTGACCGTCACTGTGATATCTGATAAATATGAGGTAATAATGTACTTTCTGAGAAAATGAATGCACATCCAGTGCAGTCCTTGAACAGTTTCTCAATGTAAAGAACAAATAAAAAAGCTATAAAAATGATCAAATAAAGGTATACTCTTTATAAATACTTGTTCTTAGTAGAATAATAAAGTTTATTGTGTTGTTATATTTTTCCAGTGTGGAAATATAAACCAGGGCTTTGAGCAAGCTACAATTACGCTGTACCCCAGGGTTTGGAGCAAGCTAGACTTATGCTCTACAACAGACTAATCTCTAGCCTACCATGTCTTTTCTTGATTACAAACTCCTATGCCATGCACATATGTACATTACTAATCAGACTCAATGAGTTATATTTTTAAAAATGAAAATAAAGGAAGGTGAGGTCATGACGAGGACTGAAAAGGGATTGGAGGGTGAGAGTGGTGGTTCAATATAATTATGGTGTATTCATATAACTCTCAAGGAATAGTACAAATATGTTGTATTCATGAGATTCTCAAAGAATAATAAATAAAATAAAAAGAAATGGGTTAACAAAATAAGCTCCCAGAGATATTTTTGACATACAGAAAAATATAAATATTAATTATGTACATACATGAATTGTAGACCAAAACTTTTAAGTACAGCAAAAGTTCAGGTCATTGGGAAATTTTGGCACAAAAATGTGGCTGTACTTCATGTAATTGTTTCAGAGTAACTGCCTGTGGAGGTTGGGGACAGCTGTCTAAGTCTGTAGTTCTGGAGTAGTATACTTGTTAATGCTGGGGACAGATCTAGAGGTCATTATAGATTATGTCTGGCAGGTGATGGCTCACTGAGCTGTTAGAGTGAAGGCAGAAAAAGGAAGGGAATTTGTGGCTTTATCTCTTTGTAGTGAAATGTGCTATCTGAGTTACTGTTATAGTCAGCAAACTCCAAAAAAGAAAGAGTATCACCCAATCTAGACAGGACCTCCAGAGAAGCCCCCAAAGGTAAGGAAACTATAGAATCTTCCTATAATGAACACTTTATGAATTTCAGTTAAAGATGAGAAAATATAGGTACACAGCCACATAAATTCATTTATAAATCAATGTTAAGTGCCCTCTATGCTATACTGAGGAGTTCTTTCCTCTATATGTTGAAACATAAGATGTGTTTGATATAAAAAAATATAAAAATAAAAACTGTTGTCAGATTTTATGGTACATGTAGCTCAGAGGAAGAAGAACATATCTTCATGTGCTAGAAGCAATATTAAGGGTGATAAAAAGAAAGCAGAGATACAGTCAACTTGGCAAATAAATATGCATGTGTGTATATCTGTGTGCATATACATATATAGTATATAGACTTTGGATTGCTCTATGTGTGTGTAAAATGATATATATGTGTATATATAATTACAAAGTGGATTATACTAATGGGTGTAGGTGGAAAGAAGAATGATTTCTCATATTAGTTGTAACTAATATAAGAAAAACTATATACAAGAGTATAATAACTATAAGCAATAAATACCTAAACAATATCTAGTCCATTTGTATTTGACAAATTCAGAGAAAACAATTCCATTATCTATCCTATTTTGTTAAGTCCAAAGTGTACCTGATTCACTTTCTATCCTAACTTATATTACTAACAGAACTGTCTTAAAACGTCTTTCAAATTTATACGCTTACATCACTTAGTGAGATTCTTTTCTGAATTTCTTAACAAGGAAAACTATAACTATAACTAACTGATCTTCAACTCCCTCAGAGACTGAAGAAGGAAATAATATTACCTAATAAAAAATAAAAACAGGAAGTTCATGCAAGCAGCTTCCAAAAAAAAAAAAAAAAAAAAAAATGTGAGTTGACAGAAACAGCCAGCTGCCTGGACTGTCACCTAAGGTTTATTCACAGTGTCGGGGCACCATCTTCAGCCTATAGGCTTAGTATATCTGACAGACTCATTTGTGAACTAAGATGTACACAAGGTCAACAGTTCGACCTCACATTTGGTGAGTGCAGTCCATGTACCAAAAACACCTGAATTCCACTAGTGTCATGTCATGATTCAGGATTTTAAATTCTGGGAATTGTTGACGTTTTTTAAATTCAGCTGTCCATTCTTCTTGGCTTTGTGTGTGTGTGTGTGTGTGTGTGTGTGTGTGTGTGTGTGTGTGTGTCTTCATCTTGGCATCTAATTCTTCTCCACATCCCTCTATCAAATTCCAGTCTACTGTTGGGAGGTGTGAGCTTAGTTACTCTTCAAGAATAATTATTTCAGCTGCTATTTCACTATACATCAGAAGCCATAAGCTTATGTTTTTGTTTTAGGGGTATCATGAGTTGAAGAAACCTATATACACTTTTCTGAACCCCACTTCACTGTGAGCTGTAACATATTCATGTGCATAAAGCAAGATAATTGATATGGCAGTAGTGACTTCAGAAAACATTCATATCAAAAGACATCATTGCCCTATTGTGTTTTATATCCATCATGGTTATCATGGTCTAAAATACACGTGTCGTTTAAGCTTTGGCTAAAATTAAGAATAAAATATGTATGTAAAAACCCTCTTCTATAATCATCGTATCTTGTACCAGGGAACTCTGACTACCACCACCACAAGGTGGTAGTGACAACCTTGTTTGGAAAATCTAGTGCTGATGACACAGTACTCTGGTGTTGTGAACAATGAGAGATGTACTATGTGCTCACTACATCTTCTTCAGACTCAGCCTCTTTGGATATATGAAACACAGTACAGTGAGGGTGTAACATTATGCATCAATTAGATTGGCTGCCTAACATCTCCAGATGACAGATTTAAGTGAGTCAACTCAAATAAACAGAAGCTGCGTGTACCAGAGAACCTTGCCAATTGGTGCTGAGGTATGAATAGTGCTCCGATAAAGCAGTTAATCACTGTGGACATGGCATAGTCTTCCCACATCTGTCATTTCAGTACAGACAGCTAGAGCGGCATTATTTTTCAATTGTATTGCAATTATCATCCTAATTAAGCATTTTTATTTGAACCCCAGTTTCACATGGTTTGAATTAAGTCTAAAAGAGTAACAGAAGAATATTCTATAGTAGATAACATAAATCTTCAAAAACATTTCATGTACACATGTTCATGTAATTTCATTAATATTTATATTTATTTTGTGTGCATGATGTCTTTGTGGATTGTGTGTATGTTATGTACTTATTAGCATAGGTATGCACTTGTACACATGCATGTTGAGGTCAGAGGTCAATGTTGGTAATTATTCTTCAGCTCTTAGCATATTACATTTTAAGACAGGTTCTCTCGGTGAGCCTAAAGTCCATCATGCTGGCTAGATTGGCTGGCCTATGCACTTGAAAGAACCACCTGTCTCCACCTGACCTTGCCTGTTAGGTTACAAGTGCAAAAAATGAAACCACACCTGACATGTGGGCTTTATAGTCCCAGGGATTAAAAATCAGGTTCTCATGCTTCTTTCCTGGTTCATCAGTGACCAAGCCACATATCCATCTCTATATAAGTACTTCAAAGCTTTCTGGGACTACTGAACACAGCAGGTGTGAAAAACTTTTCCTGTGATCAAAATCACCCATGACCTTCCCACTTCTATCCTTCATTCACCATCACCAAAGCACTGTGTGTTTCAACCACACCATGCCACCCCACTTATGAATTATTATTATTTTACGTCCTTCACCTAGCCATTTCCATTTTCTCACTGTATTTATGATTATCAGAGCCCCCATTACTTAAACCCTAGTGATCTTTGCAGACCTACATAAACCACTATCTCCTTTTAGAAACTATTTGAATTAGAACTAATTAGCTTCATGTCTTACCTTAAGCCTAGCATGTCCTGCTTTGCACTTCTGATTTGGCACAGCTGACTTATTATTGTGTTAGATAATAACCATAACACGTAGAGGTCAATTTCAGTTGTTTCTGTTCTTTCATTCTGGCCTTTTGACTTCCTTGTGATAGAGATGGCCCTTGTGTGTCAAACAAGTTAATGATGCATTGGTACATAAGATAATGCCAGTGCCATGAGAATTTTCTAATACTGGCACTTTTAGCTATTATACCTAACATGTTTGAAATATAACATTTGAGCAAATCCTTTTAAAGAAAAAATATGTAGAAAATGATACGAGTTTATGTATTCATTGTGCTGACTTCAACTTTTTTTTTTTTTTTTTTTTGGCTTTTATTGTGAATGATGTTGTACTCCCAATTTGTGAGACTTCTAGAGGGTAGTTTCAGAGACTTCATAGATCTGCTTAACATTCATTCAGCTGCCATATTCTCTGCTGAGTGTTAGAAGGACCATATTATAGAATATGGCCCAAAGGATAAAGGATGCTGTCTAAGAACAGGTACATTTAGAAATGGATTTGGACACTCAGTTAAAGTAGCTATCTTGATTGAAAACATACTGGTACATTTTTAAGTACTATGAAGAATTTAAATGTACATTTGTGAATGATGAAGGAATGCTTAGTACTTCTTAGGAAACAGATTATTATAACAATAAATATTTGCATTCACTTCTTTTTGTCCTTTGGTAATGTGATTCTTATTTATTGGTTTGATTGTTTGTTTGTTTAATGACAGGGTCTCACCATGCAACCCTGTTGTCCTGGAACTCAGGGTTGTCCTGTTTTAATCTCTCACAGAGACCTGCCTCTTGAGACCTGGAATTAAAGACAAGAATAATCACATCTGGCCAAGTGCCCTATTTTTATCATGCATTTTTTACTCAGGAGTTAACTTTGCTTACATTCACTGAAAATAAATAATTAGTAAGGAGATAGCAATAATATTGAGTTACTCAAATGACAATAAAGGATATAGCAAGTCTTCAATAGACATTTATTTCTCATTTACTGTAATGACCTAATTATCCATTTCACTCTTCACTACACTCTCCAACCAGAGTCTGGTCACTTTTAGAAGGGGATGACTGTAGACTGCCATATCAAACATGTCTTTCTCACTATCTTGACATTGGTGTGTCATGGTTGACAAAGCGCCCGAATCTCCTTTCATTGCCTTAGTATCTTGCTATCCACACAATTGCTTTATTTGGCTTAGTCCACTTTTAAGAACAAATCCTTGAGACTGATTATTACCTTTAATTTATAAATCCAAAGGTTTTCATAACCATTATTTGAAGTAATGGGATATTTTTTCCCTCGAAGGCAAGTGTGAATATATTTCCCGTGGTTTTTCCAGTCATAAATAACTCTAAGTAAACATGGGTGACCAAAAAAACAAATTTGTTTATTTCACTTTTTCTTTTAGTACCTTCTATTTCAAAGCTATCACCTCAGGAGTTGGGGATGGCTCCACGGTTGGTATTATTATCTGTTTTAGCAGAGGCACCAGTTTCAATATCTAGCACCCACAAGGTGGCTCGTAACTGTCTGCAGCCCCAATTCCAGGATATTCTACACTGTCTTCAGGCCTCCATGGGCATCCCGTACACATGTGGTGCTATACATATATGCATACAAGCGAGAACTCACACATAGAAACAAAACAGAAGAATCTTAAAAAACAAACAAACCAAAAAAAAAAAAAAAAAAAAAACTGTCCACTAAAGCTTCAGTGAACTTTGTAAGAGCTACTAAAAACCAACATTAATTTCAACCATAAACAATCATGAGTTGTGCATCTTGAGGTAACATGGAATGATGAATCCAGGGAGGGCCTAATACAGGAAGAGTTGGGCAATAGCCTCTACTACTTAGAAATTTACTGTCTTGCAGAAAGAACATTGACCAGTTTTGCACTGAACTTAGCAATCCTATCTCAACTTTCTCATTTCACCAACATATAGATTATTCTCTTATATATTTACTTTGTAATTTTTAAAAGTATTTCTTTATCTTTATTTTATGTACCTGGATGTTGTCTGCATATATGACTGCATACCATATACCATGTGCATACAGCATCCAAAGAAGCCAGAAAAGGAGGTCAGATCCCCTAGATATGGAGTTACTGGCAGTCATAAGCTGCCATGTGAACTCTGGGAATTGAACCCAGGTCCTTTGGAAGAGCAGCCAGTTCTCTTAACCACTGAGCCATCATTTCAGTTTTGTATATTTATTTGTATGAGCTCTAGTTTCCTGCTGATTTCCACACTAATGATTAAATAGGCAATTAATATATTATTGTCTACTATTTATAAAAGAATCATGTTTTTAAAAATATGTTGGAATTTATATCTGAAAATACATGATAAAAAGGATTCTCAGAAAATTTACTCTTTTTTAGCATTTGTTAAGTCTTTAATATTATCAAAATTGTTTTCTGAGATTTTGCAAAGAGAGTGCAAAATAGACATATATGTATGTATGAAAATGTTCTCATATCACAGAGTATAATGAACTTTGAAAAATATACAAAATATATAGTGAAAAATAAATAATATTTGAAAATAAAATTGAATTATCATTGCTAAAATGTTAATTTTGTTTCAACCCAAATTGTCCATGAAGTAATTTTAAGCATTTAATATGTAAAATATGTGTTTCAGTTATTTTTTGCACAATATAGGCAGTTGTAGCATAAACAGGAAAAGGTATCATAATAAAATAACTACAATAAGTAGGGCAAAAAAACAGGCAGCACAGAATATACCTTAAAGTGGTGTTTTACAACAAAGTACATCCTTTAACATTACGTCTCAATAGCATGTAATAATGGAGAAGAATATAACAGGGAGTAAGCAAGGATGAAGAGAAGAGGGAAGGATGTGGGTGAGAGGAAAGGCAGAGATGTGGTAAGAAGTGGAAATAGAGGACAGGAGGAAGGATAGCAGCCTCGAAGTGCATTGATCTGAACGTAATTACAGTGCTGGAGATGATGGCATCAAGTCCTTTAACTGGTTTTTAGAGTGTGCTCTGGGTTATATTACTAAAACAGTCTGAAGTATAACCTATGTTGTCTTTAGAATCGTGAGGACTAATACACCTGTCTGAATCTAGTCCAGACTTCTGTTCAGGCCACTCTTCCTCCAGCAGCTGTCTTCTTCTGGCAAGCCTCCAGCAAGAGCCTGGATCCAAGGAAAAAGGCAGGCTCCATTTTCACTTCTACAAGAAAGTTCATCAACATCGTTTCCCGTTGCATGGGACATCGGATAAGCCACAAACTGTTTAATGGGTCCACTAGACTCTTTAGGGTCCACCTAAAGTAAGCGTGTCCTCCCTGCTTTCCCCATAGTGCACGTTCTTACCACAGGGTTCCATCCCCTGTTCTTGCCTGCCGGAAACCAAACACAGCATTGCCTCAACCTCTTGATATAATCTCTACCTTCCTCTGATACTGTAAGAAGGGACCTCCCACTCTGCCACATGGACCTGAACTCTAATCAGAACCCCAGATGCATCATCATCTTTGGAACCGCACTGAAGCTTGAACACATCATGCTGCCATGGAAATGTCCAACTGTCTATGGCACTGCTAACTCTTTTAATAAACTTCCTGTCCATAAACATGATCTGTCTCAGTGTATCATATGAATCCCAACTGAGACCCTTCCTGCCCTTGCTTCAGCATCTCCTCACCAGCTTTACCCTTTGTAGGACATGTGACTTTCATACACCACAAAATTGGGCTCACCCTGATGTGCAATGTCCTTGGTAACTAACGTTCCCAGTTATCTCTAGAAGACTCACTATAACTTTTCTGTGGTGCTGTTACTTAAATCCTGCACTCCTGTGGCAAAATAACCACAAGTATTTCAGACTACCATGTATTTTATTCATCTGAATTTTCCTTTCAAAGTAATTACTGGACTATTTAAAGATGCACATGAATTATGAACCAAAGGCTGTGGAGCCCCCAGCTGGAGTAGGCCCTCTGGATAATTGAGACAATTGAATAGCTTGAACTGTTTGGGAGGCATCTAGGCTGTGGGACCCGGACCTGTCCTTAGTGCATGAGCTGGCTGTTTGGAACCTTGGGTTTAAACAGGGACACTTTGCTCAGCCTGGAAGGAGGGGATTGGACCTGCCTGGACTGAATCCACCAGGTTTAAATGAATCCCCAGGGGAGTCTTGGCCCTGGAGGAGATGGGAATGGAGGGGAGGGGCTGGTGGGAAGGTGGGGGAGGGGGAAGGATGGGGGAGGACAGGGGAACCCATGGCTGATATGTAAAATTAAACCACAAATATAATAAATAAAAAAGGAGAAAAATAAAGATGCCCCCCAGATATGACATGTTTCATAATCACAAATTTGAAAACCAATCTTATACACTTTGGCAAATCCAAGAAAAAATACTTTGTGAAGATGGTACTATTAATCAATACACTTTCAAGGATCTGCTGTAAGTTCTTTATATGCAAACCATCAAAATTGAAAATTCCTGAGGAAAAATTGGAGCAGTATGGCTTTGTGATTATTCAAACCTCAGACTTCATTGTATGGTTTTAATTTCTATTATTTCACATATCATCCTCAGCCTCCTCTGTAATCGGCAAGGGGTTGGAGGATTTCAGTCCAAAAACAGCAGCCTTTTAGACTGCACCTCTCTGCTGTAGAGATTTCTCTGCCTGTTAATACATAAGCACATGGGAATTAAACTCAGAACAGAGGTGTTTTAGTCTCAACAACACTTGAGGTCAATTTAAAAACTGAATTGCTCATTGGTTTATCTGTCTCCAGCATTAAAATAGTCATGTTACTAAAGTTAGCATTGAAAGGCCAAGAAGATTTTAAAATGTCATAACAAATTGTTGACATTCCAGTGTTCAGAGGAGTTGAACAGAGTGTGATGAAAATAAGGTTAATACTGTAACATGCTCAATTAAAGCAAACACGGAGTGTTCTGGATTTTATTATCACAACCATTGTTGCTTTGGAGAAGTGGTGGGTGATTTGTCCTTGGAAGAATGTAGTCAAGATCTAATATGTGACCTACAAGCTCTTACTATGGAACCATACATGAAGAAGTAGTGATTGAGTTAGAATTTAAGTTTGGGAATGGTAGAAGTGGAAATAAAATGATTTATGAGGCTTCAGAGACTCCCAATCTACAGTGCTTATGGTTGTTTTACATTTTTTCAAGCACAGACGATCGCAGGTTCAAAACCAGAGGGGCACTGGAAGCAAATAGGCTGATACAAGGCAATTCAAAAATCTAAGCCCTTTTTGAGATAAAAATATATAATTAGAGAATCAAGAATTATTTCAACCTGTTCACTACAAGAACATAACAGAAACTCTATTCAACCCATCCCAGCTGGTACTTCATACTAAAGAAAATTAGTTCTGATGGTAGAGGGCATGGTGTATTCAAGTTGATCATTTTTAGAAAAAAGGAGTCAGTATTTGGCTGATGTCAACAATGACAATAGAGACTAGAGAAACTTCTTGTCAACAATGACAATAGAGACTAGAGAAACGTCTTGTTTCTGAAGGCAAAAGAACCAAATATCATTTAAACTAAGATTGTGAGAAATGACCCAAGAACCTCATGTTTCTTCCAGCAATCCTTTTAGGCTCAATTTATCAAGCTAGGCCAGAGTGTCCTGACAGTGTGCCCAAAGACCAAAGCACCCCTATTTCTTTTAAACTTCAAATAAGGCTAACTAAAGTACATTAACCTTTGCATTGACTTCTGATTTCTAAATTTTGTAGGAAGTAGATACATACAGACAACAACAAAACCTAATGGCGAGGAGTGGCTCAGGAAATTAACAGATATCCTGAAATGTTTTAAGAAATTAACCCCCTTGTGTTCACAAAGCACTTTAAAATATTTTATCTTACATTCATATGTTTTTTGTTGGCATGTATGTCTGTGTCTCACATGCATATAGTGCCCGTGCACGCCAGAAGAGAGTGTCAGGTCCCCTGGAACGAGAGTTACAAAAGATTGTGAGCTGCCATACAGGTGCTGAAAACTGAATTCAGGTCCTCTAAAAGAGCAGGCAGTGCTCTGTATCAATAAGCCATCTCTTCAGGCCCTACAGAGTGCTTGTATGTGATGTTTTAGAGCAATGCTTTAAAAAAGTGTATTTGGCATTATTAACGTAAAACTAAGTATTAATTTGTCAGGCATGTCAATTACAGCAGTCAGCAGGAAGTAACCCATGAACATTGCATATCACTAAATACTTGAAGCAAAGAGATGCAGAAAATGTAAGGACCTGTTACAAAGGAAGGCATATCATTTAGGGCTTTTTCTATTTTGCTTTCTGGTGCAAATGCTTGAGACCTTTCACTGCTGATTAACCCCACCTACAGCCAAGACTGGCATGGGTGCTGAATGCTGTGGGTATTAAATATAGTTGCTCAATCCATACAGTTGGCAGCCTACCTTGAGTAAGATGTCAGTAAGAGAATGAGGCTTTAAGAACTAAACACAAATTTGAGTAAAAAAAAAATAGTGAATATGCAGATTATTGGATCATACTAGAATTCCCTTTTATCCATGCTATACTTTATACTTCAAGCTAAATAAAAGTTATTCTTTTTTTGTCTAAATATGTCCTATACACATATTGTTAAACATTCTAGTAATAATATCTATGGTTACTGATATTTCATACCAGTGAATGTAAAATAGATTATGGCAAGGCATTGCTCATAGAACACATGATTCCAAACCTACAATCACAAAGGCAATCCTGGTTAAATTCATTGGGTTATCTAAAAATAACAATAACAAGATATGAATGTGGAAAAGGGGCTTGAAAGAAGGAAGAAATAATAGATGTGTGGAAGAAATTAAAGGATGCATTTTATACATGTGTGAAATTGCCAAAAATCATAGTTAAAAAAAAAATACAACTATGACTGAGAACTACTGTGGGCAATTAGGTCATGTAATATAATGAAATATACATAACAATTAGTAGTTTAGAAATCAAGATGATATATTGTTGTAGACTGTTCTGGTTTGTATTCTTTTGGGGAAAATGTATTTATTTAAAATACAAAATAATTAACAATAAATGGGAAAACAATATTGATAGACATTCATTTAATGAGTGGGTTTTTTAAAGGCTAGTGAAAAAACAGCAACAAATTTTCTTGTTTAAAGACATCATCACTCTTCTGAGGTTACATCACAAACATTTTCCTTCCATTCATATATCATATTCCTTCTAAAACGAGCTACTATTCATTCCTAATTTTGATTTGTATCTCTCTTGTCAAAAAAAAAAAATCACTTAAATAGAAGTCACTCCAAGGGATAAAAAAAAAATGTTTGAATGTGTCATGGTAGATACTGAGTTAACATAGTGGAGCTGAATATTAAGATACACAGCAAATTTGATCAATTATAACATGAGCTGTAAGTGTTTGGAGGAGGTAGAAAGACACTAATGGAGATTCTATGCTGGTTTCACAATGAAACAAGAAGCATGATTGGATCCTTTAAAAAATGTATGGAGTGAGGGAATGTACAAAGCTTCACAGAGGAGAGGAGAGTGTCAATGTGTTCATGTGAAGAACATGTCAACGTGATAATATATTTGGCTAATATTTGGATAAAATGGATGTTCAATGTGTGAAACATTGGGATATGTAATTAATTGCTCTGAGACAGAGATGCACGTGACAACCTTGTGCTGAAGACAATGGAATTTGTCTCCCTTTGTTTCGCAATTTCCTACTTTCCTGGCAGTTGAGACAGTTTCCCTTGAGTTGAATGACCAAAACTGCTGAGAATATTCTAGGGACATCTCTCAGCAACTGGAAAAAACTGACCTATTTTTCACAAATCATCTGGAACTTCCTGTATCCATCAAGAAGTAGTATTAATGAAGCTGACTGTGGTCATATGTAACTGTGATCCAGTATCAGGAGTGCAAGGTCATATTCAGCTACATCATGTGTCTGAGACCAGCTTGGAGCATTTGAGATAGTGCTTCAAAACAAAACAAAACCATATCAAAAGAAAAAAAAAGAAACTTAAGAAAACACAAGAGAAAAAAGACCAGTGACCACAGAAAATCAGTTCTAACCACTCCATGTCCATTGACTCTCGTTTAATTGCTATTCAGAGCAATATCTAGAAAAACTCATAAAATCATTTTGTAATAAATATTCTTTACTACACTTGTTTGTTAATGTTTTGCCAAAATATTTTGATTTTCTAATTTTTTTATGTATATGGATGTTTTGCCTATCTGTGCACCATACACATTCAGTGCCAGAGAGGGGAGCAGAACTCCTGGGACTAGCATTACAGGCAAGAGGGAGGAGCTGCTATGTGGGTGCTGGGAATCATTCCAGGTCCTCTGAAAGAGAAGCTGGAATGCCAAACTGCTGAACCAGCACTTCAATTATGAGTTGTTTTTTTGAATTTCAAAAAACTAGTTCATTAATTTATTTTCACAATCTACTTAGAGTTCCTCATCACCTATTACCTTGTTGGAATTTATGTTTCAATATACTTTCATAGATCATTATATAAAACCTCTTTACACTGGTTCTATAGAACAAAAAAAAAAAAAAAAAAAATCAGAAGTCCACAGTAGCTACTTCTACATAATTGTGAGCAAGATTAAAGAGTTTGTGTCCAAAACCATGTCTTCCTCTTCTTTCTGTTTGCTTTCATTTTTCAGGATAATTTTAAGCTTACAGAAAACTTGTAAGTATAACCCAAGGAACTCTTATGTGCCCCTGAATCACTTGAAAGTAAAACTGCTGTCAGAGTCTATCATCCCTAGTACTTTATTGTGTATTCTTCACAAGCCGGTGCATTTTCATACTACCAGGAAGCCTAAAGGAACATGACGCTTGTAATAATTTCTCACACCTAATGCATAGATGTCATATTTAGATTTTACATACTATACAACACTTTCTGTACAGTAGAAAGGTCTGTCTCAGCATCATGCCACATCCATTTTTATACCTCTTTTGTCCTAGTACAGGCACTATTCCTTTTCCTTTGCTGCTATGACCTTGACACCACTGTCATGTTATGACCTTCATACCTCCATCCATCAATGTAAGTCTGTTTATAAGTCCTCAGGATAAAATTTAGCTTACCTACTTTCTTTGGGCATGACAGAGATGACACACCCATCAGAGAGTGAGTGACATTAACCTGTAACATTCCTGGTGATGATAACTGAGCACATACCTGTTTCTATGTTGCAAACTCGGCAATTCTTTCTGGTGCACTTAAAAACTATTTTGAGGGGAGACTGAAATTACGTGAGTTTTCTGTTCTTCATGTTTTTTTTTTTCTCCTCAGGTTAGACTTCTTATATGACAATGATTGCTACAAGAATTTCCATATTGTGATTGTTTTATCCAATTATTCCTCTTACCATGATTAGGTGGCAGTAATGGGCTTTCCAAGGAAAGCTTCCTTGGGCCAGCTTCATGACACAGTACGTAAAGGCACCTTCCACGAAGCCTGATGATTTGAGTTTGATCCCCAGGACCCACATGTTGGAATAAGGGAAAAAACTCTCAAGTTATCATTTAATCTCCATATGTGCTCCCCAATATCTACATAAACAAATTAGTGAATAAAAATAAATAAAATGAGGTCAGGTAAAACCCCCTTTACTGGCATGGTGGCACATACCTGCAACCTCATACTCAGGAGGCTGAGAGGGGAATTGCTGCAAATTTGAGGGCACACAGGCTACCTCGCAATTTCCTGTCTCCAAAACAAAGGTTGTCGTCTTCTCTATTTTATTGCTCTAATTTATAATGCAATAAATGGGTGGATTCTTAAGCTATGTAGTGACTTATAATCTGTTGCCATTATTTACTTTCATACTCACACTATTTCAGATTTGGCCAATTAGGTGTCCTTCACATTAGTTTCTATGTCTTTTGGACATGTAGGCATCATTCTTAGCATTTGTTTACTTTCTGATATAAATAACTCATGGTGTACTTTGTTGCCAACAGCCCTGAAATGTATTCTTTGGAGGTGCCACTATCTTTAGGTGCAGAATAGTAGTATAGTGTCTGGACAGCTATGTGTCCAGTGCGCTTACAGTCTATTGTTTCCAGTCTTTTGCACTGAATGGAGTTACATGGACATTTACATCAGCATGTTCCACACTCATCTATGTACACTGCAAACTGAAAAGCAGTCACTTTCTCAGGAGAAATCCAGATTGATTATGATTCCTACCATAAAAGTTCCATCCTCAATTTCAGGCTGATGATTTCTTTATTTCATTTCCTAAAATTAGTTACAAGAAGACTAGAGGTATTGTTTTTATTTAAGTGTCTCATTAATACTCAGAAATAGATTGATAAATATTCTGCAAGATGTTGAGCTAAATTGCTCTGGAGTCTATTTCCTCCCACTAAAACAAAAGCCTTGTGTTTTAAGTGAAGTAATCCACATTCAAATACATTTTCCTCCATGCAATTGAATTGCAAATTCAAGAAAATCACAGATCAAAAAGTGCACTGGTTACAAATGGCATCCTTTCAAAGGGGAGTCATTAATTCAGCAAAACTCTGAGGGAAATAAGTACCTACTTCTGCTGCCAAGGTAAGTGCATGTTGGACTAAGTCTCAATGAAAATTGTCCTCTTTCCAAAGTTTACCACAAGATAAGCACTGATTTTGGTAATAATTACATGGTTTGATTCTTTTTTTTTTTTTAACTCAGAGTTGTTCTCAGTCATTCATTCTATTTTTACAAAACCTGGCATTCTATGAGCATAATAAAAAAGGCATTGATTATTAACAGAACACCGTTGGTTCTATAATATACTCCCATTACGCTACGGTAAGTCACATATACACATGGCATATTACATATATTACACATGGTGAGCCACATAAGAGGAGCTGTAAAGACTTAAAGTAGTGACAGTGGCTATGCCAGTGTGCCTTCTACCATGCTGTTGTAGATTAATTCTACCTTCTAGATTAATCATTACTTGTTTCTTCTTCCACATGGTATTGTAAGCTCTATGCAAAACCAACTTTATGTGAGAGAGACACTAGCTGTATTCAGCTACTCCAAGAAGAGCAATGGGAAAGCACATGTTCCAAGACCTACTCTTAACGATGATCTTTCTTTAGATTTTCAGAACATAAAAGGTCTGGTGTCTGATAGCATCACATTATAAGCCAAGCACTAATTAATCCCATTTTCAAATTCATAGTGATATACTGTGTCACTTGAAGCTGAAAGAGAAATGTAGGCGATGAAAACTGGCTAAGACCAGAAGAAGGGTTGTTAACACAAACATTTCTTTCCAACAGGAAAGAAAAATTATAAAAAGTAAAACATCTGTAATGCTGGAATTATCAGGTTTAGATGGGTGACTCAGCTTGCAGCCTCACTGTCTTTTACTCTACCACTCAATTTTAATTCCAACAAAAGCCCTTTTGGTGGCCAGTGTGATGCCTCAGCAAGTTGAGGCACTTGTTGCCAAGCTTCATGATTTGAGTTCAGTCCTCAGAACCGCATGGAGGAAGGGGAGAACTGACTCCTAAAAGTTGTCTTCTGACTTCCACACATGATATGCTCCTCAAACACAAAAAAATGAACAAATAACCATACAATAATTTGTTAAATGCCCTTTATTGCACCAGTATTCCCTAAAAGGGTATCTCAATTTCTTTTCCTTGTTGCTGTGATTTAAAAAAAAAAATCTGACAGAAGCAACCCCAGGTTTCAGTTTCCAGTTTGAGGGTATAGTCCAGGACGGTGGGGAAGTCAAGTCTTAACACATCCACACTTGGGAAGGGTAGAGTGATGAACACCTGTGATCAGCTAGCTTCTGCCTTTTAACACAATGTAGGACTCAAGCTCAGGAAATGATGTCATTTCCTTTTCCTGTAGATCTTCCCACCTCCATCTACCTAATCAACATGATCTGTCACAGGCATGCCCAGAGGCCACATTAAACCTCATATAGGTACCTAAGGGCTTACTTTCTAGTTCATTCCAGATCCTGTGAGGTTGAAAATTTACACTAATCATCACAGATGGGCTTCTGAAACAGTCACTTCCCTGATCTTGGGGAGTGGCATTGGGTGGGAAGTCCTAAGTTGGCTCATTGCCATACCTTCAACCTACAATCCCTGTTTCCTCAGTATTAGCTTTCAGTAGTGAGCAGACTTTGCTCTAGTAACCTCATACTATTGATGTGTGTGTATGTGTTTGTGTGTGTGCATGTAAAATGTAATTTGTTAAATATATGTAATATATACTACATAATGCAATATGTAATATATATATATATATATATATGTATACACACACACACACACACACACACATATATATATATATATATATATATATATATATATAATATATATATATATATGTTTTGCCATTGGATATAAAGAAGTCCAGAATAATGTCTCTCCTCAAACAGTTTACTCTGGCTGAAATGTTATTTGGAGTTCAGCACTAATGAAAGAGAGCCCTCCTCCTATGTACTCTGTAAACAGATAATAACATCTCCTTGTGAAGATATGTCCCATTCTAGTTATCATTTTTCTCATTAATGTGCCAGGAAGACATTAACTCTACTACTAGACACAAGGGGACACTGAGAACAAGTCACTATAAACAAACCCTGTAGCCAGCCCTTCTCTATCATTAGTTTCCACACATATTTGCCTTTCCCAGATTTCCTGCCCTCAGAAACTTGAGGTCATATAGGTATTCATATATTTCTGCTTCCTTGCTAATATATATAAATCAGTCTAGTTGCCACCAGGCAAGCTGATGAGCCTACAATGAATTTAATTTTTTTCCTCCTCTATTTATAACCACTTGAGACTGGAAACAACCACAGATTCCAACACCAAGTTTAGTGGGAGATTTAGAGAAGGCAGAAAACTAAAATGGGGGAGAGGAGGGTAGGATTGAGGGGGGGGACAGGAGGGGATGGTCACTGTCAAATTAGGTGAGATACTTGGAAGAAGTTGTCTTCATGAGACCAATCACTTTGTACAATGAGTATCTGCCAACACTCATATGAGTAAACATTAAAATGTACCTACTATGCTCATTTACTTCTGCTCATACTCCTCAAACAAAGGCCTTAAAAATCTAGTGTAGTCATCACTGTGTTTTAGAAAAAAATTGACAATTTATTTATTTTACACATATCGTGTGCATGCAAGAGACCTTAGAGAGCAGAAGCAGGCATCAGATGCTCTGTACCTGGGTTTGTAGATGGTGGTGACCCTTCATGCAGGTTCTGTGAACCAACTGAGATCATCTGCAAGAGCGGCAAATGCTCTTAACCACTGAGCCATCTCTCTAGCCCAGTAATAAAGAGGATTTGAAGCCAAACAGTCCTTGTCATTATCTGTGACTTCCTTCAGTTCATCTGAAGCCTATAGCCCAGATTAAAAAGTCACATTCCTATTAACAGGAATGGATGTTTAGAATTCTTTTCTGATGGATACTGAGTAAACATGGATAATAGAAAGTTAAGGAGTGCCATAATCAGACATTTTTAAATGGTGAGGCTACCTAAAATTAAGTGTCAGATTTAGTGGGTAATATTGGGTTGACCTTGCTACCCACTAAAAGATTTAATAGGCACCTTTCAGGTTAATTAGTTTTAATAAGAAACAGGTAAGTGAATATGCAATTATTTTTCTTTCAATTTATGATGTGGAGAGAAGTACATTTATTTTATTAGAGCATTCTCTATTTTCCCTAAGCCTCTGAAGATAATAACTATTTTCTGAAATTTCCGCAGTGAGAATGAGCTGGGTTCTCTCCATTGTTAGTATGATGAAGATAGTTTATGAGGTGCTTAAATTATAAAGGAGAAACTAAATGTCATCAAATATTTTAAGACATCTAATATTTATGAAAGTTAAATTTACATTATCACTCAAATTACTGAATTTCATTAGCTTCATCAGATTAATTACATACAACTTAGTCATTTCTATTCAATTTGTAGAAAAAGCTTAAAATAAAAGATGATTTTCAAGAGATGGGGAGATGGCTGAGTGGTTAAGAGTGCATGCTGCTCTTGCAGATAATTTGAGTTCCATTCCCAGCACCCACATTAGGTGGCTCACAACTGCCTGTAACTCCAACTCCAGGTATTCCACTACCTTCCTCTGGTCTCCAAGGCCACACAAAAAATAAACACAAATAAAATAAAGTGAACCCAATAAAATGTGACTTTCTTAGATTATCTTCATATTACATGATAAATTATTAAGTGTATTTGTATCAATAACTTGGTAAGATGACAACATAGTCTGGTCTAGCACATACTTCCTGGCTATTAAATATTAACTAACTCTGATAACTTTTCTCCAACTAAAAGTTTATCTTAAAGGTCATAATATTTTAAATCTTCTTTATATGGATTGTAGTTTGAAGTCATCTGATGATTTTATTCTGATATTTTCAAAATTGTCACAAATGTTGAAAAATCAAAACAGAGTTGTGAAATGAGGTGCCAAGAAAAACAGAAGGCTACCCTGTGGTAAACTTTGCCAAGACTGAGTGACTGACTAAAACTTCAGTAACTGTGGAGTATTGGGAGGTTCAAAGATCACCTGAAAGGTTAAGACTGCCATGAGCTAACACCTCACCCCTGTAGTGGAGATTCCCCCATTTTGATATAAGCCACTTATCTGATATTTCCAAAAATCTATCTTTAAAGTGTCTCAGTTTATAAATACCTTTTTTCTGTCACTATAAAAACTTTATGAAATTGTTGTGACATTGGAACATGGCATTGAAGTAACCTGAGTCAAGGTTCCCTGGCCATGATTGATCAGATTCACTCCAGAGTAAACTCTCTTGTTCTATTTTAGGTGGGAATTGCATTTTCCCATCAACACTGAAAATTTCGTTTGGTAAACTAATCATTAGACATGAGATAACATGAATGTGTTCAGACTATCAAATATTGTGTTAGTTATTTAGCTTCTGTATTTCTATCGAATAAGCCCAAAATATGCTCACTTGAATTGTGCTTCTGTGTCACATGGACTGCTTTGAGTGAAAGTCCACTGAGAATCAGAAGAGACTGTTGTGGAACAATCTTTGTATACTGTAAATATGTATTGCTCTCATTGTTAATAAAAATCTGATTGGCCAATGGCTCTCAGGATTTTTCAAGACAGAGAATGTTGGGAAAAAGAAGGGCAGAGTCTGGGGAGTCATGAGAGATGCAGAAAGAAGCAAGGTGAATGGGCTGTATTGAAAGATGGTACTGCCACATGGAAGAAAGTAGATAAGAAATAAGGGTTAGTTTAAAATGAAAGAGTTATCTAGTAACCAGTCTGAACTATTGGCCAACCATTTATAATTAATAATAAGTCTCTGCATGGTTATTTGGTGACAGCTGCTGAGACACAGAGAAACTCCACATACAAATGGCACCCAATGTGGGCCACCAATAGCCACACAAGACCTGAGAAAGCATTACAAAGGTTCTAACCACACAAAAATGGAGTCAAATGTGGCTTCCTAGTCTCACGTCTCTCATGCTGACTGCACTACTGAGACATGTCTCCTGGCAGTTGTCAGCATGCCATGAGCTAATCCATTTGGAGGGTTCTCCAAATCTCTAACAGGAGCTGTGGTGCAGAGAGGCTTCTCCCAGCTGTAGGCTGCAGGCTTGAGCTGTCAACGCAAGCTCAACCATTGCAGTGCATGGCAGGTTTGAGGTTTTGCTCATAAAGACAGAAAAAGTTACAGATGCTCAGAAAAGACAGATCCAGATGAAAAATACCACTACATGGGTTACAGTGTCTTTAAAAATATGCAAAGACATGGGAGAGAAAAGAAAAACGGTATAGACAGGTATAAAAAAGGGAGTAAAATAATACAAAATAAAAAAGCCACATAAAGATAGGAAATACACAAAGTCTGGACTGTGTATGTTATTGTGTTATCTTTAAATTTTTTGACTGCTAACAAATGAATGATAAGTGCTAAGACATATTGGAGTATGGGAATTGCTAGATTAAACCAACCTATATATTTAAAATATATCTTGACTTCAAAAATGGAAGCTGAAAGTGTTTTGTTTTGGGACAGAGGTTATTTTTTTCTATAGGAAATGAGAGGCTGTGGAGTCATTCCAGGTTAAAGATGATCAGGTTTGATTGAGGAAGACCCCAAAAATCCTGACTACAGACATAGAAAAAAATAAACCTAAAAAAAAAAAAAACTATAAAACACATCATGTATATTTTGCCTGTTCAAACAAAAAATAAAAAAACATCCTTTACTAACTTGTGTACAACACACAGTCTATACTTGTACTAATACAGATATGTATGATACCTTTAAAAGTTTATGTATTTTCAGAGCAAGGGGACCAACCAGACACCAATGAAAACAAATGGCCCAGGTGATCAAGTATCTCAAAATCTCTCTGTTGCAGGTTCCTCAGAGTTCTGCATCTAGAACAGCTTCAAGGTTGCTGGCTGAGTTGGTCCAGCCTCACAGACTACTACAGATAAGACTTAACCATTACCCTAAATTTTCTCAGGGTCCCCAAAAGATTCCACCACCTCAAAATAACAGGAAGTAGCCTAGAGAATGACATCCACATTTCCATAAAAATGAGTTATGGATGTTTATTATCATTTAAGGGGAGTTGTTTACAAGTAGTTATTGGTCTTAGTTTTTTTTAAAGGGGGGCTAAAAAAGAGTTAAATTCATAGCTCCTTCTGAAGGAAAAATGGAGGCTATGATAGAGAGATGACAAGAAAATGGAGTAGATTATTGAATCCACTTTAATTTAAAAAACAACTATTAATCTCAAAATATTTTACATTGGTATGGATTTTGGTTTACTGACACAAATTTAAAGCTATTTTTATACTGTATGTGTGTTTCTATACTTTTGGGGGTATTGTGATTATACAGCTCATTTATAAATATGTATAATTTAGAAATACAGGTTAGTAGTTAGTCATCTATAGTAGTCAAACTTGTAGGTATATTTTCAAGCTAACATATATATTTAGATAGATGATTTTCTAACACTTCAAAGACCTAAAAATATGGCATTTGAAATATTTCAATACCATAAGGCTCTCCTTGATGGTGAGACATGTCTGCTTCTGGCAGCACCAAATTACTTCAGAGAAGATGATGGGCATTGAAGAAACTCTGTATGGAGTTTACTTTCTTTGTTGCAAAAGCTAGCCACTGGGCAAAGAAACTTCCCTTGCCTCATTTGCAGACAGAACACTGTCCATAATAGGCCAAGAGGACACACACGGACTTGGACACACACACACACACACACACACACACACAGTGACTACTAAACTTTGCCAAGACAAAATTTCCTGCTTCTCAGAAATATTTGTCAGATATACTAGGCCTTTAGTCCAAAGTTGGATGCCCCAATGTTACAGAAGAACTTTTGGAGACTGTCTAGGCAGCCAGATGTACCTGTAGTTAGATAAGATTACACCTTTCTGTAGACTTTGACAGAGTTAAAGACTAAATAATTAAACTTATAGTTATTCTTAGATATGATAAAAAGTCAATTAGGTATAAAACTTTAGACTCACAAAGATAAGATACATAACAAAATATTTTCTCTAATTTTGCCAAATACAAATAAATTGGATATTTTATCTATAATTCTTACTTGATAACTCTTTGGTTGTATATAATTTTACTATGTTAAAATTAAAACCTTCCCATTTAATTAGACAAAAAGGGGGAAATGGTGTGGAACCATCTTTGCACACAGTAAATATGTGTTACTCTCATTGTTAATAAAATGCTGATTGACAAATCACTAAGCAGTATTTTTGAGGCAGAGAGAATGCTGGGAAGAAGAAGGGCAGAGTCTGGGGAATCACAAGAGATGTAGAAAGAAGCAAAATGAACCTGCCATGTGGAAAGGTACAGTCACATGACAGAAGGTAGATAAGAAATAAGGGTTAATTTAAAATATAAGAGTTAGATAGTAACCAGCCTGAGCTATTGGCTTAGCATTTGTAATTGATAATAAGTCTCTGAATGGTTATTTGGGAGCAGCTGCCAAGATACAAAGAAACTCTGCCTACAAGAGACCCATGAAATCTGAGATAGAAACTGTGATCCTGGGGCAGGGGAGATGGCTCTGTAGCTAGGAATATTTGTTGCTCTTCAAGATCAGTTCAGAGTCCCCTTCCTCTGCGTGCAGATCAAGATGCAGAACTCTTAGCTCCTTCTCCAGCATGTCTGCCTGTGTGCTGCCATGTTTCTCACCATGATGATAATGAATGAAGTAAGCCTCTGAACTGTAAGCCAGGCCCAATTAAATATTTTCATTTATAAGAATTGCTGTGGGCACAACCAAATCTTGAGTGTCTTGGCACTTTCCAAGCCTGAGTGGGCAGAGGACAGAGATAGCTCCCCCTGAGTCTTCCTGGTCTTAGCAGGGAACAATTATCCAGGAGCCCAAGTGTCACTCATGGTTTTGAGGCCTGGGCACACAAGAGAAGAAAACAACAGTTCCAAGCCATACTTTGTGGCTGGAGCATGCAAGACATAACCAAGTACCACCCTTGACTCAACCAGAAGCTTGCCTGGTGCTCCTGGTGCCAGTTGATTGGGCACCATAATGGTAAGCAAGCACAGTGTGGAGAAATGGAAGAGAGAGGGGGGCAGAATGTTACATGGGCTAGAGAGAGAGAGGCAGATTTGAAGAGTTGAGGGTAGTGAGAAGCATGCTGATGTGAATGGCTTGCTAGCTAGCCTGACTCTATGGTGTTGTCTGGGCCTTGTCCTGGTCTGAGGCCCTGGAGCAGCTAAGGGGGCCTGTGTTGATGTCTGTGGCTCCTGTCACCATTGAAGGACATGCACAGGCTTGCTGTCTAGGCTACCACCTGGGGCCATGTTGATATCTGAGAGACAATGCGGCAGGGGCTATGCCAATCTGAGAGGCCTGTGCTGCCACCTGGGATTATGGTATTATCTGGGCCAGGACTGTACCAGGGGCCATGTCTGGGTCTGTGTCCTACCATGGCCAGTGTCTGTGTTGATGTCCATAGCTCCTGATACCATTGAATGCCATATCATTGCCAGGGGTCTGGACTACCACCTGTGGCCATGTTGGTATCCAAGGGCCACACTGCAGAGGTAGTCATAACAATCTGAGTGGGCTGCACTAGGACCATGGTGATATCAGAGCCCAGGCTGCTACCTATGACCATGTCTGAGTCCACGGTCCTACCACAGGTGGATTCTTTACAGATGTCTGTAATTGGTTGTTTTTTACTCTTTTGATCTTTTACTCTTTGAGGGGGGGTGCATCCTAGTTCCCAAACTAATCACACAGAGACTTATTATTATCTATAAATGCCCAGCCTTAGCTTGGCTTATTATTATGCTGTCTCCTGGAGTCATGGTGTTAAATCTAGGCTGGAGCTGCTATCAAGGTTCATATCTAGGTCAGTATCCCTGTAGTGGCCAGGGTCTATGTTCAAGGCTCCTATTGCCACTCACAGCCATGTAGATAACAAGAGTCTGGTGAGCTACCTGAGTCCCTGTTGTTGTCCAATGGTCATGTTGCTGCCAGGGCTCTGGAGATGTCTGGCTCGAGCCTTTGCCTAGGGCCATGTCTGAGTCTGTGGCCATGCAGTGGCTGGGAGCTGAGGTGATGTACATGGCTCCTGTGACCACGGAGGCCTCTGCAAAATCCCAGGACCTGGTCAACCACCTAATGCCATGTACATATTTGAGGGCCACACTGCCACCAGTGCCATACTGATCTGGGTAGGCTGTGCTGTCATTGGAGCCACAATAATGTCCAGGCCTGAGCTGCTGCCAAGGGCCATGTCTGGATCCATGGTCCTACTGAAGCCGGGGTCTGTAATGATGTCCATGGTCTGTGTAAGCACAGGAGGGACATAGGAACCACAAGTGTGGAAATACAGGGCTGTGTAGAACCAGTTCTGCTCTACACTGGCCCTGGAGTAGCTGGCCCTGACGCTGGCTGGATATTGCAGCAGAACTGACCTGGACCCTCAGGGGAGAGAGCACCCCACACACACACTCAGGAAAGATGACTCCACCCCTCACTAAGGGCATGCCACTCACCTAGGTAGCACACTATAGCCGACTCTATTGTCAGGGATGCAGGTGAGCAGAACCTGAGGGTGTAAGAGCAAGAAAGCTGACCACCACCCCTTTCTGTGGTGATATTTTGTATATGCTCTAACAAATAAAGCTTGTCTGAAGGGCAGAGGGCAGAGCCAGCCACAGAGTTAGCCACAGAGGCCAGGCAGTGGTGACACACACCTTAGGTCCTAGCACTTGGGAGGCAGAGGCAAATGGATCTCTGTGAGTTCAGGGCCACCCTGGACTACACAATATTAATCCAGTCTAAAAGAGAAATAGACCCAGGCGGTGATGGCTCATACCTTTAATCCCAGTACTTGGGAGTCACCTTTAATCTCAGCACTAGGAAGACTGAGACAGGAAGTGATTTGGTTGGCTGATAGGAATATAAGGCTGGAAAAGACAAGAGTTCAACTTCCTTTTTTGGCTGAGGACTCAGGGGCATTCAGTCTGAGGATTTGTGGAGACAGGATCTTCCCCTTTTGGCTCAGGAGTTGGCAAGGTGAGAAGTGGTTGTGGCTTATTTCCTCCAATCTTTCAGTATTTACCCCAATACCACCATCGTCATCATCATCATTATTATTACTTAGTTTGCATGGTGTTTTGCTTGCATGTTTTTCCTTGCACCATGTTCATGGCTGGTGACTGTGGAGGCCAAAAGAGGCTGGTGAGGGCCTTGGATCTCCTGGAACTGCAGTTACAGACAATCGTGAGCTGCCACTGGGAATTGAACCCAGGTTTTCTGCCAAAGCAACTGCTGAGCCCTCTCCCCAAGTTCTAACCTTTACTTTTACATGTCACAAATCCTAATTTTGTGGTGTTTTGTGGTTGTTATTTTATCCTAATTTCCCCATTAATCCAACTCAAATTTAATTCTTCTATTACACGCAAAACAAGAAATTTTTATGTTTCAAATGATCCACTAAAAAACATATGTAAAAGATATTAAAAGTAACAAAAATCAGTAAAAGTTACCTATAAAAATATACCATATGTCACTCACAAGGTTAAACAGATGATTCTTCATAGATGGAAGAATTTTGCATAACATCATGTCTGTAAAATGTGTGTTTTACAACTGAATGCCTGAAGACAATGGAAGCTAAATAATCATTGATTATGCTCTTGGTATGGAAAAACAGAGTTGTATGGAGTAGCAACTTATATAGGAAAAATAAAATAAATCAAAATTACATTGAGTAGGTTACTCATTTGACAGAAAAATTTCCCAAAGTTTGCTGCAAAGTGCATTTCCATGTTTTATGTAACTGTCAGTATAAAATTTAAATTCTACTCAGCTACAAAAAAAAATTGTTTCCCTAATTTTCTCAAAATTATACTCAAGAATTTATCAAATCCTGTAATCTGTAATCCAAACCTGTAATCCAAAATTACAGAATTGAAAGGGAAACAAAGCCTTCTAATAGAGTTTTACCAGCGAAGATCAAACTGTGAACAACAAGGAAGTTCTGCTAAGCAGTGAGCAGAGTTGAAGCTACATTATAAGACCACTCAAGTGGTGCCTGATCAAAGTGGTGAGAAGTTTTGAAAATGGTCCTTACAAAAAGAATCAAAACCAAATGTTGCTGTTTGTAACCCACAGTGTGATTCCACACTGCCTGTGTTATATATGCTGCTTACATCCAGTGAAGGTAGCTTGGTCCACATTGTAGCAAAATAGAAAGGTGTGGAACCTGTAAGAGGTGGAATCTGGGGTTAGTTGAATTACTGAAGAAACCATACTGAGGTTATTATTTGGGGACCCTGCTTAGTCCTTTATAATTGTTATGAAAGAACAATCCTGGACCCTCTCTGGACCCTCTGATATCCTGTGTTCCTCGTGATCATTTTGTATATGCCCACACACTGACGTCATGTATCAGACTTCCACCTAACACTAAACTCATGAAACCATCTAATTTCAAACATCTAGCTTCAGAAACTGTGAGCTATTAAAACCTCTCTGTTTTTAAAATAAATGATCTAGCCTCCAGTATTTTGTTACTGCAATTGGAAATGGACTGATACAATCTAAGTTTTTAGTCTATTTCCATTATTTTTTATTTTAGTTTTCTGTAGAAAATGAGTGTCCATAAATGTGTTTAAAATGCATTGCCTGCTTGACATTAGTGATGATTATAGTATATACTGATAATATAGAGAGTATAGAGCAGATTAGCTGCATCAGAAATTCATATTAAATTAAAGGCTTACATATGTCCAAATAGTACTAGTTGGGCTCAAAAATTATTAAACATTTCCAGAATTTCAATAGCATTTTTAGATGTTAGTAGGAAAGAAGACAAAACAGCAGATTATAACATAATGTTTTCACACCCTACTGAGATATGACAGACATACTAAGAGATATCTGGAGATAGGTGTATAGCTAGGGACACGTTACGACTGTGGTGTAAATATGTGTGATGTGGAAGATTAAAATACATAGGCAGGGGCCTGAAGAGATGGTACAGTGGTTGAGGGCATTTGCAGCTCTTACAGAAAATCTAGGTTCCATTTCAAGCAGCCACATGGCAGCTCACAGCTGTCTGAGTCCATTTCCAGGGCATTTGATGCTCTTTTCTGGCTCCTGGAATGCACAGCCATGCAGAAAAACAATCATACACATGAAATAAAAGTAAAATAAATCTTTTAAAAATATGTTGGCAGAACATGGGAACATGGAAATCCAATCCTTATTTATAACTCAACTAATAACTTTCAGCAGTGTCAGGAACATTTCTTTAAAAAGGGAATAAAATATTAATTTATTTTTAATATACTTAAATTTCAAAGAGCAAAGGTCTACCAAGGGTTTATTAAAAGATTCACATCATCATTGTGCTTGGGCTATTTTGCACAAAGTCGTTAGCATTCTAGAAGTTCCCAGCATGACCAGGATTTTTTTTTTTTTTTTTTTTTTTAATGTAGGATATTTTATAATTTGGGAACAGGGACAACCCAGTTTGTAAAATTACTCTTTGTTGTCTTTACAAATGTTTCTAGGAAAGACATGCCACCCTAGGACTTAAAATATAGCCCTTTGGCTTTTTGCGTTTTTTAACTGGGCTACATAACAATATATACATAAAACCATTCCTGTTACCAAATATGCTTATCTAAAAGACATCATCATCTCTTTGCACTGCACAGCCCTTCAATGATATCAGTCCGTAGCAGAAATACTTCAACAGAGTTGTGTGTGTATACAACAGTACCTTTTCTCAGCTGGAGTCTTTTGCTTGATGTAATACCAAAACCTTGAAATGAATTGTGTTTGCCAAGTAGGAAAAAAAGAGACAAATGCACAGCGATCATCATTCAAGCAGCAACAATGCATTTACTCTGAGACGGTAATTTCTTCCTAGTGAACTCTCATACAGGCACTCAGTAATGCATAATCACTTATCCTTCATGCCATCCACATTGTTAGTCTCTGAATGCACAAATCACCATAACAACATGGAAAATGAAGAAATAGGATCGTTCTGAGTTTGGCTGTTCAACCATCTCAGCATTTTTCCCTGATTCAATATGGGCCCAATTGTTCCTATGAGCAAAACTGAATAATTTTTACTATTACCTTGCACTTTTTTCTTAAACAAAAGAAAGCTTAGCTATGTCCCTAGGGAGGCTTACATGTCCCCCAATTTCTGGATCTACTCCCTTATTGGTTTTAAAACGTATTACAAAACCTGACTTTAATGAATGCACTTCAGTTTATACTTTCTTTCTTCCCTAACAACCTTGAAGAGTTTCATTGGATTTCAAGGTGTTCTTTCCTGGGCAGTAACATTCTGGTCACGTAGGGGTGTCCTGCCTAAGTGTGTTACCACTTCAGTGGGTCTTATGAAGTCATCTCTCTCTGTATGTCTTTATTTTGACCTCTATATTTAATGGTATTGAAATACTAACTATACAACAGATGTCCTTCATTTTACACTTAAATTAAATTATCTGGTTATATTATGAGCCAGTTTTCAATACCAACTTTTAAAATTAATGTTATTCTGAATTTAATGTCTGATGCACATAAACTATCACAACCATCCTGATCAGATCTCAATAGTTCAGCTGTAGTTATACCGCAATTCAAATTTGATTAGCTTTAATTTTTTTCCTGAATGTACTTAGTTCTTTCTTGGGCCTAGTTTTTCATAATAATAATAATAATAATAATAATAATAATAATAATAATAATCTCATTCATGTGCATTATGTTTTGTCTTTGACTAGACTGAAACTTCTGGATGATATAAACATCATTACTCTCCTCCATGGAACACTGGAACTTGCTTATAGAATACAAAAATGGAGGACTCGGGGCCACTGAATGTCTCACATAAAGGAAATCTTGGTGGTACCCATTTCTCCCAGAATCCTTTGAGTCTGCAATAGTTATTGTTATGTGCTTTTAACAGCTTTTCATTGCTGAAGGGCATATTCTTTTTGTAACTTTCTTAGCTAAAGGACATCAGTTTCATCAAGATCACTTTCTGTTTCTTAGTCTATATTCATTAAACTTGTCTCAAAACCAGTAAGATAGCTGAATGGATCTAGACAACTGCCAAGGACCTAAATTTGATCATTGTGACCTACATGTTAGGAAAACAGTGATTTTGCAAGCATTCCTCTAATTTCCACATGTGCTATGGCACTACACTATCCCCCAACACAAATGCACATAAATCAAAAAATGTAATGTAATAAAATATCAATCTAAGGCCCATCTCTACAGGTGTTATAGTTATGGTTTCTATTGCTAGGAAGAGACACTATTACCATGATAACTCTTATAAATGAAAACATTTAATTGAGGTGGCTTACTTAGAGTTCAGAGGTCCAGTCCATTATCATCATGGTGAGACATGTCAGCATGTAGGCAGACATGATGCTCAAGAAGTAGCTGAGAGTCCTACATCTTGCAGGCAACAGGAAGTGGTATGTCTCACTAGGCATGGTTTGAGCACACGTGAGAGCTCAAAACCCACCTACACAGTGACATACTTCCTCCAACAAGACCATACCTACTCTAACAAGGCCACACCACCAATAATGCCATTGATTTGGGGGTCATTTTCTTTCACACCACCACAACAGGTCAGGTAAATGATGATATACACCTAAAGTTGAAAGTTCCCCAATGTGCCATCTAAAAGCTTCTGATATGAATATATTGGGCCTCACTTCCATCTAGTCCTAATTCACCATCTTTACCTTTATTCATTGAGAGAGAGATCTCAATGAGCTGACCCAAAGTCAAATTCAGTCTTCAATCCCAAAGTCAAATCCAGTCACAGATTCAAAAATGGTGTTTGTCAAAACAAAACAAAACAAACGAACAAACAAAACTTGTGACATGATGAACCAACACAATGTCTGCCAGGACCAGAAGAACCAGAGAACCAGAAATGTAAAGAACAATAGAGGAGGGGTGGGTCTGAAAAGTCAAAATAGAGCTGAATTTTGGTACACAGTAGAAATGGCCAGAAGCACAGAATTTGGAGGAACTGAATTGGTACTGACCTGAAAGCTTCCGTCCTGAGGACTAGCTCTCATAGTATGCAAGTGCTATGGAAGCCACCAAGGGAACAACAAAAGCACTGGCCCTACCTAGGTGTTAAACCTGCAAACCACAACAATGACAGGCCAGCAAACTATTTCCAACAGTGCAATAGTGGCACTTATATCCTAGGGTAATCAACAGCTGTCTAGCAATGCTTAAGTCTTGATCCATAGAAAGGAAATAATCCCTGGTACTATAAATTCAGCCAACATCAGTTTCTGCAGAAGTTATAGACCCTACAGGAGAAACTACTAATGTCATTTTCATAAATTAATATGGCTTCCAACTGTATTCTTAATACCTTTATAACTACAAATTGCTGCAAGCTACAGGAAAATATAATGGAATCCATCTACTATGACCAAAGCTACTACCTGGAAGTACAAGGACTTTTCCAGAGTTCATGAGTTCAAGCAATGGCTTAATTAAAGAGTCTTGGTGATATTTTGGCATAAGTATCTCTCTCTCTCTCTGTCTGTCTCTGTCTGTCTCTGTCTGTCTCTGTCTCTCTCTCTCTGTCTCTGTCTCTCTCTCTGTCTCTCTGTCTCTCTCCCCTCTCTCTCTCTCTCTCTCTCTCTCTCTATATATATATATATATATATATATATATATATATATATATATATATATGCCAAATACTGGCTATGACTTTTCTTATATGCTATGTATGCCCCCGAGGACTTTTAACAGTATATTTTACCTGAAATACTTCTCAAGCATCCTAGGCCATAATGGCAAACATTCTCCTGAACATCCTTCTGGAGATACCTCTTAGGAGACAGGGGGCTATGTGCATAACTTTGTTTCTTGTACAAATGAAGCTCAGACCCTCCTTCCTCTCACAGGCCAAGTGGCATTCCTGAGCATTTGACTCAGAACAAAAGGGTTTTTTGCATGCCAGGTCTAGTGGAGGAAAGAGGCAGGCTTCCTAGTTTAAAGCAGTGTGGCCCAGTTTGAGGAGAAAGCAGCTAGGCAGAGTTTTTACAGATTGTAGATGAATTGAGTCAGGTCATAATGGTAAGAGAGGAAGGAATGTAATAGATGGAGGACAGGAGGATGAAGATGAGGTAAAGAGCAAAAGAGCTTAGGTAGATCTAGGACAATGAGAGGACAGGAAGAAAAGGGACAGAGAGGAGCTGAATGTGAGGAGAGAACTGAAGCTGTGTAGACAGAATTTTGTCTTAGAGGAATAAAGTGGACAGATGTAAGAGCATTGTGCACTTAGTTTCATTTCCTGCAGATTATTCCCAACATTAGTAATGTTTGTTCTGAGCCCTTGGAAGGAGACTATTTAGAGGCTGGACCTCAAAAGTTTCCAAAAACAGATAAGAGTAGTTCTTATCCATCATCAAAGAAGCTTCTTTTTATAGTGGACAAAGACTACTACAGAGACCCACATCTGCACAGAATAATTTACCATGGGTTCCCAATTAGTATATCTACAACAGAGTCCCTACACCTATTCTTCAGGGAGCATTATGGAAGAGGATTTAGAAAGACATAAGAGCCACAAGACAAGAACCTCTCCAACAAGATAGTGTTTCCTAGAAAGAACAGGTATGAAGCACTCATGATAGCTCAACAATATGGCTATCTGAACAATGTCTGAATGATGACAACTCCAGTTGATTTGCCAGTCTTGATTGGAGAAGTTTCACAAGTCCCTTCCCCTAGATGAAAAAATGATAGGCAGTCAATGGATTCTGATGGAGAGAGAATCAGTTTACTTCAGAGTCAAGTACCCTAATCAGTTATTCAATACCAAGCAGTCAGTCTTAAACACATACACGTATGAGCAACACTAAGTGGGGTCAGTAGTGTGTGTGCAGGGGGTGTGAATATGGAGTAACCGTATTAATCATGAAAGAAGAGGTCATGAATCTTAGAGGGAATGACTGGGAGAGAAGAGTTGAAGAGGAGAGGGAAACATGGAAACAATTTAAATACTGTATACTCACATATAATGTTCTCAAAAAATAAAAACTTATATAAAGAAATGCTCAGTTGGCTTCAGGAAAATATGGGGCTCATAAGTGAATGTCAATTCACAACAATGGATGCAGATGTGATGTTATTCATACAGAGAAATCTTTTTTGAGCTGCATAGGTACCACCATTGCTTTTATTATTCTGTTAGGAAATCCAAATGACCTAAGATTCATTATGTGATTCCTGATAAGATTTCTTTTTAACTAAATTTTCTTTGGTCTGTGTATTAGCCATGTGTTCAAATGAACTGGCTCAGGATTTAGATCTGTATCTTCAACAATTTTTGAACAATGGTAAACCCTTTCATCGGCTCAATGATAACAATAACTACTTCTTTTAAAAACAGCTAACAGGATAGGAAATAATCCTGATCAAAGAATCTTTCATCAGGAACATTATAGAACTCAGAAGCAAGTTCTTGAGTCCCAACAAATGATGAGTTCACATCTTTCAAAATCTACTAGGCTATCTGGGCTCACATATCCTTTGGAAATGATTTCATGGGGTTTTGTGTTTGTTTGTTTCTTCAACTCTGTAAAAAATGGAACCGAAATGGTAGCTAACTATGAGCTCAGAATAAGATGAAAAGCATAGCCTAATCTATATGTAAATATCATACCAGTTTTCCTATTCTGAGCACTAATCAAAAGCCATTTCAACTAGCTTTTGCAAATGTTCCTCATCATAACCTGAATTCCAGAACTCAAATGCATTATATTCCACATAAACATTATTCACTGAGGGTAACCATGGATTTTATTTTCATACCTTCAAGGTCATGTTATTCCACAGATTCTTAATATCTTATGCACTAGAGAGTGAACTCCAAAGAAGACATGCTAAATATAATTGATTCATTAGCTGAATGAAATAATTGCAGAATAATAGAATTTCAGAGGCCTGGAGCTGTAGTTTTGTGGGAGAGCAGTTGCCCTGAATGGATAAGTCCCTAAGGTTCAATCCCCAGTCACTACTGTCTCACCATACACACACACACACACACACACACACACACACACACACACACACACTGAAATACTATACATGTGTGATGACTCAGTGGATAGAGGCACTTGCCATCCAAACCTAGAAATCCAAGTTCAATCTCTGAAACCCACTTAGAGTTGGAAGGAGACAACCAGATCCTCAAGGTCTCAAAGTTTTCCTCTCACCTCTACAAGCTCACTGCTATGGCATTTACCATTTTCCCATCAGTCACACAGTTGTCCTCTTACCTCCACATGTATGTTGCTGTGGAAAGCACCACTCCCACCACATATACACACAGTGATAATAAATAAAATTATAATAAATTTTTAAAAAATAAAATTTCAGAAATGGAGGGGTCATTGGTGAGAAAGGGCATGGGACCTTGAGACAACTATTATCTGGAGCATTTGGACAAGAACTAGAACTGAGTGTACCTCCATATCTGTCACTGGAGTGTCTACGTTCTTCAACGAGAGGTTTTCTGATCATTGTACTACTAGGAAATGATGGGAGCTACTTACTACTTATATGGAGGATAAAATGATTAAACTGAGACCAAAAGAACTTAAGTGTCTAAAAATAAAAGGTCAACTCACTAGAAACAACTCTCCAGTTTCCCCCAATGGCTTTCTGTGAATTATTAGAATAATTCCAGTGATTTCTTTTGAGGAAACTTCTTAAGGAATACACAAAATCTTTCAATATATTTCCATAATAATATCATCACAATTGCTCAGTGACACATCTGTCCTCAAAATTCTATAAAGACAGGATGAGGCAGAAAATTAATCAACTCCAAGTTATAATTTCAATTAGTCCAACTTTATCACTGGAAGTAATACTACTCATTTAATGTGTTACTATAAAAAATTTCTATCAGGAATTTGACATGGTTAGAAATATGTATTGTTATTTTTATTGTTTCTATGTAGCTTTTACTATAACATATGGTAACTTTTTTCTTCCAGAAGAATAAAGTTGCAATGAATATTGATTCATATATTTTCTAATACTACATAGTGGTAAAATAAAATAAGTAAAAATATCATCTACAACCCATTTTAAATAGAAACATTGCACAAAAAATACAATTTGGAACAATATTCATAGAACAAAATATTTGGGGTTATTTATTATATGAACTAATGCTCATAGTTTATAAATGTTGGTATAAAAATAATTGCCTGGTATTTTATCTTTATATTTAACTTCTCTTCTCAGAACCAAAACTGCCATGTTAATTGACTTCATCAATTAATCTTCAGGATCCTTGTTAAGAACTTAATAAATGTTAGCCAATAGGTATCCCTGATAGACAATGAATTACTCCCCTTATATAATTAAAATACTGACACCTAAAGTAGTGTACCAACCTGTAGCATACTCCAGACCATTTGACATCAATATACTTGCTCTCCAAAACTGTTCTAAGAATTTATCTATGTCTCAGCAACACATTAACACCCTCATAGTAAGAATGAGCAGCAAGCGTCCTTAGACCCATTTGAGTGTCATGGATCCCACACTCCCAGCAACTTCAACATCATTAGAAACAAAAGAACAAAAATTGCAAGGTCTCCTAGACTTGTCAAATCAGATCCTCCAAAGAGTGGTTAGGACTCTATCCCCAGGTGATTGATGCTTTCTAAATATTGAGCACTGGAGTGACAAATCCCTGGTCTACAATGTAAGTGCTTTTTCTCCTATGGTTGTTCTTCAGTTCAAGAGCTCTCAGAAGTTCTTTCTGCCATAAAAATCAACTTTATATAAAAAAATTGCTAACTGTCAGTTGTTTATGAAAGCTGGTCAGATGAATGATGGAATATAAATCAAAAGCAGCTTCAAACATTATGTTAGTAAAAAATTTTCAGGGATAAGGATGCAGCCCAGATACTAGATTGTTTTCCTAGGTGAATGAAGCCCCAAGTTCCATCTCTGGTACCTCTTAAATCCAAGTATGATGGTCCATGCTCCAGAACTGGGATGTTGAATAGGAGTATCAGACCTTCAAGGATACCCTCATCTCAGCCACATAACAAATCAGGGTCAATATGTACTACAATAGATTCTATCTCCTGAGGGAGTAAAAAAAAATTTTTAAGAAAAGTATCTACTCAAGACATTTTTTTTTCTTTTTAAAAGAACTAATCAAGATTTTAAATCAGGGTTGGTACTTTCTTAACAGTTGATGTTTAGAGAATCACAAAGTTTAATACCACCCAAACTGTTAAATGTTTAGAAATTATATGTCTTAATCCTATATATTGTTTCTAAATATTTCAAAGAAAAAAAGAAATATTTATGAATAGCTTGTAGGCTCTGCTGGTGGTTGGTTACCTTTACTGGACACAACTTTTAGGATGCAGTAACTAATTGGATGAAAAATCCAAGTGAAGAATAATTAAGATGAACTATTTCATACACCCCCACTCCCTACCCCCTGCCCTACACCCTTCACAAAGCTCTTTTCTACTCAGGTGCTTTGTGAATTTCTGATGTATCACTACTTAGTATATACTTTTAAATGTAATCATGAGCCAAAGGCCCAGGTCACTGTCATGATTCCTGACAGTACTTCACGGGATAATTAAGGAAGCCTGGTGTTGACATTCTTTTTTTATAACCACTTTCATCACTCTGTGAATTAATGTGGGAGTACTAAGTCTATTATAACTACACAGAGCTGGTTCAAAACAGTGTGAAAGCTTTCGTCTCCAATAGTGTATTTTTGTGGCAAAAGGTTAATTTTGTTATATTCATTCCATTAGAGCTCAAAGAGGGCAGTTTCACTCAGATGTTGGAACACATGAATTGGGACTGTCAAATGCAAATTCCACTCAAATTAAATGCCTACTTAAAATGAATTGTGCTTGTATTTCAAAAGCATTACATTTAGCTGATGGCATGCATACTTGTCAGAAAATAATACTGATTTATAGGACTTGCACAGCCAGCCAATGTTGGGGAAAATGGGAGAACCAGAGGGACTCAAAGGATGCTGGGTCTTTTCATGAAGACAAAATACAATATAAGTGATGTAAATACACAAAGAAATGAACTTAATGAGCTCATGGAGCTATTCAAATCACACCACTGGGAGAAGAGGAGAACTCCAGCCGTGGAGCCACAGCCCACTAGTCTAAGCTAGTCCAAGTCTATCTAATAGTATTAGATTTCTCTCTCTCTCTCTCTCTCTCTCTCTCTCTCTCTCTCTCTCTCTCCGTCTCTCTTGTCAGAATATATTGTTGCCTCTACCATTGTTATTCTGTTTTTCTTTGATGATAAAATACTCTGACACAGCGATGTAATGGAGGAAGGACTTGTTTTGCCTCACATAGGTTACGGCCCATCATGGTGAAGAAGCTGGGCAGCAAGAGCTTGAGAAGCTGCTCACACTGCATCCATAGCCAAGAAGCAGAAAATGATGAATGATGAACGCTTGTCTTCAGCTTGCTTTTTCTTTTCAGACAATTCAGGATTCCTACCAAGTGAGTGGTGTCACTCACAGTGGGTGGGTCTTTCCACCTCAGTCAGCCTCTCAAGATCAGTCTCCACTGAGGTTGACTCTGGACAATAGTCAAGAACCTCTGAGACAGTATCTTCACATGCACTGCCTGAGTCAGAAGCCATTTCTCATCCCAGGTGACAAATGACATGACAGACAAGGAGACAAACTAGGGAAGAGGAAGATTCCAGACCAGCTTAGACTGCTCAAAACAAACAACAAACAAAAGTAAAGGGATGGAAAACTCCAGAAGAGAAAAAGCAGATATCCAGAGAAAGGGAGAGGTAAAATAGTGAAAAGCAAGTTAAAAATACAGTCAGAGAAGCCAAAGCAAGAAAGAATCAGACCCAAAAAAGAACAAAATAGCATATTTCATATGCCATTTGCTAATTGTTTGTTAATTTCTCATTTTGTCTGTAACAAACAGTAATTATCAAAGGAAACAACTTCTAGGTAGAGAATAGTCACTATTCATAACATTTGAGGTACAAACATTCTTTCTTGTCACTTCTTTTAACTTGTTAACTATCCCCTTGCCCCATGTTATCCCCAGCCTTGAGCTGCTAAAGAGAAATTCAAACATGTCATATCTCTCTCTCTCTCTCTCTCTCTCTCTCTCTCTCTCTCTCTCTCTATCTCTCTCTTTGAAAATAGATTTTTCTCTCATATCCTGACAGTTTCCCTTCCACTTCTCCCACCCACCTCCCCTTTTTCCCAGATCCACTCCCCTCTGCATTTCCGTGACTGAGAAGAGCAGGCCTCCAAGAGATGAGAGCCAAACAGGATAAAACAATATGCAATGAAAGCCCTCATAATAACACTGGACAAGGCAAGCCAATAGGAGGAAAACTTGCCAGGTTTCCAAAGAAAACACCCGCTGAAACCACTGTGCTTTTACAAACATAACTGTCTTTATCCTGAAAACAGAAAATCCAAGTATGATACAGAAGGCTGTGGAATAATCCTCTTGTACACTGTGAAGATTTGTCACTCAAATTGGTTTAATAAAACAATGATTGGTCAATAGTCAGGCAGGAAGTATAGGCAGGGTGACCAGACTAAGAGAATTCTGGAAACAGAAAGGGCAGAGTCACGAGTCATCAGCCAGATGCAGAGGAAGCAAGATGAGAATGCAGTGCTGAGAAAAGGTACCAAGCCACAGGGCTAAACATAGATAAGAATTTTGGGTTAATTTAAGTGTCATAGCTAATTAGTAGTAAGTCTGAGCTACTGCCCAAGCACTTAGTAGTAGAATTAAGACTCTGAGTGGTTATTTGGGAACTGGTGTATGCAAGAGAAAAGTCCACCTACAACAGAAGGGTGCATATAGTTGAGAACTCAAGTGTGTATAGAGATGGTGAAGAAAAGCATTAGAAGCAAGTCAACAAGGCCAAGATAATTTTTGCTTATTGTCTATAATTGTGACTTCTTTTGCCTTCATCTCAAATGTTGTATTTATTAATTAATTTGGTCTGTGATTTCCTATGATTTTATTTTTTTAATGTTTAAAATGATGCACATATGTGTACATGTGAGCATAGTGTCAGTTGATAGTGAAATCCAGAGGAGGATGTGGGATGAACCGAGGACCACACTTGGGTCTTCTGCTCTCATCCACTGAGCCAGCTCTTCAGCTCCTGATCTCTAATTTCACTCAGAAACACAAATTGCATGACAGAGGGTGTTGCCTGAATGAGAGAGGCTGGGAAAGTGACATTTGGACTCTAGGTTCAGAGTAAATCAAATGCTGAACTTAGTCAGATGCATGGAACATCTATATTATTATAGATAGAGTACATAATTTTCTATGCATTAGAGTTTGACATCAGTTTAGTGTGATCTTTAAGAATAAATTATGACCTATAAGACATTTTTAGGAATATTTTCCTCCAAGTGATTCATTAATAATTGTGGACCAGCTGCCTGATGTAGGATTTGGAAGTTTCCTTATATTGTGACAACTTAATCCATCTGTTCTTTCAAGTGGATAATTATCAAATACAACCATTAGTGAACATTATATTAGCAGTGGACTTCAAATACCATAATCATGATGAAGACAATTTACACACTGACATCCTTTTCTGTTTTTATTATTTTTCCTTTTAGCATTCTATGCAGAAACATGCCAGTGATAACAGAGATATGTTAGAATGACAGGACTTAAACAAAGACAAAGAACCAGAAATGCACATTTATTGTTAAATTTTAATCCAACAACAGAGGTAGAGCTGTCTTTTCTTCTCTGGACCTTTTGACATTTGCAGTGACACGTTCCACATTTTACTCTGTCATCTGTGATATTGGAAATGAAACGTGGGTGTCTGATCAGAGGCATCAAGCATGCAGCCAAGCAGAAGATACATACGTATCTCATGGTCCATTGCCTGCCGAGAGTGAACCTGTGGCATCTAAAAGAACAAGGAGAGGTCTAATACACAGCATCATCCCATAGTCACACACATGCAGGAAGGAAGGACCTCTCTTTCCTTCTGGTAGCTAGCCATTGCTGGACTGACCTTTGAGGTCTGTGAAGAGCCCTTGACAATAGTAGATCTTAACATGTCTCTACCCTGGAGTTCACCTGGGATCATTTCTTATAGTTTCATTAGTATACATAATTGAAGAAAACTCACATAAGTGAAACGAATTTTTTTTGGCTTATATGAAAAATTTTATATGGTCCAGAATACCACTTCAAAAATGTATTTTATTAATTTCTATGTACAATTTTGCTCTAAATATTTTTTGAAACATATTTTATTAACTCATATCCTAATGAATATGGATATGTGCACAATTTAGCTATAGGTCATGTTTTCATTCCAAATGCATTATATGATAGGAATGATTAAAATAAATAAGGTCTAATAGCCATCTTTTAAAAAAGCAATATATATATATATATATATATATATATATATATATATATATAAAATTTTAAATAAAAATAAAAATAAAGAATATATATATTGAGAAAGGCAACCAGTCTCACTGATTTTTAAGTGATCCATTTGTATTTGTATTTTGTATTTTTTTAATTGAGATTTTAAAATTTTATGTGTATGGGTGTTTTGCATGCACTTCCTGAGAAAGCCAGAAGATATCATCTCGCCAACATCCCATCCCACGCCATGCCACTAGTGTCACCCCCTGGAACTGGAGTTACAGACAGTTCTTACTGCCATGTGGATGCTCAAAATTCAGTCCAGGTCCCACGGGAAAGGACAACTTGTGGGAGTGGGTTGTGTCTTTCCACTAGGAAGGTTTTTGGGATCAAAAAAGTGCCCATGCTCAGTGGCAAATATATTTGCAGGCTGAGGCATTCTTGCCAGCTCTGTCCATGTCAACTCTTAGTAATTTATGCAAGTGTACCTCTTTTGTGGCTCTTTCTCTTCTTGGGATATTTGCTAAACTAATAATTTTGTTGTAGAGTATGCTGAGACACAGCACATATTAATCTGGTAATGAAAATGACTTGTGCTTTCTAGATTAAAATCTGTAGAAACAATGCAGATGAGGAAGATAATATTTTAATGACACAATTAATTGCATAGCCACACTAGTTTTAAAAGGGCTAGATTTCACACAAGGTGCATGCATACCTGATGCAGTCACCACACAGACCTGTAAAGGAATGTGCCATTGGAAATAGGAGAAACAAAGCTACCAGTGCAGGAAGTCTGAGCTTTTCATAGCATAGCCATAGACAGGACTACCTTTCCATTTTCACACCTGTTTTCTTTAAACAAAATTGAATCTTCCACTATGTGCTTCTGCATCTCTCTCTCTCTCTCTCTGTTTCTCTACCTCTCTCCCTCCTTCTCTCCCTCCCTCCCTCCCTCCCTCTCTCCCTCCCTCTCTCCCTCCCCCCTCCCACATATGTGTGTGTGTGTGTGTGTGTGTGTGTGTGTGTGTGTGTGTGTGTGTGTGTTGTATATATGCTACAGCACCCAAGTGGAGATCAGAGGACAGCTTTTGTGGAGTTGGTTCTCTGCTTCCACCTGGAAGAGGCAGGGTCCCTCTTGCTTCAGCCGGGTTGCACACCACTTACTAGCTAGCTGCCCTGTGAACATCAGAGTGATGCTTCTCCTGTATTTACCTCTGATTGTGTTGTAGTAGTGCTGTGATTACTGATGCTCGCCACCCCTGTATTCAGCTTTTAATGTATGTTCTTGGGGTTGAAGGCAGGTCCTCATGTTTGTAGGGCAAGTGCTTTTATCTACTGAAATATTTGTCAACCTTATTTGTGTTCTGTGATAGAATTTATGTGGCTACAATAGAAGGGAAAAAAAACCACTTTGAATTTCCTAATTTGAGTGCAAGTCTTATCACTTCTAATAAAGTCTGAATTTTGAGGACAAGTTTAACATATGATGTAATCTGGTATTTCTAGGTCATCCATTAGCATTCATGAGATAAAAATTACCTTGTTGAATACACTTCACCATCATCTTAGAAGGCAGATCACTTGCATCATTATCTATATATCTCCGTCTGTAACATGGACTGACTTCCAGGAAATAGTTGTCTATTGATCAGACTTTTTTGATCTCTTGTATTGACTAATTTCTTGTTAAAGGATTATGGTCAGAATTGATGTATGTGACTTTATTTTTGGCTAAGAGCTTTTCCATGTTAGTTGGTTGAATGTAATCTTAGGATAGGTCGATCCAGAAAAAGAAAGAAACCTGTCCACTGAATCATTCAGAGGAAGGCCAAATGTTAACCAACATTTATGTCAGACAGGTTTTTAAAGTGAGACACTAATTTCCATTGTGCAAGCTAGTGTGATTTAAGTATTTATTTGTAATAGTAGTGTGTTACACAGATACAACACAACTGCCTCCTACGAAAGTGTTGCTTGTTTACAAGCATCTATACAGCCCTGCCTGTTTTCCTATGGTACACTAGGGTTGGTTATTGGACCTCTTTTGTCTTTGCTTTCTAAGACTATACTGGACATGCCCCATTCTTCTTCTGTTCCCCTTCAGTTCCTTAGGTTCCCCATTTCACATTCTTTTTCCAGTTATTCTGTATCAAAGTTCAAATTGCCTACGACCCTCAGATCTTTTCTTTCCATTTGCATCTCTCAGCAAAAGCATGATAGAGTGGTGACCTTCACCTGGAGGCAGGTGACATTTTTGTCTCTTGGGTGAAACTGTTCTGATATGAGCAGAAAAAAAATGTGGAAATGCTGTGGTTTCTAGCCAGATTTCACTTTATCCATAGGGAAATATGAATTGTTCACTCCATTAGTAAAAAATAGAAAGATAATTTTAATGGCTCCACTCTAGAGAATGGAGCCAATGTCAAGAAAGGCATGAAAAACACATGAACAAATTTCAGACAGAGACAAAAGTGACAAAGACTAATTTGTAATGATGGGGTAAAGGGAACAAACTTGTTTGTTATCAGCTATACTCTCCCTAGTGAAAAACATTCAAATGAGAAGGAGTTAGTCATGAAAACATCAGGGAACCCACCAGAAACAGAGGATCTCTTTACAAGAGAAAGTTGCCTTAGTCTTAATGGAGGTCTGTCAGTGTAGGAAGAGTCCATTGCATAGGAAGAAGCCAGAAAAATGGCTTAGTATATTTCTGTGCCATTACATTTTGGAATCATGTGATCTATTTTTTATTATTTTATTATTATTATTTTGATTTCATAGGGGATTACAGTTAAGAGATTGCATGAATCTCAGCAAAGACTTTAAATTTTGAACTTTTAAACATTGTTGAGACTGTGATAGAATATGGGGATGTTTGAAATTGAACTAAATGCATTTTGTATCATGATATTTTCATAAACTTATGGAGGCAAGGTCATGGAATATGATAATTTGAATGTAATTGGCCCCCATAAACATATAGGGTGTGATGCTTTTAGGAGGCATGGCTTTGTTGGAGTAGGTGTTCTCTTGTTGGAGGAAGTATGTCACTGTTGAGGCGACTTTTAAGGTCTCATATATGCTCAAGCTACACCCACTGTGGGACAGTTCACTTCCTAATACCTGTGAATTAAGTTGTAGAACTCTCAGCTCCTTCTGCAGTACCATGTCTGCCTGTATACCACCATGCCACACCATGATGATAACAGACTAAACCTCTGAAAATGTAAGCCACCCCCAATTAAATGTTTTTCCTTTTTAAGAGTTACTGTGGTCATATTGTCTCTTCACAACAATAGAAACCCTAACTAAGACATACACATGTATGAATTAGGAAGTTTTAAGTTAATTAGACATATTTTATAACATGTATACATTTATATTAAGTAAACATAGGTATTTTACATATGAGGACTCACATAAAACTTTCCTCTTTTTAAATTATTTTATAAGTACGTTCCCAAGACTAGTCAGAGTCTTGTTGCCTTATATTTACATAGGCGAATTTTGTACACCATGTAGCCTGATGTTTTATTTTAGGTATAGAAAGAGCTACCTAGATTTTCTTATTCTTGAAAGCATCACCTCTGGGGAAAGGACTGTCTCTCCTAGTGCAATCAAAAGAGGTCTAAGGCTGGTGGCTGTCAGCCTGGACCCTTGGAGTATAATCTGGGCTGTACTGGGCTCTAGGTAGTCTGCTGGGAAAGACGTTCTCTGGCTGTCACTGTGGTTTGACAGCTGAAATGGCATTCCTGCCACACAGCACATCTGCTCCAATTGTACAAAGATAACTGAATTTATTAAGTTGTCTCAGATTTTCCAAAAGGACCCTAAACTATTAAGCAGAAAGAAATGAAATGTAAATTAGTAGTTTGGTGAAATATAAAAGGCCCCTGTGTGTAGCCAATACACTAGTCCAAGATGTGTCTCTACAGTAGCAAACTGCCTCAGTGCTCCAAGCACTTTTCTATACTTATACCATCTTATCAGGTAACAAACAAATGAACACAAATTTCCAATTTCTTTGCCCAGTTCTCAATCTCTTTAAATAATGCCCAGTGTGAATGTCCTCACTTAAATCCTTACACTGGACTTACATTTTCCTATCTCTCTTCCATATCTCCCTATACAGTCACAGGGGAGCAGTGTTAGCTTCTGAAGCTCTGAAATGCTGAGGGGAAAGGTGTGTCCCCAGGAAGCCACAGACATCTGCAGACTCCTCTTACTCCACAGAGTGAGCAAATGGGTTCAAGAGTCCCAGTGAGGGCCCAGCTTCCATGGTGCAGCAGGGACTAGGGGCCTTGAACTAGACCAGTGGTTCTTTCTGATAAATGCCTGTGTGTAAAAAATATATGGATAAAGGGGTTTACTGTGTAACTGTCTTATTTGGTGGTATAGAGGGAGATAGGTCAGATTGGGAGGCACAATGTGAAAGACACAATGAATGAATAAATGAAAAAAAATTAAACTCATAACATGCATTATCTGTGCAATGCACATAATCTAAGCATTTACTTTAAACTCTTCTAAGAGGAACTGTATCTGTATCTCCAGTGCTGTGATACATGGCATCCTGGGCTTTATCTTTAGCACTGACCCCAACATTGTCTTCCATACCAGTGTTCATCTGTGCCTGGAAAGACTAATATGTCTTCAAAGACAACTAGTCCAGTCTTCCTTACCCATGACAGATGTATGATCACATATTAATGCTTTCTTTCTGTTCCCTCTGAGAATCTTAACTGTCAGCATTCTCTTATGTTTGTATTCCCCCAATGTCCTATTCATTCTGAAGGGGTATTCACTCATGGACCTGCTATATCTTTGTTTCCTGACTTCCTGCTATGTATGCATGCATGTCTATATGTGTAAGTGCATGAACATACATGAATGTATGCATGCATATGTGTATGTATGTACCTATGTAAATATACATGTATGTGTGTTTTGCTGTGAGATGTTCTGTATGTTAAATGTGTTGCTCCAATTGTTTAATAAATAAAACATTGATTGGCCAGTAGCCAGGCAGGAAGTATAGGTGGGACAAGGAAAGAAGAGAATGCTGGGAAGTGGAAGGCTGAGGCAGAGAGACGCTGCCAGCCGCTATGATGAGAAGCAACATGTTAAGATACTGGTAAGCCATGAGCCACGTGGCAACTTATAGATTAATAAAAATGGGTTGATTCAAGATATAAAAATAGTTAGCAAGAAGCCAGCCATGGACATACAGTTTATAAGTAATATAAGTCTCTGTGTGTTTACTTGGTTGGGTCTGAATGGCTGTGGGATTGGGAGGTGAGAGATTTGTCCTGACTGTGGGCCAGGCAGGACCAGAAAAACTCTAGCTACAGTGTTTATATATGCATATCATCATATGTAAGCACATGTGTATCTATCCATTTGTATGTATATGCATGTATGAGTAAGCATGTAAACACCAACAATGAAGCATTCTTTACTCATTTCTCCATGACAAATTTTCACTGAGTCATGAACAGTCGTTTCCTCCTTCTTGCCTTTTGTGGCTTTTTATTAGTAACTTACCACTTGAACTAACAAATGTCACATTTAAGCAATATTTTAAGGATGGTTGTTTTCATATTTCTGGCTAGATGTGTCTGTAATGCTGTATTATGTGACAACTTTTCAACCCACACCATTAAATCTGTAGTGGTGGGCTCTGTGTCATGAACAGTTGGAAATTTAAAGGAGGGGGGGAATTAGTCTTGTCAAGGGATCAGCCCCCTAGTTGCTTATCTGTGGTGATTGTCTATCTCACAATATATTGTACATCCTAATAAACTTATCTGGGATCAGAGAACAGAACAGCCATTAGACATAGAGGCCAGAAAATGGTGGCCCACACAGCTTTAATCCTTTTCCCATGAGAGGCAGAGATCCATCTGCATCTCTGTGAGTTCAAAGCCACACTGCAAACAGCCAGACATGGTGACACATGCCTTTAATCCCTGGAAGTGATAACAGGAAGCAGAAAGGTATATAGGGTGTGAAGACAAGGAACTAGAGCCTTCTTAAGCTTTTAGCTTTTAGTGGCAGTTCAGCTGAGATCCATTTGGATGAAGACAAGAGGCCTCCAGTTTGAGGAAACAAGATCAGCTGAGAAACTGACAAGGTTATGTTGGATGTGGTTTGTTCTGTTTCTCTGATCATTCTGTGTTCACATAGATACCAGGCTCTGGGTTTGTTTTTATTAATGAGACCTTTCAGAAATTCATGTTACACTTATCTAATACCAAGTGGTCAGCTATAAAAGCACACACACATCTAACTTGAAATCAACTCAACTCAGCAGAATGTATTTAATATAATAAAATATGTATAGTTTTTTTAAAAGAAAAAATTGCCAGATGCTGAAAGATAAATATCAGTATCCTGTATATTCTCCCAAATCTCTCATGCATAAAAACTAAAATTTAACATAAAAGTCAATTTAAAAATAGAAGATGTTTAAACTGACTATGGAAGAAGAGGCCCAGAGAGGGAGTAAATAGAAGAGAAGGTAAGAAAGGGTGGCATGTATTGGAGGAGTAGGAAGAAAGTATGGTATAGATATATGTAGAAAGAGCATAGAGAACATAAAAAAACCAAATGCCATGAATGAATGATTAAGATTATAACAAAATGTTAATGTTAATAAATATGCAAATATAAGTGTAGTAATTATGATCAGATATTTTAACATGAACCTTAGTTCCAAAAACAGGCTCACTTCCACATTCAAGCTGCCTTCTTAGAGCACAGAACTGGATTCAGTTTAAACTAAAGTGAAGTCTGAAACTCACTGGCTCCCCAACACTTCTCTTGCAATTTCATGTATTCCTTTTAAAAACAATAAGTCACCAAATCTAATCAGTTATGTTGTGCATGCATGGATGTTGGGCTGGTTAGTTTTTTGTCAACTTGACATGAACTAGGGTCATCTAGAAAGAGGGAACCACAGCTGAGAAAATGATTCCATCAGTTTGGCCTGTAGGAAAGGCTGTGGGGGCAATTTCTTGATTCATGATTGATGTAAGGGGGCCCAGTCCATTATGGATGATTACAACCCTGGGCAGGTGGTCATGGGTGTAAAAGAAAGGTAACTACACAAGCCACAGGGAGCAAGCCAAGTAAACATCATTCCTCCAGGTCTCTTTCAGTTTCCTAACTTGAGTTCTTGACTTCTTTTCATGATAGATTGTGATTCCAAGTATGGGTGCATAATAAATCCTTCTCTCCTAAAGTTGCTTTTGGTCATGGTATTTTACCACAACAGAAAGTGAACTTAGGACACTACATTTGTCACACATTCAAATAATGTATTTGTTACCTCTTTGCAAAGTGATGATAAGCCTACAAATAGCCAAAAAAAACCAAAAATCTATCAGAATAATTTTATCATTGCATTATCAAAATTTTAACTCAAAAATTAACTTCAAAAATTGGCATAAACAATTTCCTGGAGGGTTCAGTGGTTGTGCAGTTTTTGTGTATGAATTTCTTGGGGTCTAATTCTATTTTCCTAAGACATCTTTCTCTTGTACAGCTTCAATGTCTCTATCCTCCAATTGACATTTTTCAAGATAGCAAAACGACCACAGTAGTTTGGGGCCTCAGTCCTCATTCCTTACATTGCACAGAACATCAGAAGTGATCTTCCTTGATCATAAATAATCAGTGTTCAAGTTCCCTTTGTCTAACTGATTAGACCTGAGCCAAATTGTGAATCACCCAGCAATAAGACAGGGAAGTGACTCAGAGTTAGATCACACACACACACACACACCTGTGTTAAACACATTTTCATAAAGCCTTCCTTACAGCAAGGAAACTGGGCTTATGACAAGGTTTCTGAGAAGGGAGGCTCACCTTGGAGACACAGATGGAATTAATCACCCAGAAATGACATGAATGACGCCATTGGGGAGAAGATGTGAAGCATACAGGAAACTAACTCACTGAGTCTGCCTTACAGACTGCCCTGAATATTGAGGGTAAGTTGAATTAAGCAATGAATATTCCAATACCATATAGTTTTTTTTCAACAATGTGACCCAGACTGGCTGCAAACCTCTGAGTATAAGCAATCCTCCTGCACCAGCTTTCTCAGTACCTGAGAATACAGGAACATATAATACTTACTGGATACCATGCCTTTTAAATAGAGTAAGAGTTCCCATGAAGTCCAATGAAGAAGTTTTTGTAATACTGCCCAGGATAGTATTGATCAAACATTTCCTATTTTCCATGTTAAAATTGATTTTCTTATCTTGGTGTTTTAATAATCTTAAAATAAATGTTTCTATAATGTTATTGCATTGTACTTTCTATCTTTTTACTAAATATAACTACAAAGGGCAGGTCATTTTACATCTTACATCAAATGCACAGGTCCAGGAGCCTTCAGTCATGATTCACTTCTCACAGTTTGAATTTATGATAACTTAACATGTGATAAAATGATTAGATAGCCATAGCTTTTGTAGGTCAATAGCTCAGATTACTTGCTTTATGGTGTTGGATATGGGCATGATTGCTACACAGGTGAGAACTTTTTCTCTTGTCTTATATTTTACAGTTTTAAATATAATTAAATATAGGGGAGATACTAATGTTAATTGAAATGTTAGACAAAAGGAATATTTGCATTTACATTTTGCTCTCATGCCTTAATAATATTCTATGAAGATAAACATTTTTCCATATTGATTTTAATTCTAGAATATAATTCTGTTTAGAAGGAAATGGATAAGTTACTTAAAGATGTAGGTAGTATACACTATCACTGCAGAAATCTACATGAATAAAGCAATTGGTATTCTTAAAGAATGAATAAGATTGTATTTGTTAACCTGGTATTTGGCTTCAAATATGCTGCTTGTTAATTTAATAGGGATAATTACTTCTTGCCTTTCAATTATTATTAGTGGAAGATTGTTAACCCTCTCAAGAAACTGAATGTCAAATCTATACACTGAGCAAATTCAAGTCAAGACAGCTAAAACAGTATATATTGGGAAAGATATGAAAACTAAAATATATAATTCTAGTCACAGCATTAAAGTTGGTAGATCATATTAACCTTTTGGGGCAAATGTAAAACATGCCATAAGTCATCTTTCATCACCTTGTTCTAGTGGTCTGAATGCTTCTGCCCTCCTCCATTCACGCAATGAGCTCCTGGCCCTAAGCCAATGATATTGACAAGACATGTTTTGGAAAACAAGTAAGTCACAACAACAGACCTTTATGATTGAGATGAATGCCCTTAAAAAGTTTTCTGTTGAGACTTCCAGTTTATGTACTCTGTGAAGGCAAAACAGGAAGCAGGCAGTCTACACCAGACTTCAGGTTCTTCACCAGAGAAGAGTCTCTAAATCAGACTGTATTGTCCTCATGATCTGTGGCTTCCCAGCCTCAAGAACAGCAACAAACACATTTCTTTCATTTAGAATTACCCTTCTAAGGCATCTTGTTTCAGTAGTCTAGATGAATTTAGGAATGTTTGCATATTGACTTCTTGTTCTCAGATATATCTACCTATCACCCATACTTAGCTAGTTTAAGGATAAACATGCCTTTTTGTAAGAAAACCTTTCCAATAGTGAGTACATTATAGATATTTAATACACATTATCATATGAATAAAGTTTTGTTGGTCCAATAGTCATTCATCCAGTACTTGTTGAATGCTTTCAGTAGGGCTATGGATCCAGCCTACAGTTGCCAGACTAAGGATGTGAGGCATGGATGAGCAAGGCAATGAGTTTTGGCTCTCGCATTTACTGGTTTAGGGATTCTTTTGTTCTTTAATGTCTTCATGTGTGACACAGAAATGAAAGTCTTATCTTTGAGAGACTTGAGATGTAGCTGAAATGAAAACTGCTGGATATTGACCTGGTACATGGTAGGTGCTCTGTATGTAAAGGTTGAGGTATATGTAGTAATCTCTTTTAACTTATAAGAGTATTTCATATGCACTGGATAGTACATATGTTTTGTGTGATACTGGTTTGGTTTTAATTCAAATAGTCCAGAATATTATATACTTCATAAACTACTAAACAGTTTAGTCTGTGGACTGAGCTGTTTAGACTCAAATAGGGATCAAATGTAGACATAGCTAAGACAAAAATCTAGAAATGTTTCATTGTTACCATCTGTGTTCTGGTCAACATGGGACTCCAAATCTTCTCATAAGCAACTGAGAACTATCTCTTCCTGAATTATTTGCATTGGTGAATTGAATGCCTTTGTCCCCATCTACCCTTGTCCATATATATGTACTTAATTGTACTCTTTAGTAGAAAAATCTAAAACATATTTTCTTATATAACCAAACAGATGAAACTAAGCATTTCATGGTGCTTCAAAGACATAAATACATGACAATTGTGCCTATTTGACTGTATGTTCCCTGACCGAGGCCAGACAGCAGCAACTATTAAAGGTGGTTGAACTGATGCACAATCTCATATTCATACATGTATCATACAAAGCACTTGGTTCTAGGCACACTCTGACAATCTGCGCATGGCAGATTTTCCTCAGGAGACATTTACATAGTGTATCAACTTAGTAGGAGAGTGCATACATAAGCAGGAAAGCCATCCAAGTAAGATTTGCAACCCTTGGGATACAGATTTCATTTTCAATGCTGGGAATTGCACTTGAGGCCTCACACACATTATTCAAGTGCTCTACTAATGAGGTATAGTCTAAGAAGTTTTGGCTGCAGATAATTTGTCCTCCAAAGAATGGACTATTTTATATTTTGTGTCATTAGAATACTTTTTCCTGTTGTCTCTCTACAGGCCACACTACGACTAGAACAACAACTGAGATTTTTTAACAATCCCGATTGGAGTTAGGTAGATATTTTTTCAGGGTTAGTGAAAATTCTCAAGAGCCTGACGTCTTCATCAATGGTCCAACCCAAGTCCAACACTAGGAGGTACTTCAGAGAGATTCTCTAGAGAAGAAAAATTGTGGACTACAAAGACAATACATGTTTAGGGTGAGATGGAGAAAACAAGATGAAATAAATGTACTTTAAAACTTTTGATTGAAGTTGAGGAATTTTTGGCACTTTTTGGATACTGGGGTAGGAAGATGCTCTAGCTATCTATCATCTATCTATCTATCTATCTATCTATCTATCTATCATCTACATAATTCTTGTGGATTTTGTACATGTATACAACAAAGCAGGATCATATCCATTCTTTATTTTCCTCCTCTAATTTTCTCTTAATATCTTTTTATTTATTTATTTCTTGGTAACTCTTTAAGTTCAATTAGTTCTTTTAAATCCAATCACATGTTGTTGTGGTTATGGCTGTGGGGCTATCTACTGGAGCCTAAGATATCTACCAGTGGCCACACACTAAGAAACAATACAAAACAACAACAACCACAACAAAACAGAGTCATTTCCCTTCCCCATCAAATATCAAGTGGCCAATATCTTTCAGTAAGGGATGGCATCTGGAGCTTCCTTCAGGTGAGAATTTTTGCTGGATTTGTCTTTCTCAGGTATCCACAGATGGCATGATTTCAAACATAGACTAGCCATATCAAGTCTAGAAGTTTTCATTTCATAGCACCCCACCCCATATTCTGGCTCTTACAGTGTTTTTTGCCTCCCCTCCCCTGGTGCTCACTGTGCCTTGAGGGTATGGAGTATTGAAGAAGATGTCCCATTCAGGGGCAATCACTCAGTTCCCTATTCTCAACTAGTGTGTGCATTTCAGCACCAATTCCTGTGCACTCCAAGAACAAAGCACCAGTGGCCAAGGTTGGCAGCACCTGACAGCACCTCAGGGCTGAGAGTGTAAATGAATATTTAAAAGGCAGTTGGACAACTTAACTGTGTATCACATGCTGCCATCTCTTCCTTAAAATCTATCTAAAATGAACCCCTTCATCTTTTTACCTATACTCACCACTCTCCCGAGGCTCTGAGTCATGCTATTAAATGGGTTTATGTTTCCTCTCCTGGCCTTTTTTAGTTCATTTTACTGAAACAACCAGGTAGGTATAAGCCATCTATCTAAATTCAAACTGGATGTTGGAACTCCACCTTCATTGGCAGGCAAGTGTGTAAAAATACTCTGGTCACCTTAGTCTTCTCTAAGGGCCCAGCCCACTAAGAACTCCTTCCAGAAAGTTCTTCACACAGCGCCAGGTCTGAATCATTTGCTACAAAGCTGTCTACTCTGATGGTGCTTCCCTTCTAACTCTGCTTGCTGTCTGTCTGCTTCTCCATGTTACAAAGCAGAGCATGGATTAAAGAGTTTGGAAGCAGAGGAGAGGTCGATTGTGTCCAAGATTATTCTCTGTAACCAAAGATCTCCATCCTTTTGGCATTAATCATGCAGTGGTGTCTCCTGAGGGCCTGACTCCAAGGAAGAAAATCAGTGACAAATACATGTACATATGACATATATAACCAGTCAGAAGAAAAGTTCAGTCTCAGGGGTTTCTTCTAAATACAGCTTAATATGAATCCAAGATTAAATGTAAAATGTATCTCATTTGAGTTCTATATTTTTTCCAGAACACTTTTAATAAATATTGGACAAGATTTAAAAATGTACCATGCAGTTGAAGTCTCCACCTCTCACAAAGCCAAGGCCTGAAACTGAACTCAAAGTTCTAGGAAACCAAGTCAATGAACTGGAGAAGAGTAGCTGATCCTGACCCCAGACACATAGTGCATACAGTAAGGGACAACAGCTGTAGTATCAAAAGAACAGCTTGTCTATGTAGAACAGCTGACTTCTCCATCCTCCCTTAGCAAGCCCTCCTTCCCCATTCCCTGCCTTAGTTACAAAATCCCTATCCTGGGGTTGGGGATTTAGCTCAGTGATAGAGCACTTGCCTAGCAAGTGCAAAGTCCTGGGTTCAGTCCTCAGCTCTGAAAAGAGAAAAACAAAACCCAAAATCCCCATCCTGAAGCATGTAATCTTTGTTCTCTTGAACTCTGGTCATTGTGTGACTCTAGCTGTGTGGGGTCATCTAGTCTCTCATCTTTTATTTCTTCCTACATATGTCCTTCTCACTCATCCTTACATGTGATACATGAGAATTATGACTGATTTAAAGTGTTACCTCTGAAGAAACTTGACAATGTCTTAATGCTGTTACTTAGCAGGCTGCAAGCTGGTCTGCCAGATTGGTTTCTAAGATCATCACACCCTATATTTTCACACACATGGCACTGAATTTGTATAGAAAACATAGGTCCTTTGAAACACCTGGTATCTATTGGCATACTTTTTTTTTATAATTGTTTCTTAATTATCTTCCTTCTGAAAACAATGTATTCAAGCACCATGTAATGTTGCTCTGTAGCCTGAACAGAGCATATGTATGGCTTCATGTAGCATTGCTGGACTCATGAGCTTTCCAGGGGATTCTACTGTTTCTGACTTCCATTCTTAAATTGAAGTCATATACTACAGAAGCATCCAACTTCACAGAGATTCTGAGGATCCAAGCTCAGTTTCTCCCACATTAATGACAGGCACTTTATCCACTGAATTCTCTCCTCAGCCTTGCTATCAAAACCTTTTAAAAGGATCCTTATAGTGGTTTGAATGAGAACAGTCCCCATAGGCTTCTATATTTGAAAACTTGGCCCCAGTTGATGGTAGTTTTGAGGCAGGATTAGTAGGTCTGACTTTGTTGCAGGAGGTGTGTCATTGGGGGTGAGCTTGAGGTTTCAAAAGAAGACTTTCACCAATCCCAGTGTGTTCTCTGCCTACTGATTGTGGATCTAGATGTGAGTTCTCAGCTGTTAAGACTTCAACTCCACCGGGGACTCTAATCCTCCAGAACCACAAGCCCATTTAAATGCTTTCTTTTTTAACTTGCCTTGGTCATGATTTTTTTTTTTTTCACAGCAATCGAAAAGTGGCTAATACAATCTTCTTCCACTGTTGGCCTAAAGTTAAAATGTCTTTGCATTTGCGTCTTTGAAGCCTGTTCTTAGCTCTAACATTTTTAGTCTGCCTTGCTACTTCTAACAAAATGTTAAGTTTAAGTTCTATTGATGGAAAATGCAATTTAATGGAACTCAAGTGCTTAAAATGATATGAAATCATAAAAGATGCAAAGAAAAGAGTTAATATGACAACATGCACCCCAGTATCCACCTCTTTCAGGCTAAGATGTGTATATATACTCTGAGATCAGAGAAGGGTGAAGGAGACAGGGACTGTGGCAAGAGTGCATGGAACGTGGCTGTACTTGTGCCAGAGGGCTGTTTTCTCTGCAGGGCGGCTCTACTGATCCAAATGTTGCTCATGAGGTGCCAGGTGCTTCAATACTTCACTAGCCTTAAACCATTGCCATCTCTTCTGTACACCGTTTTGTACTTGGCCACTCTTATATGAGCCAGCATGTGCCATTAGCTCTTCTATATATTCATAAGTATATGTGAACTTACTTGGTTTTTATCAACTAAGAAGCTCCTTGAGTACAAGAGAAGTGTCTTAAAAAAATATCAACTTCAGCTCCTAAGGAACTATTAAAGCATATTTTATCAGTGGAAAAGTATTGTGGGTAGACCAAGCCCAGTCAGTAAACTGGCATATCCATTACTTGTCTCATTGCTGTGACCAAATGCCTGGCTAAAGCAACTTCAGGAAGGAAGGGTTTGTTTTGGATTATAGTTGGAGGATATGGTCTCTTATAGTGGGAAGGAATGGTAACAGGAATACAACATCAGTGAATAACATTGTATCTGCTGTCAGAAATTAGAAAGCAGTGAATGCTGGTGTTCAGCTCCCCCCCCCCTTTTTTTTTCATTTTACTCCACCCTGGACCATAGCCCATGAACTAGTAGTAACCACAGTGAAGGCGAATCTTCCCAACCCAATCTACAAATTCCCTCCCAGAGACGTCTTGTCTACATGATTCTAAATCCTGTTATGCTGTCAATCAATTTTAGCCCTCATCCCTGGTTTCATAAATAAACTTTTTGCTGGAACACAGCTGTCTACATCCCTCTGGCTACTGCTCATGGCTGCTTCCATACTATGATGGCAGAATGGAGTACAGAGAAAGCTTTTGAGTCTAATTATCTGGGTGGCTGTTCAAGCCCATCATTTATATATGATTCTTGACAGAAACTTTGTGATTTCTGCTACCCATGTAACTGGTGAGTCTATAAATATGTGTTCACAAACCAGTGTGTCTCACCCAGGACAGTTCAGCATTAAAGTTCTTGTATAATAGAAGGCAGATGCTTCTTTAACACTGTGAAGTCACTTTTGTTGTTGGTATATGCTCATTGCTACAGCTAATGAGTTAAACTGGGTTTTCTATTTAAAAAGTTGCACACAGCTCAGCTCACACCTTTGTTTTAGGCTTTCGCTGTCTTCTGTGAAGACATCTGGGAATTTAAATTTAAACAAAGCCATTCTAAAGACAACTCCAAAGGAATCTTAATTGCAGGCTATTCTTCTGCAGAAATGGATACTTCATTTAGTTAAGTGAAAATGATGGAAAAAAAAAAAACTCATGTCTTCTTAACATTTTGCAGTAAGTCTCATTGTTTCACAAGTGTTTGCTAAAGTTTAGTTTTTGATTAAAAAGAATGTATTCAAAATAAAAGCATGGAACAAGTTACCTTAATTGCAGCATAGTGAGCTGAGGCTGTAGAGAGTTTCCAGGTCTGATTTGAGTTTCAAATGGGACCTTAATAAATCAGGAGGAAGCTCATGGATTTTTCTCATTGGCTTCCTCCACTGCCAGTGGTCAGTGTGATACGGTGTCATGTTGTTCAGAGCCCATACGCCTTGAGCTTTCTTATCTTCCAACAGCTAAACACTCAACATAAAAAATCATCCTGCCTTGCCTAATACAGTGAGATAAATAAACCAGTGCCTCCTGCATGCAAAGAGGAGCTTTTGGGTTGCTTGTTCACAAATCCGAGTCCTACTGTGCCAGGCTGTTGAGAGTGCATAAACCATACAGAGGCAAAGACAGCTCTGCTCAGAAAGCAATGCTTTAATTGCATAGTGATGCCTTGGGATGACATAAGCATTTGTAAGGATCTAAATATTAAACAACAAATCATTTTTTCAATGACATGACATCCCTTGACATTTATTTATTTACTTGTACCTGTCCTGTTTTGAATCTGGCTGAACCTAGACATGGCGCTAGCAGGAACTCTAAATCAAACATATTACTAGTTAAGACATTGCATTTTGTTCTCTTAAATAAGTAGGCTAAGGGGGAATAAAGTATTAATATATTAAAGGATATACAAAAAAAAAAAGAAGTCAAAACTTACTCCAAGGTACTTGAAGCAGAATATAGAAACACAACTTGAGAATTAGAAAGTTAAATGAACAACACGCTTAGCACAGTTTTCTTTCCTCTATCAAAGGTTTTCTAAGACAGGCTAAACTTATTGCCTTAAACAAAAGCAGATATATACCATTGCGAATAAAAGTAAAAGCAGATATATACCATTGGGAATAGAAGAACTACTTTTGAATAAAGGAAAGTAACAGTCTATGTGTGACTCAGTAATCTAGACAGTTCAAATAAAACTTTAGAAACAGATGCATTTTAGATAAAGTATCACTAACTTTTATCCTGTTACAATTTTTTTTGAGTTCCTATTTTGAAGAAACTTGCAAGGAATTTTTCATGGATTCCCCTTTGGTAGGTCTTCAGTACTTTTGCCCACCATAGATCTTTCTTAGGCATACTGATCAACATTCATAGATACAGAGAATGTGCTCCTGAGGGTCTTAATGAACCCAATTTCCATGCTCAGTAGTTTTTGATCTGGGAATGAGTCTAAAATGAGGCATTCTTTTTCTTTTACGATGTCCTCAAATAAGGTGGTGGCACTCGTCTTTATCCCAGCACTCAGGAGGCAGAGCCAGACAGATCTCTGTGAGTCAAGGCTAGCCTGCTTTACAGAGATCCAGGACTGGCACCAAAACTACCCAGAGAAACTCTGTCTTGAAAAACCAAAACAATAAAAATAAAAAAGACATCTTTTGTTTCTCTGCTAACCTTCACATTTCCTGGATGAGCTGCCTGCATACTATATAATTGGTAACCTTTAAAACCTGAAGCCCACATAGTCCTAAGTATCTCTTGCTCAGTCATAAACAAGTTTGTGGACTCAAAATTGAGCTCAGGTTGACATGTGCATTTTTTACAACTGAATTTTCATATAATACATATACAATGGAACTGTCTTTATTAAACTCAAAAGAAAGAGGATGATCACGTTTCTATTAATACCTAAATTGCACTGAATAAATAATTTAACATCTAATGATGAGAGATATAGTACTTCAATTTATCCAAGTAGGTCATGTAAATAACCACCCCAACTACACAAGTTCAGAGGATAATTCCAGGTAAGGCTTAACCTAAACAAGGGTTAACTGTTTTTTGCTTGCCTAAGTCTCTAAGGATCTACAAATAACTCATTAGCCACTCCAATTCAGTAGCACATTCAGAAATTGTAATCATAGGCACCACAGTGATCTCAGAATTCAAAGTTAGTCAGTTCCTGGGTCTAGGAGTGGGGATGACTCATTTTTCATTTTCAGATGATGAGATCATGCAGCAGCTTCCCAATAGCCCATGAGCACCTGGAAGACTGTCTGTGACTTGCATTTCTTTTTTCCCGGGACTATACTTGTGCTCAGCATTGTGAGCATCCCCTAGCTAAAACATATTAGTCGGCCACTCCACCATGACAATATTGTTTGCTCTCTCCATTCTCATTACATTCTCTAGAGAGAGAAGTGCAGGCTTTATCTCCTAGTGCAGTGGAATGAGACATGGGGACAGCAGCCACAGGCTGAAGATCGCTCTCAGGGTAGAGGCTGTAAAAAGTGTTGTACCCATAAAGAGAAAATGGGAAGCTTTCAGTGATTAACATTTCACCCCTTAGTGCTCTCTTTGGTGTGCAAATGTGTGCATATGTGTATGAGTTCATATGCTTCTGTGCATGCATGTTTGTGTGTGTGTTCTTGTGTGTGTGAAGGTCTATGGTGTTGTTTTGTAGCCACCATCCTCTTCATTTCTGAGACAGGGACTCTCATTGGCTAAAGTAGGTCAAATGAGGTTGCAAAAGCACCATAGGGATCTACTCAACACCAGCTCCTGAGTTCTAGGAGTGAAATCACACAGCACTGATACAGCTGTTTTATGTGCATCCTGGGGACTGAACTCAGGTTGTCATATTTCCTAGGCAAGTATTTTAATCACTGAGCCATCTCAGCAGCCAATCTTTACTTCTAATTCTAACTTTGTCCCTCAAATATAAGTCACAGAGCTTGTTGCACAGGGAGACTCATCACCCTGACAATCATTAGGCATGTCCACATAGTTATGCTATTGGCCACATCATTATGGGAACATAAGACACCTGCAAAAGAGATGAGGTCCCTTAGCACACAGTGGTGACTGTACTCCACAGTGGTGACTGAGAACTTATTGTGGATTTTCCCCACCACAGCCAGCAGAGGGATGACAAAGCAAATGGGGTCACTTTTCTTTCTTTCTTTTTCTTTTTCCTTTCTTTTCTGGAGCTGAGAACCGAACCCAAAGCCTTGCACTTGCTAGGCAAGTGTTCTACCACTGAGTTAAATTCCCAACCCTGTGAATGGGGTCACTTTATATCAATTGGAGACTGAATAGTGGTTTTGTTCTTGTGGGCTGTAGAAAAACACGCATCACTGATCCCTCAAGGATTAATTTCTCATGATAAATGTAATTGTCTAAAATAACAGTGGTGAAACCAATCATTATAAACTCCAAAGTACAGAGAATAGAGTGGGTGGACTATTTTAAAAAGAGAAAAGCAATCAAAAGGAGTAGCAGAGGGTGGCATGTAGCAGAAAGTGAGTGCTGTTCTCCAATAGCCCAAGATGATCCTGTCTCAGTAGGAGGAAGGTCACAGTCAAGGGGTTTCTTGGCATGTAGTATGCTGGTGATAAAAATCACTAAATGAACCTGGAGTTTTAATAAGGCTACATTCTACAAGTGTAAAAAATTAGCCTGGGATTGGCTGAAATTTAAATATTAAGCTCTAGGGCTTTCTGAGAGTTCAGAAGAAAAATGGTGAATTTTCCTCCAGGTAAAGGTTTGTCTCTTTGTCTTGATAATAAAGAACCATTATTCTTTTCATTAAATGTATCATCTATGAGCCTCATAATTCTGATCTGCGTCTGAATAACTGTTGTTACCATAATTGCTGAAGCTTTTTGTAAAATCATTTCTGGATCTATAGCAGAAAATTATATTTTTCCTGAATGCTACATTGTATTTCAAAGGACCAAAATGACCTCCATGGAAAGGGCCACAGGCCATAGCTTAATCAGTACTTGCATTGTACAGACAAGTACAGAGAAGTCAAGCCTTCCAGAGAGGGTTTCTATGCTTCTGACTACCTGCTCTCTCAGAGCCAGCTGCCAATGACCCACATACAGAAGGTGAAACTGAGAAGATAGGAAGATGCCCAGGATATATGGCAAAAAGCTTCTGAAGCTTCTGGTAAGCATGAGTAGGATGCAAAAAGAGGGGGTCAGCAGTCTAGACCTTAATAGGGTTATTTCCTAAGTTAGGAGAGTGGTCATTGAAATGAATGGAATGGAAAGCACACACGCAGGTACAGCTGAAGGTGAGTGCAGCCAGCAAGATGGTGGGTGGGCCAAGAGTGCCGACACACTGGAACTGCTAAAAAAACTCATCCCACGAGACTGTCAGGAAAGCGAAGCATCCCCAGGGCTGACTGGAGTGTATTTGAGAGTAGACAGCTTGTGCCAGCACTGTTTGAGCCCCCTGCTCTCCTCTCACTTCCGACAGCTTGCATCCCTAGACCTCCCTTGTCATCCTGACTAATTTCATTTGGACAATCCGAGTTTCACATTCTGCACTTGCGGGCTGATGCTTCTAAGTGCTTTTTCTTTCCCTCGATTATGAGATTCCAATTATACACTTAGCCTGAAAACTAATTTGTTTGTATTTCTTTCTGTTTTAAGATAATTCTGTGTTGTTATGTTGGCCTAGGGTTGTAGAACTAACTTTGAGCAGAGCCACAGCAATGTTCGAAGGGTGAGTCTTCCTCTCTGCACATCATCAAAGCCGAGGTCTTGGTTCAGAGTGGTGTGTGCATCAGAGGAAAGACAAAAACTATACTGGAAAAATCAGTCTTACTACTGCTGTGTTAAACTGGGAAAAAAATAATGAGAAGAGTTTCTAAATTGAAGCTTAAATTAAGATGCCTAATGAGGAGTAACAGTTTTGTTTCAGTCATTCGTTCAATCAATTTTAATTGGTCACCTCCTAAGTCCCAGGCAGCAGGATAAATACTGAGAATATGTATAATAGATGAAAATAGCTAAGGAGGTAAATAATTGAAATTAAACTAAAATGTGTTAAACAGAAAAAAATCCACGTGTAATTTGAAAAGAAGTTGGATACATTAATTTTCTGTAGGTTTTTTTCTCCCTACGATGCTTTAAAACACAAGCACATCCTCAAACATGTTTATTTGCTCACATTCCTTATCCATCTGCAGGTTTCAACTTATATTTCTGGAGAAATTTCTCAATGATATGTTTCTACATGTATGCCACACAAAGTGGACCCATATTGGAGACCTGGTAGCTGCCTGTTTCCAGATCTACATTGACTTTTTTTTGACAGTGTCATGAAGTCATAACTAAATTATAAGAGCACATTCACGCAGTGAAGTTGTACTTTTCATTTGAGCTTGGTTCTAATAGCCATGCCAAAGGACATACTGTGCATGTTCATCATTCTTGATGCTTCCATACAAATACACATACAGAAATCTATGTGCTTAGCACCCAGATAAATCTACCATTCTTTCCTATTAATTCTTCTAGTTGATTCTTTCTTCCCTTTCCTTCCCTCCTCTCCTCCTTCTTCTCTTGTTCTCTCTTTCCCTCTCTTTCTCCTTTTCCTCTCTACCTCTCTTTCTTTTTCCTGCTTTTTCTTTCTTACTTGTCATAGTCTCTCCCTGCCTACCTGAAGGGCACTGTCATTACTAGCCCTCCGCTTCTCTGGATATTTAAGCAGCATACCTTACCTTAATTATGGTCTGGAAAATCACAGAGACATACTACATGCATCTATTCCATGCCTTAGTGTATGCCTGCAAAGAAGTTTCCAGACCTACTTGCCTTTGCAGCTTGGGATTCGTTTAGAGTGGAGTGGGCTCTTGCATGGAGCGGGATGCAGGATGAGATTTCCTCTACTTCTTAAAACACATACATATTTTGTCCCTTCTCTTCCAGTGGGCCTGTAGTTAAATTCACTTAGGTTCATGGATCCCACACACTAACTCCTTAATGTATTATTGTTTCAATTCTCTTATAAATTCATTTATCCAATGCTGTTCTTTAGTTTTTACCAAAGTCATGGTAGTTTATGAAAAAGTTAAACCATTTAATCTCTTATAAGGGCAGCATTTCTATTTCCTTGATGTGTGTATATGTGTTATGTATGTGTGTTTGTGTTATTTCATGTGTACTGCACATGTGTGCTTGCATGTATGTGAGTAAACATGTGTGTGACGATTTGTGCATGTCAAGGACCATGGTTAACAAGTAGTATATTCCTTCACTAATTCCCACCTTTTATATTGATGAAGGATATCACAGTTGAGTCCAGAGCTTACCCATTTGGCTAATCTAGCTAGCTACCTGGCTCTGAGAATTCCCTGTCTCTGTCTTGCATGTGCTAGGTTGACTGGCAGGCAGGCACACTCATCTGGTACTTATGTGAGCTCTGGGCTTCTCAACTTGGATCTCCACATTTGTGGAATGAGCACTTTATAGGCTAAGCCATCTTACTCGTCCCAAGTTTGTATTTATTTTTTCAAAGGGATATTGTTGCACAGATGTCTCTACTTCCCAATGAAGGAACTACAAAATGTCCTAAATAGGAAGCAGAATGAAATTAATTAGTATGTATAAAGTTGTCTAGTTTTTTATTCCATGTTCTTTTGTTGGGTATATTTTAATTTTGTCCTATTTTCCTGCTTGGGCAAGAAAGAGAGATAATTACAGATTGTACTGTAGAATTGTGTGAAAGCCAAGTTGAAACAGAATAAGGAAAGTGCTCTTTCTTTCCTACAAGGTAGACCTCTAGTACATCCTTATATTTTTAAATGTTTAAAGTGGCAGCTGAACAAGAGTAGAGAAGACACTTGCAATGATTAGAGAGAGGCCAGTTGCTTTCTTGCAGGAGCCTCATAGATACTTTTTTAGGCCTATTATGGTGCCTTAGTCATGCATGAAATAGATCCCATGGAAGGGCAATACAAATAATCTTTGTAGGGATTCATAACAGATTTATCTTTAATTTTGTTTTTGAATATTAAGTTTGTGTGTAATGCAACAAAACGCAAGTGAGAAAAGTTAAGAACAAAACCTTTACTCTTAAAATAAAAGTAATACATTGCAATTTTAGTCCATCTAGAATTGAAATCGTCTCCTTTATCTCATTTTCAAAATGATTTGTGTTAGGATTGGATATGAAATTGAATTACAGGAGGAATATTATAAATTGTGGGAAAGAACCACACTTATAAATAAGAGATATAGCCCTATCAATTAGTTATGAATCATAACCATTGACTCTACTCATTGAGATTTCTAGCAAGCTTCATTACTGAATGCTCCATTGTCACATTCAGAAGCTGTGTGATGACAAACTTCACTAGATTTAACTCTCTTATTCTGCACTGCACTAAGTGAATTGTCGGTGGAAAAAAGTTTAAATGTTTGAGGTAGTACATTGTATTCCGTATGCTCCTTTCAGCCAAAATTAATGGGAAAATAGTTCCATTGAAAATAATAATCACCACAGATTTTAATTTCTTGTAGATTTAATCTAAAATGGACAGTTGTGTGTTTAAGACAAATTTTAATTTGTTTGTTATTTTAAAACAATATAACAATGCTATTTTGTTAGGAAGCCACACTACAGTGATGGTTATGTAAGTAACACAAATTATGTGATAACGTAATATTCTGATTAGAAAATGTCATTTATTTTATGGTGTTTCTCTTTTGTCCCTATCAGCAGAGACCTGAGTGATTGTAGCTTTCTCATGGTTTCTTGTGTTGGTTATAAACACATTTCTAAGCACAGAAAATTGTAAACAACTTTTGGAGACAAACTATTACAAACATGAGGACAAATCATCTCGCATCCTTTGGGTGCCGGTGAGTTTTAATAAATGCAAATTCATATTCCAAATGCTTAAAAATCAATAAGGTCAATATTTCTGAGACTAAAACATCAAACCATATCTGTAAGTTACATCATAGACTGAAATATGCCTGTGTGAATGAAAGTTGCATAAGCAATGTTTTATAATTTAAAGAGAAATATGAAATAATATTAATGAAATTTGAAGAGCAGAAACTTTTCCTTCTGAACAATAAACACATATAATGAAATTTCAGTCCACTTTAAAGAATTACATATGAAAATAAAACAAAAGTCTATACAAACAATAAAAATTAAAGTTGCAAAATAGGAAAAAGAATAAGAGTCCACCAGATCTATCGATTATATGCAAAATTATATTCCACAACCTCTGGAATTGTGTTGTCAGACTCCTGATTGACCCTGTAGTTCATAAGTTGTAATTTTATGTAAAAAAGTATGCATTCTTTTTTTTTTCTTACATTAAAGACTTTTTCTTTCTTTCAGACACTCGCAAACATATGCACAGGCTATTCTCATCTTTCCCACTTTCCAGGTTTAATGAGCCATGAGAGCCACATTTAGGTTGCATTGATCACGGTAACTCCACCATAGCTGAGCACACATTCCCTAGTGCAAAATGTGCTCACTGCATGCCCACTCACTCTTATACTCCACTTTTAGTAGGATAATAGCATTTACTTTTAATGGTATTTTATTAAACATCAGAAGAAAGTGTTGTTTGTTAGATTACAAATTAATATAATTTCATTTCAAGGCACAGGATTGAAAGAAATGATGTTTCAAAGCAAGAATGCAAGCACAGAGCCTCTTCCTACCCATGTCCTGATCTAAGAAAAATAAAATAAGAGTTGGTTTTATATAAATGTTTTATATTTCAAGTAGTGTGTCATTATCTTAGCAAGACTTGATTTTATAAAACTATCTGAAATGATAGAAATAATTTATAGGTATACACTGTTGCCTTTAATTTACATTTCAATAGTTACACTGTGTAAAAAAATCCACAAATTGATTCCCTTACTATTTACTATTAGTAACAATGCCCTTTCTCCTCAATAATATAGCAATGATAATTTTAAGCATTAGAAATGTGGAGCTTCAGGTACTTTAAAAACAAAAATAAAATTACTTCAGCCTTCAATACTGTCTCTGAGTAAATTTTCATTTAACATTAAGTCCAAATGGTTTGTTGATCACGTTTGTCCAGATGGTGACATTCTATTCAGCATTTGGAAGCTTCGGATCTGCTGCTGAAGTTTCTTTACCACTTTCCTTTGCATCTTCACTAAACTTTTGCAATGTCAATGTTCTGGTACATGGTTGTTTTAATAATAGCCCTAGTATTGTTTATTCATTCAACACTGCTTGCCTTGCTACAAGTACTGAGCAAGGCCTGGGAAATAAAAGTGGGGACATGAAGTCTCAATGTTAAACAAGTCTATGGCCATTTTTTTGAAGCATGAGTAACATTGGTTAAAATAAAAAGAATTGTATTCAGAGAGACTGTAAGCTGTGATCACATGTACGGAAGGCATTATTGATGCTCAGTACAAATTGTGTAATTTGTAATCTTCATTACAAATCTATTCACTATTTATTATTACCTACTTTCCAGAAGAGAAAAAATAATAGCTAGCTATTATTGAATGAATGCCAAGTGCCAGGATTTTATTCAGAACTTTATGTGTATTACTGTGCTTTATCTAATTCATAATCCTCTGAGATAGTATTCCTATTATCTTCCTATTAAATGTGAGGCAATTATCTTAAACTACCCCAAGTTATACAGCTCGAACAGGGACATATGTGATTGCAAAGTCCATGCATTGCTGGCTATGTTACGACGAGTCTAACTCTTAGATTAATACTGGCTTTCTCTGACTTACACCACCCAGAACAACAGATGCTCTTACAAGACTCCTTATAAGTGCTTTTTCCTTACTAGCTGCAATCACTTGCGCAGACCTAAAGTAACACTGATGTGGATGATGTCTTATTCTACCTAAATAGTGTCTTACTTGAGGTGAAACCATAAAACTGGAAAGTCTGCATCTGTTCATTTACTTCCAGGAAATAGAAAAGATATAATTTCATGTTCCAATGGAATACAATCTTAAAACATAACCAAGATCAACTCTCCTCTCAGGACACTGTAAGTTACAATAGATTCTTGTGCTTACATTTCCATTGAAAAGCAGAGTAAGGACAAATGTTTATAAGTTCAGGGATTCTGAATCCTCTTTTTAAGAAACAGAATTGCATTAGAGAGGTAAAAGATAGATGCATGATAAGATAAAAAGGGAGATTATCGAATCTACTTTTAAAAAGCAACTACTTGTTTTAAATAGGATAAGTAATGAAAAGTTTTTGTTTAAATTTGTCAAATGTTAATGGACTGGACATTGTTAGTGTATATAATGGAGTTTTATTCTGGATCACTCAAATGTTAATGGACTAGACATTGTTAATATAATTCTTGACTTATATATCATATATATTTATTGGATATAGTTTTTCTTGTATTAGTTATAAGCTTTTTAAAACTTAGAGAAAAAGGGGAAATGAGGTGATTTTGCGTTCCCCAACATATTGTGCATCTTAATAAACTTACCTGGGGTCAGAGAACAGAACAGCAACTAGATACAGAGGCCAGAAAATGGTGGCACACACATCTTTAATCCTAGCATTCCAAAGGCAGAGATCCATTAGGATCTCTGAGAGTTCAAAGCCACACTGCAAACAGCCAGGCATGGTGACTCACGCCTTTAATCTCAGGAAGTGATGGCAGGAAACAGACAGGGATATAAGGCATGAAGACCAGGAACTAGAGCTGCTTAAGCTTTTAGGCTTTGAGCAGTAGTTCAGCTCCATTTGGATGAGGACTCAGAGGCTTCTAGTCTGAGGAAACAGGATCAGCTAATGAATTGGCGAGGTGAGGTGGCTATGGCTTGTTCTGCTTCTCTGGTCTTTCAGCATTCATCCCAATACCTGGCTCTGGGTTTAATTTTATTAATGAGACCTTTTAAGATTCATACTATAGATCCATAGACTATTTTGGCCTCTGTGTTCTTCTAAATGCCTTTTAGACATGGGGAATTTTCTGGATGCATACAAAGTTTAGGATTACTTGGAATGAAAGTTTGTTACTGACCCATTGTGATTTTTTTCACTTACCTCTTTCAAAAAACAACCTGTATTATGTAACCCTCTGATACTATAATTATTCAAGAAAAAATGTGGAATGCATTGAATTTTGTATATAAAAGCAATGTTTAAATGCAACTAGGAATGTGTTGGACTCTATACTCAAGGAGAGATCAAGGCTTTGTTGTTTCTGTTCTCAGATAAGACACACTTGATCTCTAACATCTTATTAGTGACATGCTGACTTTCTCATAGATTATACTATAAGTCAATCAATCAGATAATGGATTAATCATCAGAATTTTATACAAGTCCTTCATCAAGCTGCAAGTCTCTTTATCTTCCCGCCTTCACCCTGCCTTAAATATGAAGCTTAGACAGGAGAAGTGCTAGAAGTCCTGCCTGCTGTTTCTATGTCCCTTCATATCAAGTCAAGGATACTTATCAAGGGCTCATGTAGATGTTGCATATAAGAAACTGAATTCATATGTAAGATGAGTTTGTCAATGAAGGTATGGAAAAACATCCATGCACATGAGGAGTAGAGAGAGCATGGGTAGAGAACAACAATAACAAATGACTTTAATTCAAGAATTGTAAAAATAACACTATGACACTCTCTGGCCAGGGAAGCATGCAGGCTGACTTCCACCTCTCTGTCCTTTCCTTGTAAACTATCCCCAAAACTTACTTCCAGATCTGTAGATGACTAACTGCTTCTACTTCCCCGACTCCACGCCCCATCCCCGCCTCCATCTCCAACTGGTAACTCAGACATACTCTTCCAACCTTCCCTCCCACCACTCCTTCCATTATTTCAGCTTCCAACACCAGCAGGCATCCCCTGGGAACACACCAGCCAAGCCTGCTGGAGAGGCAAGTAGGACCAAAAAGCAAGTAGTCAAGTGTCCCATCTCCACTCTCTCTCTTCCCTTCTAAACCCAGCCCCCACTTCTCATTTGCAGCTCTGTGGCAGACACATGTAGTCTCGCCTCACTCTCTACCGCCATTCCCAAGGCACTAAGCAGACACTGGTAGAACATCTGGCTTCTCTCCCTCTTTTGGATTATCCCCATGGAACCCTCCCAGCCCATCCAATTCTAAAGTGTCAGCTCTCAATACCCATTAACACATTTTACCCAGACCTCTCAGTGGCCACACCTGTCAGAGTCCAAGAAGAATTTTCTACTAGGTAACACACATCTACCAGACTCACTTAAGAACCAGAGAGGGCAACAGAAAACGAGGAACCAAACACCCACCCAACAGAGACAAGACCAACTACCCATACCTTGAATCACCATCTTCCCAAAGCCAGAGGCTTATTTGCCAGCATAAAAACAAAATCAATAGCAGCCATAACAATATGTCTCCACTAGCAACCACAGTAGGCCTGAGTATTCAGTAACATAACTGAAGCACAAGAGGAAGACCTTAAAATAGTCTTTATGAATATGATAGATGCCCTTAAAGGAAAATTAATGAATCCCTTAACGAATCTAGGAAAACACAAACAAACAAAAAAGGAAATGAATAAAATAGTTCAAGACCTGAAGATGGAAATAGCATCAATTAAAGAAACCCAAACTCAGGGGATCTGGAAATATAAAATTTAAGAACTTGAATAGGAACCTCAGTGGCAAGGCTCACCAACAAAATACAGGAGATGGAAGAGGCAGTGAAGACAGGCTAGAAGAAACGGTTAACTGTCACACAAAACGGTAAATCTAAAAATATCCTGGCACAGAACATGCAGAACATCTGGGACCCTATGAAAAGACCAAATCTAAGAATAATAGGAATAGAGGAAGGCTAGGAAACCCAGATCAAAAGGACAGAAATTATTTTCAACAAAATCATAGAACAAAAATGTTCTAACATAAAGAAGGAAATGTATAACAAGGTAGAAGAAGCATACAGAACACCAAGTAGACTGGAACAGAAAAAATACAGAAAAGAGAAAGAATATTAAAAGCTGGGAAGGAAAAAGACCAATTAACATATAAAGGCAGACCCATTAGAAGAACACATGAGTTCTCAATGAAAATCTGAAAGCAAGAAGGTTCTGGACAGATGTTTTATAGACTCTAAAAGAACAGAGATGTTAGTTTGGACTACTATACCCAGCAAAACTTAAAATAACAAAAGATGGAGAAAATAAGACACTTCATGATAAAACCAAATTTAAGTATGTCTGTTTACATCTAGCCCTACAAAAGGTGTTATAAGAAAAAAAATCCAACACAAAGAGGTTAATCATACCCAAGAAAACACAAGGAATAAATAATCCCAGACCAGAAATCAAAAGAGGGGAAACACACATACATACACACACACACACACACACACACACACACACACACACACACACACACGTATGCACACACACCACCACCACAACAACAGTAGAAACAACAATGACAATAACATAACAGAAAGCAACAAACACTGGTTACATTTGATATTTCTCAACACTGATGGCCTCAATTTCCCAATAAAGAGACACAGACTAACAGGATGAATCAGAAAACAGGATCCATCCTTCTGTTGCATCTAAGAAACACCCCATAACATCAAGGATAGACATCATCTCAGACTAAAAGGATGTGAAAAGGTATTCCAAACAAAATGAACTTAAGAAGCAAGCTGGTGAAGTCATGTAAATATATTACAAAACAGACTTCAAAACAAAGCTAATCAGAAGAGAAAGATAAGGACACTGCATACTCATCAGAGGAAAAGTCCACCAAGAGGACATCAAAATTCTTAACATCTATGAGCCAAATACAAGAGCAGCTAAGCTCATTAAAGAAACGTTACCACAGCTTAAATCACATACTGACCCTAACACACTGACAGTGGGAGACTTCAATACTCCCACCAATAGACATGTCATTCAGACAAAGACTAAACAGAAAAATGCTGGAGTTAACTGATATTATAAACCAAATGGACTTAACAATGGGGTGACAGAAACACAACTGACTTTCTCTTCTCACTAAATAAAGCTTCCATTACCAGGTTTGGGTTACATCTAACTGAGATATTGGTCAAAGGGATCCCATGGGAACTACAAACAAACAAAACACCAAAAAACAAAACAAAACAAAAAAACAAAAAACCTCAGGCTATTGTCAATAACTATAGGTTACTCTCAACACTCTGATGGAAAGGTACTATTGCTAAAGACAAGACTCACACTTAACTTATGTGAGGAAGTTAAGGTGGTACCTACATAGAGTCTTCACCCCTACTTGTTCTGTCTTCTTTGGTACAGGAAGGCACTTTGCATGATACTAATGGAGAAAAGTAAACACCAACCCATCCTCAAAACTTTTGATCTATGATGGCGTCCTGTCTGCAATGGGGACATAAAACTGTGGGAGTTTGCTAAGGAGAGACTGAAAGGGGGTGGCTCTGGACAGGAGGGGAGGTGGGAGGAGTAGAGGGAGCACAAACCATAATTAGAATATATTATGTGAGGAAAAAATTGTTTTTAATGAAAGGAAAAAAATAAGGTCTTAAAAAAGACACAATGACAGACATTATAAAATGATAATAATTAACATATCAATGAGATATAACTGTTGTAAATATACATGTGACCACAATGGAGTTTCTAAATATATAAATTATATTTATTATATAAATTATATATAATTATGTATAAATTATATAAAATATATGAATTATAATGGATGAGAAGGGAGAGAAATTGCATTATAATTATAGTAGGACTTAAGTGTTGTATTTTAAGAAATGGGCAAATAATCCTAACAGGAAATCAATTAGGAAACATTGACTTAACCAACCCTCTAGATCAATTGGAGTCAACTGGCATACAAAATAGCCCATCCACAACCAAAGAACACAATCCTTGTTAAATATGCATTAAACACTTTCCAAGTTAGATTTCATGCTGAGCAGTGAAACAAGTATTAACAACTTAAACATGGGCAAAATCATATCATACATATTACCTGACTTAAAATACATATAAGCATACATACATACACACATATATGTATATATATATATATGTATAGTATATTATTATATTATAATATAAATGATTATTAACACTATGGACTAAATGATACAAGATACAGTAAAAGTAGCTCTACAAGAAAATGTTACCACAGTGAAGTACATCCAAAAAAACCCTTAGTTTTTAAACTAACATACCACAGGTCAAAGCAATTTTAATTTTAATACAAAGGAGAATATAATAACTATCAGAGCAGAAGTAAATGAAATAGAACAGAAATAGATAGAAAATATAGATCAGCAAATTAATGATCTGTTTCTATGAAAAGATGAACAAAATTAATCAACTTTTACCTTCACTAAGAAAAGAGAACCAAATAATAAGTCATAAATTAATAAGTAAACATTACAATTGTTGCAAGAGAACCAACAAGATCCTAAGAAGCTACACCAATGATTATTTATCATCACATCTGGCAATCCAGAAAAAGTGGATAAGCTTCTTAACAAAAGCAATCTCTCAACATGCAATCATGAAGAAATTCAAAATTATAACTGACCAATAAATTATTAATGAGACTGAGCCATTAATTAAAAGCATGCTACCAAAGAAAAGCCAAGGGCCAGATGGTTTCACTGCTGAACTCTTTCAAATAATTCAAGTACTAACCCCAGTTCTTCAATGGTTTCCCAACTGTTACAAAAATTTTAGGATGTGAGACAATTTTCTTTTTTTTTTTATCAAGAAACATTTTTTTTATTCATTTTACACACCAATCAAAGATTCCCCTCTTCCCGCCTTCTGCCTCCCAGCCTCTCCATCCCAACCCACCCTGCACTCCTCCACACAAGAAGATAAGGCCTCCCATGGGGAGGCACATACAGTAGAGGCAAGTCCAAGCCCTTCTCCCTGCCTCAAGGCTGCAGGAGGTGTCCCATCATAGGTAGTGAGCTCCTAAAAGCCCCCTCATGTACCAGGGATAGATTCTGAGTCTACTGCCAGGGGGATCCCCAAGGAGATCCAGCTACACAATTGTCTAGACAGAGGGCCTAGTCCAGTCCCATGCAGGCTCTACATCCATATATTCAACTTCCATGAGTTCTCACTAGTTTGGTTTAGTCAACTCTGCAGGTTTCCCCATCATGATCCTGATGTACTTGCTCATAGAATCTCTCCTCTCTCTCGTCTACTGGACTCCGGGAACTCTGCCTGGTGTTTGGCTGTGGATCTCTGCATCTGCCTCCATCAGTCATTGGAGAAAAGTTCTGTGATGACAGTTAGGATATTCACCGAACTGATCACTGGGGCAATCCAGTTCAGTTCAGCACCCTCTAGACTATTTCTAGTTGTCCAAGCTGGGGTCATCCTTGGGTATTCCTAGCAACTTCCCTAGCACCAGGTTTCTCTCTATTTTCAAACACATATACAAGACTATCATCATTGGACAAAACACAAGTCAATATTCATGGTGAGCACAGGTGTAAAACTTCCCTGCTAGCAAACCATAGTCAATAGCACATTAAAAACATCATTCATGATCAAGTGGGATTCATCCCTAAGACGTAAGGATGATTTCAACACATGTCAATCAATAAATGTGATATATAGCATTAAAAAATGATATTTTAAATTATATGATCATTTCAGTAGATGGAGGAAAAACTTCAACACATTCAAGGTAACAAAAGTCCACCATCAATTTGATATAAAGGGAACACAAATGGATATCAAGAAGGTCTTAGATGGCAAAATCAAAAGCAACATCATTAGTAGTTACAAGTTAAACGTTTCCTCCACAAACAACTAAATAGGATGAACACAGTCAGTACTTCTACTAAATATATTACTACATTTTGCCATAATATTCAGTAAGAGACAGAAATAGAAATGGCATTTAAATAGGAAAGGAAGAAGTTAAATATTCTCTATCTACAGATATACTACCTTATATGCAGAAAACCTGAAGTATTTCACCTTAAAAACTACTAGAATAGCTGGGCAGTGGTGGTACATGCCTTTAATCCCAGCACTAGGGAGGCAGAGCCAGGTGGATCTCTGTGAGTTCGAGGCCACCCTGGGCTACCAAGTGAGTTCCAGGAAAGGCACAAAGCTACACAGGGAAACCCTGTCTCAAAAAAACAAACAAAAAAATCTACTAGAATAAATAAAAATGAATTCAGTAAACTACAGGATACAAAATTAGGTGTAAACTACAGAATATAAAAATCAGGTGTTAGGTACTTATTTCCTGTGAATTGAAACATTGCCTCCTAGAAGAAAGAGAGGCTCCTTAAATTCAGGAAGTAAACAAACCTACAAAGCTTAGGAGCTAAATAAAACTTAACAGGTTCAGGAAGATCCTGAAAATTGCAAGACTTGTGTCAGGGATGATGTAATCACTAACAGTTGCTGGAAAGAGGAAACTTCCCAATTAACTGAACTTCCTGCAAGTAGTGCTGGGAGCCCTGGAGATACAGCTATCATGAGTTTAACCAATGCATGTGTGAGCTTTTCTGTGATACAGATACTTTGCAGTCATCTCGCTTCTATAAGAAAGTCCTCACCTATACTTCTGTAACCATGTCTTCCATCTGTTCTTGGTGCCTTAACTGGATGAATATATATTTGTGTACCTCTCTCTAGGAAAGTCACACAATATTAGGATAGAAAAATCTAGTATTTATATACACAATAAAAAAGAGACCAAATTCAAAATCAAGGATCAGAAAGCTAATTTACAAAAACTGCAATTAATCTGAGAATAACTTTAACCAATATGTGAAATAATTCTACAATAAATGTTATGTGTCATATTACAACTTTTATTTCCATCTTTCCTTCCTGTGGAACCAGAATATATATATATATATATTCCTTATCCAGAAGGTTAAAATGATGGCTGTTAAAGTGGTAAAAAAAATAAAAGACACTAACAGACAGTTATTTTTATGCTTTATGTTTATACCAATAAGGAGGTAGGTTTTAAATATATTGTGTGTAACTCATAAAATGTGTTCAGAGTTCAAATTTCTGAAACAGCTTCTGATTCAGAAACATTGCCAATTGTAAATAAGAATTACATGGGCCTGGAGATAGATCATTGGTAAGAGATTGGACTGTTCCTTCAGAGGACTTGGGTTCATTTTCTAGAAGCCATAATGCATGGCACACATGTGGTGCATATAAACTCATACAGGTGCACACTCACATATTACGTGTGTGTGTGTGTGTGTGTGTGTGTGTGTGTGTGTGTGCATGTATGCATGTATCTTAAAGTGTTACCCAATGGCAGCAATTTAAAATTTTACTAATCTTTTAAAAAGAGACACTGAAAATGATTTTAAATCATTGAAGGAATTCTAAAAATAGCTTTGCCACTCTGTATTTTCTTCTTTTCTTCAATTTACATGCACAGGAAAAATTAGATGTCAATCAATGACATAAAAAGCCAACAGCATTTCACATAATGTGACACCAGAATTGAAGATGTGCTCATTAACACTTTCTTGCCTTAGACAAGAAGAATCCTTCTAATTCTGAATGGAGCAAACCAGGATAGGCACTTGCCTTCCATTCAACTAGGCTTGGTAAGCTTGTGATAGGAGCAGAACTGGAATAAAGAAATTATTCTGGAAAACTGCTATTCTCTAAATTCACAAGGTGATTTATTCTAGAAATACTATAACAAAGCTTGGTGTGGCGGCATACTCTGGCATACTCTTTTAGTCTTTGCATTAGGGAGGCAGAAGCAGGCATATCTCTATGAATTTGAGGCCAGCCTGGACTACACAGAAAATTCCAAGCCAGTCAGGGCTGCATAGTGAAGCCCTGCCTCAACTAAAACAATATTATATCAAAAATGATGATGCTTCACCAGTAAATTTCTGAGGTTTAATAAAATAGAATATGAATAGTCACTATAAAATGACCCTTTAACAATCCTAATTTATAGACCTCAAATTTCATTTCAAGCAGCTTAATTGTAAAGTTATTTAGGAATTGTTTCTTTTAGTCTATTAATAAAATCCTAATACATATGTATGCATTAATATGTCCTATATCAAACTGAGATGAATACATATTTTAATGACATTAAGAAATTTTACACTTAAACTTTAAGTCATAAAGGAGGAAAACGCTAACTCTACAATGGATCCTGTTACTGAGTTCTGAAGTTAGAAGTTAAACTCATTCTGTGTCGCTTAACCTAGACCCAGAAGCTTGACAACAGATCCGATACTGTTGAAAGCATCAGTCCTGTGAGATTTTTGTAAGGCAATACAAAGTAGCTGAACAGAAAACATCAAAAACTGGGGGTGGGTGGGGAAATCTTATTTATGGTAAGGTAAACGATAATTTCAAAGTATTTTGAAGTAAAACCTTAATGCGTTTCAGCTTTCTTTGTTCTTCCAAGCTTTTTGAATTGCTTGAGGTTGTTTTGGTTTTGTCTTGTTTTTGTTTTTGTTTACAACTGGATGTGAAAACTACCACACAAAGTCCTTGTTCAAAAGGAAACTTTTTACCTATTATGTCTGGCCTCTGTAACTGTCAAACCGGCACAGTGATGCTGTGTGTGCTCAGCTCCTTTCTCTGTAGTCACATTAAAAATCTGAGAGGTCAGAAATCAAGTATCATGAAGAAAAGAAGAATCAAGAAGTCTAAAAAGGTTGTTGTTCTCATGAGGGTACTGAAATTCTGCGAAGAACAAGGCAATTGCCTCCTCAAAGCTCCTGCCTTGCTGCGGAATAGAGAGTCATTTCCAATCATTTCCTTCAGCAGAAGAGAAAAAAAAGTGGACTTTTAAATGCCTCTTTTGTTATTTATGTGTTGCTCACAGATGGGTGAGAGACAATTTTGAATTTGCAGTAGACACATTTCCTATATTGGATTCTGTATCTGCTAGTTATAGTGGTGAACAAGCAGATGAGGAATGGATCCCCCAAGTGGAAAATGAGCCGCACAGAAGAATTTAAACTGAATTCCTAGTTTGAAATTCTGAGCTACACTTTAGCAAGTAGCAGAATTGCAGACTAGGGCTTGGTGAAAACAACTGATAGTATTTTGTATAGAAGAGAGAGAAAGTATTTTTCTACTCATTTGGACATGAGTTTATAGTTGCTGTGTTTCTTCTTCAGACAATAAAATATATTTGATACACTTTCTATTCTTACTATATTGTTTATGATGAATATTGAAGGATTTACATGTATTTCAGAATTACATTTTCCTGTAAATGTAGGGTTCTCTCTACCCTGTGTATGAGGCTACCCTGGACTGACAGTATTCTCAACCCAGTTTTGCTGAGAGTGAGAATGAGTCTCTGGATTTATCTGGAATTTTCATTTCAAATATCAGCGTTCTGCAATTTCTGGGATCTCTACTGTTCTGACACATGAGTTTCTGTACAATAAACTCTATAAGTATTTGTAAATGCTGGATTTAACAATAGATTAAACACAGAAAATAAAAATGAGATGCTTATGTTTCTAACTCTTGAGAAATTTGTGGGCGAGTGAGGAACAACCCCCCCACACACACACACACTCAAGCACAACGCACACACACACATACACAAGATTAGCACTTCAAATATGAAAGCATGCTTTAGCAGATGAATAGGAAAATAATTTTATGTGGAAAATAAAAGAAAAATAAAACAATCCTTGAAGCAAGTACAATTTAACCTTTCAAGTAATAAGCCACTATTAATAAGCAATGAGATGAGAGCAGAGAGCTGGCATGAAGCTATTTGTTTCTACTTTCAATATGAAAGCAGAATGCAATTTAGTAAGGACATAGTTTATGTGTAATAGTGTGGAAATTTGCACAGGAAAGTATTTTAGCCATACACAGTAGCTATGACAATATCTTCAACATCGTGTCTTTTACATATAGGTTTTGGTTCCATAACCATGGCATAGCCATTCTTTTTAAGCCAAGAGAAACACAGTTCTGAGGAAAGTTCAATAGCATTCACCTGACTGCAAAGAAATTGCCTCCCCTTAACAGAAACAAGAAACTCTAGGAGCAGCTCCTGTGAGGAAAAGCTCAAACTTCAGAACATCTATCCTTAAGACAGCGAGGGTCCAAGACATCAGCTCACACCTTTTTTCATCTCTCCCATCAGAAATGTTTTGACATATTATTAAGCATCATTTTTAAATGAATAAACGTAGCTTTGCCTTGTTTGACATAAGCTCTACCCACATCTTTTCATCCAGTTTGTTTGACAGATACCTTTCGTCCTGCAGTAATCAGATATCCTGGAAGTTCATGATCATCATGCAGGAGACATTTGTTTAATTTAAAGCTCTGTGGACCCTATGTCATAGCCTCTCTTCATTTAGTATGAGACAGTCCTCCTTCCCAACACTGAACTATGAACAATATTGGCATTTTGACATATTAAATTGTTTTTTAAACAATATGATCCATTCTATCCTCTTTAGATTGGTAAGTGTGACTATATTCCTCGGTTGAAAAACTGAGAAAATGAAGAAGAGTAAAATGATGAGAAAGTTTAGAAAAACCTATTACTCAGAACTGCTACTTTTCAAATTATGCCTTATTAAAATATTATATCAATAGTGCTTATAAAATAATGCAAATAATTTTATGCCAGGTTATTTAGCTGAATAGCAAAAAGAACCACTTAATGTTTTAAAAACAAGGTTTCCTACAGAAGCTATAAGAGCAGAGGTGAGTAGTATTCACCCAGTGGAAGGTTGGAGCTTAAGTGAATAGGACGGAGCAAACAAAAACTATCCACAGTTGTAAATTTACACTAAAAAGTCAAAGGTACAAAGACTGAAGAAGAGAAAACAGGAAGAATGAGCCAAGTCAACAAAACGGGTGGTGTAAAGCAGAAAGAACTGTAATTGGTTTAGAAGAGCAGGAAAAGCTTTAGGTACAAAAGGTCTGCTTTCAGTTGGAGAAGTGGGTTAGAAAGGACAGAAAATGAAGTCTGTTTACACTGTTGAGTCCCATTAAATCTGAACGTAGCAGGCAATGAAGGCAATAGGAACCTGTGAAAGTCAGGATTAGGTGAGGCTGGAACCAAAGAAAAATGCTTGAAATTCTATATAAAATGTGAACACCCCAAGCTCCCTGCATTGTGTTGCACAAGAGATAACCCAGTCCTCAGTGGTAGGAAGCTGGAGGCTGACATTTATAGTCATACCTGGAGAAAAGCCACATTAGAACGCAGGCAGTTGACTTTGCACACACTGGACTGTCCTAGCTCACATGGGTTATTCTAAAGGAAATCCGTGTCTACAAGAATACTGAGATGATTCACATTAAGGAATTGAGGTGTATGTTTGATTCAATGGAAAGCCTGAGGCCTGGTGCCAGCTGGTGGAGGAACTGCCCTACCAAGAAGAGATTCTACACAGTTCTGACTTATTAAAGGGACTGGAGGAGTGGGTTAATGATGGGAAAGACTGCACCCTGTCCTGGACTGCTTGGCTATGCATACCTCTTGCCAACATAGGCTTGGAGGGCTAGTAGATATCTCCATGGCTCTTTGCAGTGTAACACCATTCAGTAGTTCTCACACTTCTGTTTTTCACTATTGTGTACTTCTGTAATTGGCCTATTGAGGATGTGGGGTGGCACCTAACTTATTAGGACTGTCAAAGCCCAGGTTCAATGATAATAACTCCAGTTACAAACCTCTAAAACTGAATAGGCAGATTTGTGAATGATTTCTTCCTGGGTGGTCATCAGTTGAAAAACTGGATGGGACCACAGAACTTTCATCTGTAAATCATTTTTAGATGATTGATCTGTCATTTAAACCCCATAGCGTGTTATCTTGATAATGGCAGAGTGTGTGCTTCCATGCTATCCATCAGTAATAATTTTCTTTTCTTTTCTTTTTCTTTTTTTGTTTGCTGGTTTTTCAAGACAGGGTTTCTCTGTGTAGCTTTGCGCCTTTCCTGGAACTCACTCTGTAGCCCAGTCTGGACTCAAACTCATAGTGAACTGCCTGGGTCTGCCTCCCGAGTGCTGGGATTAAAGGTGTGTACCACCACCGCCTGGCTAGTAATTATTTTCTTTACTACAAGTGAGTAAATGCTACATTTAAAGGAAACTCTGTTATATATAGTCTTAAAAATATCTAGGGGTTGGGGATTTAGCTCAGTGGTAGAGCGATTGCCTAGCAAGCACAAAGTCCTGGGTTTGGTCCTCAGCTCTAAAAGAAAACAAAAGAAAAAAATCTAACTTTTGCAAGGAAGATATCACAATCCATGTTAGTTGTCAGAAACAAGAACATCTTATAGCTTTATTTATTCAATCATATCATGATCATATGCTTATTGGACAAAGAATGTCTAGCAAAATAAGTCTTTTTCCATAATTACAGTCTGCACCACCGAGAATAAAAACCAGTTTTCTACAGTATATTTGAACAAGTTTGAAACTTTTCCTGTCTCAAGGTTATTATCCATACATCCTTGAAGCTACCAAAATACATATTGAAGTCTCAAAAATGAACTCTGCCCTTCTCCATACACAGAGTTAGAAATTAAATTTCTGATGACATGAAAAGTGTAACAATCTGTTGAAACTGTGCAGCAAATGACCCCCAAGATTGTTCTTGATCTCCATAAGTAATGAGTAGGGTGCACCTCATGCTCCAGTGTCAACAGTTGCTTTGTGCCAAAGTTTCAAGAAGTTCGTGTTCACAGAAATGTAACCTCTGGGGCTCGAGAATAATTGTCAAGGCCAAAATAAAGTTGTTTGTGATTTACATTGCTTGTATATCTGTTAACCAGTAGATGTTCAAATGTGAATCACATTACTTAGATAATGTTTCCTTGAACAATATAAGTGACTTGTGTACATTGCCGATTGATGCTTCATTTTAGACAGAGTTCATTCAAAACTATATTCACAGTGAGTTTTTTTATTATTTTTATACTAACAGATACAATTCAAATATTTGGGGGTTTAAAAGACATTGCACAAAATTTTCAAGCTATGGCAATATTATGAGAAGAAACTATTAAGAAGCCCAATGACATTATAAAAGAGCTTGATTCACAAACTATTAAGGCAAAAAAAAAAAAAAAAAAAAAAAAAAAAAAAAAAGCTCTCACCTCAAAGAGATGAAGAGTTTGTTTTTGGAGCAAACAGAATGAGTGACCATGACCGTGGAATTATGTTACCCCAGATTCTGGGTCCTAATCTGCAAGCAGTCTCATGAGGTTTTTGCAGTAGCAGGGTGAAGAAAGTCATAAATGCAGGGTACTTTAAAACACAGTGGTGTCTGTACATCAGAGAAGCAAGGTACAGCCAGGTAGAGGGATGTTATCCGATGGCATCCTTAGCCCTTGGATTGGTGGAGCATAGAGTTTTGTTAATACACACCAAAGGTTTTTTGTATCTGTTTATCATGATATTAGTTCTGACACAGGAGTGGGCTATTTTTATTTTTATTTTATTTTTGGGGGGTAGGGAGGAGGGCTTAATAGCCTGAAAGAAATTATGATTAGGATCTCAAACCTGAAACATCCCAAACGTTTCATAGTCATTGAAGTTTAATTCATACCACCAGCCCTTTCACATAAAGATTTGTTCCAGAAACTTTTATTTACACACTTATATATGTATTAAGGGTCAGTCTATAATGTGTGAGATATGGTGATAAGTGTGTACTAGTCTTCTGCCTCTGTTGCCACATGGGTGGGAAAGAACATCTTAAAAGCACAGCGCCAGAGATGAACGTAGTTGGAATTACAAGTAAGTAGAGGAGTGAACTTCAGTACATGAGGCAATGACAGCCAAGAGCAGACTAGAGGAGAACAGTACTTGAAGGGATGAAAATCTATTTAGGAGAAGTTAAATTTTCTCTGAAGCCAGGCCTAGAGCAGTTTCAGAGATTTATGATCCTGGAGCAACAGGATTGTTGGAGCTCAGAAGTCTAATGCCACCCTGGGCACTACAGTGATATCCTACATCAAAAGAAGAAAACTTTTGTTATATTTTCTATAAAGTATGTGCTCATATATACAATACAGATTAATTTTAACAATCAGCTTGGAGTGACCTACTAAGTCAATATCCCATGTTTTGTTTTTTTCCAATATGTTCCTGCTGATCCTTTAGCTAACAACTAAATCATTGTTACCCCAAGTCAAACACAGAGTGAATTGAACAGACACTTTGGGGTTCCTTTTTCCAATGACTGGGGCTTAGTACAAAGCATATGGATTCTTTTAAATGAGACGGTGGGTCTTCTGACTTGAACTAGATAGAAGCACCATGCAAGTTCTTCTTACCCAACAAGATGAGAGTGTAGAAATCGTAAGATCTCAGTAACCAACCTGTAGTCATTTGAACTGTCCCCTGAATCTAGGTACAAACATTCCTATGCATACAACTTTCTGGTCCTTTAGTACAGCAACTGTTCAAAGGCCTAGGTGGATCCTTCTATTGGAGTGTTGTCTAAGTTTGCTTTCTACTGATGTTCTAAAGACCAGGACCAGGGAAGCAAGTTAGGGAGGAAAGGCTTATTTCATCTCACAGCTTTTAGTCCACCACTAAGGAAAATTAGGGCAAGAACTCAATGTAGGAATCTGGAGGCAGGACTGAAATAGATACTAAAGAGGAACACTGCTTCCTGGATTCCTCCTTATGGCTCGCTCAACTTACTTTCTCACATAGCAAAGACCCACCTGTCCAAGGGTAGATGGAGAGTGCTATCTCAGTTATTAATCAAGAAAATGCACCACAGAGTTGTCTACAGGCCAATCTGATGAAGGCATTTTCTCAATTGCTGTTGCCTTTTCCCAGGCAACCCTGGATTTTGTCAAACTGATAAAAATTAACCAGCACAAATATTATGGTTTATTTATTTGTTTATTCTGGCATTTTTTAGGCAGGGTACTATATAGTTCTGGCTGTTCTAGAACTCACTATGTAGACCAGGCTGGCCTCAAACTCACTGAGGTTGCCTCTTAAGTACTGGGATTAAAGGTGTGTGCTACCATATCTGACATATTATGGTTTATATATTGAGTATATTAAGTGATTTATATGTACAAGGAAGAGTCCGAATACCCATAAGACAAAAAGCTGGGGTTCAGTGAAGCTCAAATTTGTATGGCACATCAGAGAGAAGTCAGTTGAAAGACTTAGAACTGGTCAACTAACTTCTTTTAGCTGTTAATCTGCATGCCTCTCTGTTCATCCCTACTCTTCTGATACACAAAGAAGTGAGGGAGTTAGAGGTCCATTCTTTCTTTAACTACTAACTGGATGTCATTCTCTATATCTACTCTCTATGAATTTTCTTACTGGAAACAATGAATTAACGTACAAAGCCCACAACAGAACTTGTTTGTTTTTGGAAAGAGATGAACACTCCATTTGAAGTTGTTCACTTTTTCACAACACAGTGTGGTAGAAAGGAGACAAACTTTATCACTTGGTATGGGATGCCTCAGCCTCACCACAACAAGGCTGTCATTTAGGTCCTGTCAGTCTCCATTTTCACTTCTGTATCTCCTGAAAATAAAGCAAATGACTAGCATATGCTACTCGCTTTGCCACCCTGGGGCTCTTCAAGGCCTTGCTTAAACTTCATTGTACCAGTTACACATTCTCTTTGTTCTTTTAGAGTCCAAGCCTGTTTCAGATTTCAATCTTGCCCATCTCCTCAGGAAGAAAAGAGAAAGCACATGCACACTCCCTTACTCTCCCTCTTTTCACAAGAGAATGTTGCGATTATTTTCTTCATCTCTGGCCCCTTCTGTTACCTGTTCTTGTTCTCAAGTTTTTATTCCCCAACATGTCGTCTGACCTAAGCTGCCCCCTTCTGGAAAAGCAGTAAGACATTGGAAGACCAGAGTGGAAACATCTACTCCTGGGACCTGGTGACTTCAGTCCTGCAGAGCCTCCGGACACAGACCCAGCTGTTGGCCTTCAGCTGGTTCCTTCTGTACTTAAAAGTGTGATTTGTGCACAGATGGACAATAACAATGACACTTAAGGTGAAATGGAGGGAGGGAGGGAGAGAGAGAGAGAGAGAATAAGAACTCAAAATCCCTTCTTTCTACTTGGTGCTCTAAGACATTTCATATAAGAACCTGTCATGCAACAGTTTTATTACTAATGTCCTCATAATTGGCCATGACTAGTTCCTTTCCCTCTCCACATAGGAAAAGGGAGGCTGCTTAAATAATTAATAAAATTTCTCTTCTTAAGCTACTTAAGTTATTAATTTGTCAAATTCAATCCACATCTCTTAGAAAGAGTATAATGTTTTTTTAAATTTTCAATATATCACAGTATATCATTTTAAGGTGTTAATTTTTATAAAATACAACTATTATTACTATAAATTTTAGCAGTGCTAAGAAAAGGAATCCCATTTTAAGCTCCTATGTGTAATAATTTTCTAACATTTTACAATTAAAAATAATTGCAAAATTTTGATGATTTTTAAATGAATGTAACTATGACCAGGCATTGGAATTTTGCTCTATTTTCTTTTGAGAAGCTATATTTATTTACAAAACAAGATTTTTTTCCTCTCATTATTAGTAGTTCTTTGGGAATATCATGAAATGTTTTTCAATCATCTTCATTTCCTTCCTTCACTCATCCCAAAGACCACCATTCACAAGACCAATGCAATCTCAAGTCAGTCCAAGCTTGGAGAGGAAAGGTGGGCACAAGGTCCCACCCCTTGCTAAGGGGCTGTTGGCAACTGTTGGGAAAGGGGTGTATAACAGCTCCAGCTGCCTCACTGGGGTGGTGCTTCAGGGCATGGCTCAAATAGCTACCCATTACAGTGACCCCTGGTTGACCTTGTTCCAAAGGAAAGCCACATATCCAAAAGTATACGGGTTTCACCAATTGTACTTGCTGACCTATTTAAAACAAACAGAAAAAAGCGCTAAAATATTTTTACAGGTTTATATCTTATAGCATATTATACTTTCATTTATATATTTTCCTTATTAATTACACAGTATTAATGTATAGTAATCACATACATTGATTTTTTTTTTTTTTTTATTTTATAGCAAGGTGTGTGAGGGTGAGAAACCTGGGAGAACATAGCACTCTGAAGTTTCAGCAGGTGAGGAGAGTTTAAAAAATAATATTTGTAAAGGTGTGCACAGGGTTATGGAGAACATGGAGTAATGTATCATCCCCTAGGGGATTCTGATATCATCCCTGCAGAGCCTAGAGACACAGAGAAAAGGCAGGCAGGCTGCAAAAGTAAGCACAAAGGTCACATTTCTTCATAAGATTTCACAACTGGGTAGCCATTCTGCTGAGACTCTCTTCCCTTTTCTAATACGTTGTTAGTTTTTCCAGGCAGAAGTCAACTAAAATGGGGGTGGGGCATGACAATCTGTTCATGCTGAGTCAAAAAGTTTAGGAAACAGGTGTAGAGGGGAAGATGAAAAGCATCCAGACAAACTAAATGCTCTCCTTATTCGGTAGAGTATATTCTGGGCTATTTAGAGAACAGTACACATGTGGCTGAGGTGATGCTGTGGGTGGTCATCTGAAATGTGTGTCTTTCTGAGAACACAAGTTGCAAAGAGAAAGCTACATTGTCTCAGATGTCCCTATACATGTGACTTCTTTTCTACCAATCAGGCGAGTCTGCCCTCACCATTGAGTTGAACTTCGTGGCATGCTAAAAGTACAGTGGCCTGGAATACTGCTGCTGGAGAGTGTGGCAGAGGCAGTACAGGACTCCTTTGGAAGTGATGGCGACAGTTTGCTGGTCACTGTGAAAGCTATAGCTCCCTCCATGATGCAGGCATTCTGGACAGTTCGGGGAGACAGTATTTCAAGGTCAGCCTTAACCACTTTTCTGCAGCCTGTCAGTTGGACAGTTATATCCCCTGACAAACTAATTTTTTTCCTGACAATACTTTCAGTGGTTGCTGTTGTCTGCAACCAAGACCCTCAGACAGTGCAGAACTTTGAAAGAACAGAGAAAGGTTTTTCATCCTGACAAGGGCTGACAGACGCTTCTCATCACATTCAACCTTCTGTGCAGCACTCATTTTGACATGCACCTTCTCTGCAAGCAGGGAATCAAGGTTCTATTTATATATGTGAAGGGAAAATTGAGAGTGATTAATATTCCCATTTATTTCAACGTAGACAGATACATTGTTTCCAGAAAAAAGATCTCTAAGTGAATGTAATATATGTATATATTATTCTGTCTGTTTTAAATAGACAAATTTTAAATGAGGTGGGTGATCTATTCTTACATTTGAACCTACAACTGTTCACAGAGTAGTTTGTGAGGCTTATTCTCCCAAATTCTTAAGACAACTCAAAGATGCAGGGGAATAAGTAAAATACAACATAATTATCAAAAAACTCATTTGAAAAAGCTGCTCTTCTACTCTTTCATGCAATCACAATTAATTAATGTGTCAAGTGTTAACCTAAGTTTTCCCACTATTTTTTACATACTTGTATTTAAAAAGATTTATATTGAGGCTTAAAACAGTGAAAACACAAGTATGCACACATGCACATACATACACTTACTTACACACCCACATGTATGTGTACAGTCAAACACCACATAAACAAACCTCCTCAAAATATACATAAAAATCACAAGTCAGATTGGTAGGTGTAGTGGATAGCCATCCCAGCATTGGCCTGGAAGTTCCAACCCCCATTGAGGCTTCAGTAATGATCACGCCCACAAGGCGGGGCAGAGGAGGGAGCTGAAGACGGAGGATCAGGAGGAGGTCGCTCTCTTGGTTCCGGGACGCTGGACGCTGGAGGTAGACCGAGCAGAGTTCTCCAGAGAACACCGCTGGACTGCGCTATACCTTTGCCAGACCCTGCAACCTACCCCTTCATTTGTAAGTTACCCCACAAAATAAACCTCCCTTTTAACTACGTGGAGTGGCCTAAATAATTTCACCAATAGGTAGGTTTGTTTTAACAATTGTGACAGGTCCATATTCTAGTTGACTTTCTTTTCTCTAGAGGAGAAACTGATGTGCTTATTTCCCAATTCTTATTACATTTCCATCTTCAATAATAACTGCTAACCTCAAAGCTCTTCAGGGAAAATTGTGAAGGTATCTCCATGAAGCCCTTACCCTCATCACCTCCAGATGCAGGTAAATTGGTCCTTGCAGGTAAACTGGTCTTTGGAGTGCCTTATGTTGACTCATTATCATGAGCATCACAAGTTGATCACATTTACCAGTATTTTGTGATCTGTCAGTGCAAACAGGATGTTCTGTTGAGATTCCTTTTTTACCTCACAACCAAAGAACCCAAGAGAGACCCTCCGTCCCAGGACTCTAAGCCTCCAGGCAGAAATAGGAAAAACAGTCTGTGGTACAGTTAGACCTCTCAGTATCACATCATGATCAGTGTGTTCAGAGAGTGAGAGAATGTGTGAACAATCAACTCTGTTGGAAATGGGCACTTGGGAAGGGCAAGAACCTGTGAAGAGAAAGAAGCAAGAGCTAGTAAGACCTGTGCCTCCAAATGCCATATCAGTGGATCCCACTGTGAAAATATCATAACTGGAAGCTACTGCTGTGTTAGGAGACTAGACCCAGCTCATGTTCTTTTCCTTCCTCCAACAGTGTCAGCTGATGGAAAGGGAAATGTCGGAGACGGCCAGTAGTTGGGGGAATGTGCTATCCTGGAAATTCAGCAAGATTTGTCTGTAAGTAAAGGGATATTAGAATCATCCTTGGAGATTGCCACCACAAGCACTCAATATTCAATTCCAGAGTTCCCATCAGCGGATCTTGGGTGGGGCCAAGAATGTTCTAATCAATGCTAGGTGGTACTGAGGTTATTGGAAAGGGTACCACACATCCAACACTAACACACCCTCTAAGTAGGCCTGGTGCTCGAAGATGGAGAGATCTAGCCATCAAATTAGTCAACTGATTTTGTGTTTGGCTGTGAAGTAGTGAAAGTAATAAATTTAATACTAACAGGAAAATGTAAGCTACCAAAACATAGTGTTATTGAGAGCAGACAAGACTACAAAAAAGAAATGGAATTTGCTCCTTTATTGTTTTGCCATGGTTTTTCCTGGTAAACAAATTTTTAAATTGAGAATGTGTACACACACACACACACACATACACACACACATACACACACACATATATCTATATCTATCTATATATCTATATATATAGATATATCTTCTAATAAAAAATACATATATATATAATATATGTATATATGTGTGTATGTTTGTATATGTAGGCATGGTAGATATATGTATGGGTATATATATATATTCATATTATTATGGTCATTTAATTTAAAAATATGTTTAAGGGGTCAGTGGGTTGGCTTGCTGCCAGTCCTCAAATCCTAAATTCAATTCCTAGAACCCACACAGTAGAAACAGAGAACCTACTCCTTTATGTCCTTCTGTGTTCTCCATACAACTGTTGTGGCATATATGAACCTGAGCATATATAAACACACATGCGCACGATCGCACGTGCACGTTCACACACTCACACACACACACACACACACACACAAGTGTAAACATTTTAAAGGATGTTTTAAAGCCAAGTGTGTAGCTTATGACAGCAACAAATTCTGAAGGATAAAAGGCAGGAAAATGACAATGAACTCAACTCCAGTCTACGGAATGTAGGGAGTTTCTGGACAGCCTGCGCTACAGTGTGCAATGCATTTTTAAACCATGGTGAGCACATATATGTTAGTGAGCATATCATATACAGAAATTCAGAGAACTATTTCTTATTTGTTCCCCACAGAGATCATTCAATGATTAAGGAAGTGAGTTCTGGGATGGCAAAGATGATGGACTGTACATTTCATCATTCCATACACAGTAAACGCTCAGTACAAATATATTGAACAAATGTCACATTCCCTGGCACTCCAGAGCCAGAAATGCAGTCTGCTGGACCCCACATTTACAGAACATGATGTACCAGACTCTTTGCTGAATATCTTCTCTTTAAATCCTCACAAGCACCACATAAGAGAAGTAATTTTATTATTCTAATTATAGAGGGGAACTTAGCTTTTGAGTTTAAGCAGCTTCCCCCAGATCAGAGGGATGGAAAGTGTCAGAGCTAAAATTCAGGTACTGATTTGTACAACTTCAAAGTCCTTTTGACATCATCTATGCTTACTCAAAAAAGGATTGAAAGGATTTTTCCTATGCTGTCAAGCACATATTCCTGTGACTTTTAATCTAGCAGTTCATTTTTTTTAAAATAAGTATTTTTGTACTGTTAGGTTTTTATTTTTTATTTTTTATTTTCAATCACTTACTACAGGACAAATATCAGACACATTTTAATGAGCTGCTTAACAAGTCATGCTAAGTGGCAATGAGAACTACTAGTTAATATCTTCCAGGCAATGTATCAAATGCTGTGCCTCGCTGTGTTTTATTTTTAGGAAGAAACCCAAGTACTCCTTTTCTCCCCATTTTATAAGCAAGAAACTAGAATTACAGAGATTGCATCACATAAGAAGTCATAGTGCTGACAGGAAGAGGAGGTCAGAGATCTGAGCTCAGTTTCTCAGGAAATTAGATTTAGCATGGATACATCAAGGTGCCTCCCTTCTGCTTGGACTTACTTCTAGATGGTCTTGATTGAATACTCAATATCTTATTATATTCTGTAGCTTTCTATTTGAAGAAAATGATTGATCACCATAAGAACAAACCTACACACTGTTCCAGGTAGGAATCAAGACACAGATGACCACTCAAAGGATGTGCTGGATATGGTCTACCACCATGCTCAGCATATAGGGAACCTTTGTGAATTTTATACAGGTGTCAGTTAACTGTTGACTCCCATAAGCTAGTATGTGAATCTAGAAAGATTTATATAATATCGACAATGTGGTACCAGAGGAAATCTAAAATGTCTTAATATAGTAAGCTGTTACTCTTTTCTTCAATAAGTATTTTCTTTGAACATGGCATTAGCATGTGAAAGAATTATAGTAAGACATTATATTTAATTTAATCAACTATAAGCTAGGAGAAGTGGTTAAAGCCTGTAGTCCCAGCACTCAGGAGGAGGAAACAGGAGAATTACTGTAAGTTCAGGGCCAGGTTAGGCAGCAGCAGAATGGGATGTTGTGCCAATAAACAAAAACTCAACATATTATTTAATATTTTAGTATATTAAATATATAATGTACATGCTATATCTAGAAATCTAGAAAATACGTCAATAATGACAAATGTCTGCTTATCAATTAATAATAATTTATACACATAGTCAGAGAGATGAAAATCATTACTGCAGATTAGATTTAAGGGCCACCCCTGAGAATGAGTACAATATCACTCAAGAGGTTTTTATTATGAATGTGAATGGTATTGAGGCAGAACAGTTGCTCAATGGATGTTTTGCCATGATTCAGTCACCTGTGCTTGTCTCTAGATTCAAGGCTATGATCTAGCATGGCCTACAACATCCCTCTGTATAATCCTTTACACAGAGGCTTCTACCATCAACTCTGTGTCTATAAACAAGTTTCCATTGGCTATAAGATCCCATTACCCCTACCTACTTGTGATCCTCCTAAGACATTCAAGCCAGCCTTCCTTTCAATTTCCCCTCCCCTTAAAAAAAATCAAGGGTCTCCTGCCTTGTTCACTTACTAATTGTGGTAATGCAGTTTTATGATTAAAAAAAATCACTTGCTTTCAAGGATTCTAGAAATTTTGATGGACTTCACAGCAAGGATTAATAATATACCTTGACGTCACACAATATTTACATCCTACTGAGTACTCAGCTCATTTATTTAACCAGCCTTTAAGAGAACAATATATAAGCTAATCTTACTTTTCCTGGATCTCCCTTGTAATCAGTGAATTATATGGACATTTTTCAAAGGAAGACATAGAAAGAGGTATGTGAAAAAATGCTCAATATAACTAAATATTGATGGAACACAAGTTATCACCTCACATTGTTAGACTGACTTTTTTGCTGTTTGTTTGTTCTGTTTTTAATAAAAAATATAAAATGTTGAAAGTCCTGAACTAAGGAGCTATAAGACACTGCTGGGGAAAATGTAATCTAGTCTGACCGTATCCAAAATTGGGTAGAGTTCCTTAAAATATATGAGAACTAAGAATGATCCAGTGATAACACTAATAAATAAATAAATAAATAAACAAATAAATAAATAAATAAATAAATAAATAAGCACATATGAAAGACTAGACACACACACAGCATTAATAAGTTTTTCATATATATATATATGGAAGAAAAGAAATGAAATTAGAAAGTTGAAAAGGAATCATCACTCCCATGCCCATTCCATCATTGTTCACAACAGCAAAGAGAAAGGAACTTAGTGACCATCATTGGGATGCTGTACACAGGAAAACACTGGTATACCATGAGAAGAAGAGAAGAGAAATCGTGTCACTATAACAACACTCATGGAACTTAGGAAGTGAAGTAACCCAGGTACCAAATGACTAGCACCCCATGATCCTACAGGTGCACCAAAAACACTGATGTCATAGAAGTTGGGAGCACATGATGGCTATAGGCTATGGAGAGTATGACAGAAAAGGAGACAGATTAAAAACTGATTGACAGGCATAAAGTTACAACTAGATAAAAGCAATGATGCCTCATGTGCTACTGTACAGTGAAGTGGCTGTAGGTAATCAGAGTGAGTCCTGAATCATGATGTTTTTAGAGGTTTGGTTTTAATGAGTCACATTTCTAAAAGGTAATGGTGAGGATTTGTCAAGTTGTGACAAAAGAGAAATGATAAATGTTCAACAAGACAAATCTGTTTAACCTGATTTATACATTAAAATGTATACATATGTCTAACCCTAGGTAGCACACATTAACATGTATAGTTTTTAATCTTCCTGTTTCATTTAAAAATAAATTAAGCTTTAAAAATAGAATTAAGAGTGTTCCATAAAGCTTAAGGTAAATGTAAGAAATGAAATAAAACAGAGACCTGGCACTAATGAGTTTTGAAGACTCTCATAGGATAAATCATAAAATTTGAATTCAAAGTGAAATAAAACTAAAAGGCTCAATAAAGTTTCATCACATGATAATAAATATAGCAGGCTTAACAGGTTTATTCCACTGGATTTCGGCCTTTTTAGAAACATTGTAATGTACCTTTTCAGTTAGAATGTGACACATACAAACATAGAACCTTATTTTTATGTGTATCTATAAATAAAGGATGAGAGGAAATGTGTTTAACTTTGAGGATTAGAAGCAAGAGAATGACATTTGCCAAAAGCATTGTGGTTTGGCCTATTCTTCACTTCTCGGACAAACATTTGAGCAGGAACATCTACACCCTAATAGTTTATTTTAGGAAACTTAGAATCTTTATGCTGACAAATATAGTCATATTCCAAATATGAGCATCTCATAAAAGTTAATACATATTCAATGAATCATGAAAATAAAATCTTTAAAAATAATCATGATTCAAGATTCAATACATATTTTAAAACTACTAACATTTCTTAATGAAAGGATTGCACACTGTACCACATGCAAATAATTGCCTTAGTTAATAATGATGATTACTAAAAAATAACCGTTAATTGAAAGGAAGCCTTATATTTTGGCACAACTGTTTGTTCCCTACTATGAAATTCACTGTGGCTTGAAATACCTAAAAGTTACCATTTATGAAATGCACAATAGTTATTATGGTCTTGCTGACCATAAAACAATTTGTTATTTTAACTAAAGGTTAAAAAGCAGTCATAGTATTCATTGCCTTAAAATGGCAATAGCCACAAATTCATCATATTCAGAACATTGTACTCCTGTGGTTCAGAAGTAGGCCAACAATACAATCAAGGAAAGCCATTTATCTGTCCTATTAGATTTCTTTCAGTCTCTTTGAGATAAAGCACCAGAAAGCAAGTCCATTTGACAGATAAAAGTAGTTTCTGACTCCATAAGCTCCCTTTAAAAATAGAGAGTTGGAGCTGGCCAACTCTGATCAAAGAATTTTATTTCAACCCTTTTCTATAACAAACTTAGGAGAGGATTAAAGAATAAGTCTGTTCGAATAGAAGGAAAAGGAAAAAAAATTCTGTATATAGAGAAAGGATATTGAAGAAGTGAGAACGAGAGTCATTTCCTCATTTGCCTGGATGACAGCAGCATGCTGTACAGCAAAAAGACTATCAGAAAAATTTAAAACAAATTCTCCCAGAATTCAAAGGGATGAAAGAGAGTCTAAGATTCTCAAGGCCACACACACAGTAATGTCCCTCTGCATCTTCCAGGGAATTTTTGTCAATATTGTAAGATATTTTTGATTGATTGCCACATGTATGAAAATTAGGTTGGTTCTTGTCCATGTGCTTCTGACATTTAATAAATAAGTGATGATGATCTTAATGAGCAATCTACCTGACAGATTGTACCTAGCCCCACACAGATAATTCTGTTTCCTAGAATACTTACAGTTTCAAGGCATGCTGTTCTACTTCACTGCCACACCCAATGTGAGGACACATGGACAAAAAGCCATTTTAAAATGAATTAGTTTAAGGTGACATTCTGTTTCCCTTCTAACTGCTAATTAGGCAATGATGTCAAAGTTGGGGTTACATCTTAATTTGTGATCAGTATAATAAAATCCACATCTATCCAGTTGCTTAGGTTCATTTTTAAAGATAAATTACCCCCTTAGCATATTGGGGTGTTTATTAAATAAATATCTAGTCTTATAAATTCACAAACGGCATAGCACTATATAAATCTGCCATATGTAATAGATAAATCAAAGAGGAAACTATCAGTGTGGCCATTATTTCATAATGTCTTCATGGATGTTGTCTTTAAAAAGTGTGCAAGTGTAGAGCCTCCAAGAAGATACACCAGATCTAAAATCTTCAGCTGAGGAGAACTGTGTTCTCTTAGGTTGAGGAGTAAGGAGCAAGACAGAGTAACTCAAAAGAAGAGCATAGGAAGGTATTGTTTTCAAGAGCAAGTATGGGGAAAGGGGGATTTTGTAAGTATTTTTGAGTGAGTCAAATGGCAAACCATGAATGGTTATGTTCTATAGAGTCATAGACTTCTTTTTATTTTAAATTTTTAGATTTATTTTGTTACTATTAAATTATGTGCATATGCATACATGTGTGTGCATATGAAAACATGAGTGCAGGTTTCTTAGGAGACCAGGACAGAGCATCAGATCCTTTGAACCTAGAGTGACAGGTGGTTCTGCACAGCCAGACTTCAGTACTGGGAACAAAATTAGAATCCTCTGCAAGATTAAAAACCAGTTTTAGCCATTGAGACAACCCTAAACCTATGGAGGGGCCTAATTTAATAATTTCCATATCGAAATGAAATATTATCTGATGTTTATGACAGAAGACAATCCATATGTACCAGGGTGGTAGTGAAAGATCAGACAGACTTTTTATTAGTCTAAGTACATAACCTTGAACATATTATGCCTGAGAAGCTCTTTATCTAGATGGAATTTCTGAGAACTCATTTGGGTGTGGAATTCAGGGGACAACTTGGCCAGAGTTACAAATTTGATTTTTCAGTATAGTTGATAGCATTTATCTACCTGATGCATGCTATTAACTAGGACAATGATTTTTTTAACTACATGTGGCAGATAACAGGGTTTAATTTGATCTCTCAAGCTCCACTATTGGATCAGACTATAATTGGCCATCATAAAATTTGCACAGGTGAGATCACCATCACCTGAACAGGACCATGACTGGCTTAAGGACACCAGTCCACTAATAATCATCTTGAATGTTGTTCCAATGCAACGTTGAGAAAAGCAATTCCCAACTCTGAATTTCACCAACAGTAGTTATAGTACTCAGCACAAGCAAAGACCCAGGACTATCCAGAAGTTGTCAAAGAGACAGACTTTAGAAAGTATAAACCAGTGAGTCAGTGTAGTTAGAGGAGACAATGACAGCATGAGATTTTTGGCCTTCTGAAACATATGGTCCAGCTGGAGAGCACAACCTACTCCCACAGGGGTGTAATAGGAACCTAAGTTCTCAGTAACTTGACTGATAGAGGATAAGAGTGAGAAGCATTGCAGAGATTGGGTATTCACAATGACACTCCAAGTTCATTTTAGTGATTCTCCTGCAAACTAATAGAGACGAGGTTGACCTTAATAGGCTATCCCAATTATTTCTGTCCTTTGTGGAAAGGGGAGCTTGCAAGGAAGGCTAACTTAGATAAAGATGAATTGAAGAAAGTCAGAGATTTTGCTCCACACATCAATGTAGTACATAAATTTCCATTCTACACTCTCATGCACACTTTTTCTACAATTTCTACACATAAAATTAAAATATGGCCCTACCTATTTTCTCATTATAGTGGAATTCAGTATCAGTTGATTACAGCCAGTGTGGCACAAAAGTTCTAGTTCTTTAGGTACTAAAAGGCATATATGTTACTGTAATACTATATCTCTCAGACATGGGGGAAAAAGGATATTTTGAAATCTCTACATTCTTGAGATTCAGAAGCTGAAATGTGATGTCTGCATTGAAATCACACAGGGAAGCCTGTGATTAAAGCAACACTGTACAGTGGCCACAGCCACATGTGTGTCTTTTAAACAAATCTCATTTGGTATCTAAAATTTTGTGGTCACTAGCATAAATAAACCAGAACAAATACATGTGCATTTCTTGGACTTTCAACATGTCCACTTAATGTGACTTTTATATATAAAAAAAAATATGGAAGCAGTTCACACAAACTCACTTTTAATTTCTTTTTATTTTCAATGCCCATAATTATATCACTTCCTTTAATTACCCCTAAAAAAACCTGCATAGACTATTTAGGCTGTAATTTTTCTGAACTTTGCATGGTATCTCTCAACTTGTCTTTTTGAAAGTGACTCTGTTCTTCCACCTTTATCTTTTTCACACCAGCTCCCTGGTATACTTTATCAGTCATTGCTAACAGTCTGTAGTTTTGGTAACAGTCAGGATGAAACGTTTGCAAAGGAGTCAGTAGAGTCAATATAGATATGGGTTAGCATCTGATCTTTCTATTTCATGTCTCAACTGTCTCTCAATGCCGGCTCCCCAAGCAAGGGACTTTGCTTGCGTGTTTCTTTAATTAAGTTTTAGGAAAAATATACTAGATTAAAACTGAAACATAGCATAATCAATAAAATATTTTAAATACATATATTTTATACTTAAATAATGGCTTTGAGTATATGGCTATGTTAGTACAGTTCATAATGTTGGCTTTATCTAGCACAATGCTACATAATAAATATTGGAAAATATACAATTATACATGCAAAATCATGTTATCATATTTTTATACAGTCACATAATTTAGTAAATGCTAGCTAACATGATATAGACAGTTGTATTAATTTTGAAGAAGGGAAAAAATATCCTAAATTAAGAACACACATAGAACTACATTGAGTATGAAGAGTGTAAAGAAGAAAAATGTAAAATACAATATATGCATGAAAGAAATGGAAAAGGCAATGAATATATTCCCTCACCATTTACATCATTAAACTAGGAGGGAAAAGTAAAACAATGTTTTGAAAAGAAAAGCTTTCAAGACCTAATGTTTTCTCAGGCACCAGAAACAGCCAGTGCTTCTTGACTTAATTTTCAATATCCAATGTTCTGAGGTCTTATTTTGAATTCTAGAATATATATTCAACATTCACCTCTTAATTTTCCCTACTGCCAATCCCGTAAAGAACGCAGAGACAGAATTTTAGAAAGTACATTTGCTCACACCATTTCTTTGAGTTTTATTTTATTTTTCTGTTTTACATCAGAATTCATTGCCTACAAAATATACTGTTTGTGCTACTGTCTACAATATGGGCAGACTGTGTTTCTGTGCAGTCCTCTCCCTGTGTACTTACACAGGCAATATGAACACCAAGAAGTGATGCATAAAGCTATTTGTGATTGCTTTTGCTGTTTTTCTTTGATAGATTGAGTGCATATAGATATGTTATTCTTAGCAAACATCTGGAAAGCATTTTGATTGTTTTTTGTGGCAACATAAAACTTTCATTTTTCACATGGCTTTTGCTAGTTATAATTGTGAAGCCTTGTGTAAGTGAAGCACAGTGGAGAATTGCTTATATCTGTATAGGCAGCTTCTCTCTGCACTACCTTCTTTTCAGGTGATACCCTAATACCTTGAAAATGTTTTCCTAGTCTGGTAGGCTGCTGAAATCGTTTGTCCAGAAATCCTGAGACCTCATTAGCATCATCATTCCTAGTATTTTAACTAAAATGACATTTGTTGATTTCTATATTTTCTGAAACAGCTATAGAACACAAGGCAAAGCACAATTTTTTGTGAGGATAGAGAATTCACTTGCTCATTGAATAATGAAGCATTATTGGGTACATGTGTCCTCAGAATAGGAATTATGCTAAGCACTGGAAAAGGAAGACAGCCTAGATTCCCAAGAGTCTCCATGCAGGCAGAAGAGAGGGCCAAGGGAGCACAGTAGTGGAATAAATTTCAATAATTTTATGAGTTTTAATATCAGCATGACTAGAGCCCTGCTCAAGATCCCAATGTGAAGAAAGTTAATGGAGGTACTGCCTCAGAGAAGTTTGGAAGAAAATGAGAAGTTAACCAGTGGGCTTTGGAGATGTGGGCTTGGGGTGGACAGGTGGGTGATAAAGGAAGAATACAGAAAGTGGCAGAAGAAGCTGGAGAGTCAACCAGATCTCACCTGGGTCAGATCCTAGTATCCATTCAAAGCAGGTTAGATTTTTGTCTTGGGGAGGACCGAGGTTTTGGGTTGGCTGCTGGGCAGAGTACCAGTGAATACTGAAAACATGGTGGTTTAATTGATTTTCATTTTAGAAATCTTTGAATTAGCAAATTGATTTTCAAAAGTCCAGGTCTAGAAGGAGTAAGTTTGGGTAGAAAATTCTTGAACTAATAAGAGTTAGATGGTAACAAGATTTAAGGCTTGGTAGGAAGATATGAAACAATGGTTCTATCATGGAGACCTTGTATGGCATAATATTACAACTGATTATGTTATGGGACCGTACTACAAAATGTCTTGACCAGGAAGACACTGAGAGGCATATAGCAAACCTATTTTCTGAGTTTGAAAAGCCATTTACAACTTATAAACTAGAGGTAATTAGTAGTTTAAATTATACATTGTTGAAAGATGATGAAGTCCTAAATACAAAGGGAAGTTTAATTGTGAATAGCAAACTTAAAATATAGACACAAACTAATGTAACACACCCCCTGAAAGTATGCACTCCCCCGAATGCTTGAGTGCCAATTGATATCCCAAAGCTCCCTTAAATAGAACCACTTTCCTCTTAGGATAATGCACTGTCACAGAGCTGGTTGCTAAGAGCTCTTTCTGGGTACTTGATTCTGACAAGGATGCATTGCTGTCACCTGCTCCTCAGTTAACTCTGGATTCCTACATTTTAGTGGATGTCAACTGCTGGGACAAAACAGAAGCATAAAAAGGGCTGCTACTCATGCTTCTGCCTTTGCTAGCTTTCCTGCTCCACTTCTCTTCAATTTGTCCACTCTTCTGCAGCTGCTTTAGGATTCCAGAGGGTTACAGACAGAGAGGATCAACTACACACCATTGAGGTCCACCTCTGTCTGCCCTATTTTATTGGGCTTGTCAGGAAGAAGTAGACCCAGTTATTAGGGTGAAAACTGGAAACAAAAGCTCTAGACTCTTCTCAACACAGTGCAGGTAGAGTGGACTTTGACTCCTGACTGCTGTAACTGGATGGTCTGCCCCTAAATTTTCAGCATGAAGGGGACTTAGCTACAGGGTCTTATCTGAGGTGTGGAGAAGATAGACTGCATTTTATTAGATGTTCAGTTTCAGGACCCTGAAGTTTAGGCTAATGAACTTTTCCTATAAACAACTATGTAGTTCTGGACCTGAGCAGATGGTACTAGACTAGAGATGAGAATTCAGCAGCATCTAATTAAAGCTGTGAGTTCCTGAAGGATGATGTGGAATGAGAAGTGAACACAGAATGGATTGATGAGAATATCAACACTCTCAACCTTTAGGGCGTGACCCTTTTGAGATCCAATGACCTTTTAACAGGGTTCACATCTCAGTGTCAATGAAATAACTGTATGGTTGAGGGGAGGTCACCAAAACATGAGGAACTGTAATAAAGGGTCACAGCATTAGGAAGGTTGAGAAACACTGCTCTAGAAGGTGGTGGTCCACAAAAGAATTGAGAAATGTAGGACAAAGACACACATTGAAAAATGTTTTGCTAGAAAACATTTCAAGAATCTGAGAATAAAGAAAAGTGTTCAGGGCTACATACAGGTCAGAAAAGTTGTGCTTCTAAAATCCCATCATGGGATTTACAATGAAGAGATGACAGGTGACTTGGACAGACACATTCTTCTGGGGAGATTTGTAATGAGAATTAAACAAACAAAAGAAGTAGGGGAGGAAAAAACTGTCAGATCAAACACTATACTAGAAAAACAGTGGCATTTAAAATTGTAATTGTTGATTGTGTCTCTAGAAGCAATTCTCCAAGCATGTTTGCAATGCAAACAGAATTGATAGGCAGTGGAATATCAGAAAACATGGTGTTATTAGTTTTGAGGAAAATAGACAGTTTGGGTTATTTTCACATAACAAACTCAAAACTTAGCAGCTTACAATCACAGTCATTTTATGATTTGTCATGATCCTTGGTCAAGAACTTAGATGGGATCCGAACAGTGTTGTATCATCCAAGGTGGGTTCTTTACATGTACAGAAGGTGGGCCAGCATTTATTTCTGTGTACTTTCTAATTTTTCATGGGAGACTGCAAGGGAGCAATTAGATTCCACTCAGGTATTCAAAAACAACATCATGAAATTGAAGGCAAATGGCTGGAACTAGAAAAGATCATCTTGACTGAGGTAACCCAGTTCCAGAAACACAAACATGGTATATACTCACTTATAAGTGGATAGCAACCTTGAAGTAAAGGATAACCATGTTATAATTCACAGACCCAGAGAGGCTAGGTAACCAGGAGGGGCCAAGGGGGACACTCAAGTCTCCATGGGAAGGAAAAATAGAAGAGATTTTGTGGGTGGACTGGGGGCTGGTGGGGACAGGAACATGAGGAATCATCTGGGGATGAGGTAAGGGGGAGAGTACTAAAAGAGCCACTGGAAAAGGGCATTTTGGGGGGTCAGGTAGAAACCTGGTGCAAGGGAAACTCCAAAAGTCTACAAGAATGACACCAGCTAAGAATCCTAGCAATTGCAGACATGTAGTCACATAATCTTGAACTACAGTCTTTCCTGACTGTGGGATGTGCTTGGAAAAGGGTGTCAAGATATGGTGAGAGTGGCCAACCAATCACTGGTTCATCCTGAGACCCATGCCATGAGAGTGAACCTACCCCTGAGACAGCCTAGAGTGCCAGGTCCTGGAGTCTGGATGACTCATAGACCTAGGATAGAACCAAGTACAACTGGAGGGAAAAATGTCAAAGTAATCATGCCTAATGATACTCTCCTATACGCATAGATTTGTGCCTATCCCAATAGTCATCAGAGAGGCTTCATCCAGTAACTGATGGAAAGAGATGCAGAGACACACAGCCAAACATTAGGCTGAGCTTGGGAAATCATGATGAAGAAAGGGGGGAAGGTTTGTAGGAGACAGAGGGGTCAAGGACATCACAAGAAAACCCACAGAATCAACTAACCTGACCTCATAGGAACTCACAGAGAATGAACTGATAACCAGGGAGCATGCATGGGACTGACTTAGGCCCTCTGCACACATGTGACAGTTATGTAGCTCAGTATTCTTCTGGAAATCTTAACAATGGGAGCAGGGGCTGTCTTTGACTACTTACTGGCTTTTGGAACCCTATTCCTCATACTAGGTTTCCTTGCTCAGCCGTACTACATGGCAATGTGCTTAGTCTTACTACAACTTGATATGCCATGTTTTGTTGATATCCATGGGAGACCTATACTTTTCTGAATAGAAATGGAGTAGGAGTGGATGGTAGGTAGAGAGGGAAGGGGAGGGGAGGGACTGAGATGAGAGAAGGGAGGGGAAACTGCAGTCAGGGTGTAAAATAAATGCATAATAATTTAAAAAATAATAAAACCATTAAAAAAAAACTTCTCAAGGATCTTAAAAACAGAGTCAAGGGACCAGTCTCTTGTCACTGCTCCACTCTACTTGTATTGTGTTGTTTAATCAAGATACAGCCTCTGTGCTGAACCCTAGAAAATCATAAAGCTCTGCCAGAATATATGACAGGGGTAAACAGTGGAGCATCAAACCACAGATGTGAAGAGCCACTTTTGGTGGTAATGTGGCATTGATTCTTCAGTGTGACTCCCAATTATAACTGTGTTCATAAAACTAAATCACACCATTCACACTGACACCACCACCACCACCACTTCCATAGGTTTCATTCACTTAGGCAATAAGGACTGCATTAAAAAAAATTCCAGGTGATTTCCCAATTTTCTAAGAAAGCGCCATATTGATTTCCAAAGTGGCTGTACAAGCTTGCATTCCTACCAACAATGGAGGAGAGTTCCCCTTGCTCCACATCCTCTCCAACATAAGCTGTCTTCAGTGTTTTTGATCTTAGCCATTCTGACAGGTGTAAGGTGGTATCTCAGAGTCATTTTGATTTGCATTGCCCTGATAATTAGGGATGTTGAGTGATTCCTTAAATAAATGTCCTTCAGCAATTTGAGCTTCCTCTGTTGTGATTTCTCTGTTTAGTTCTATAGCCCATTTCTTAATTGGACTGTTGGGCATTTTGATGTCTAATTTCTTGAGTTCTTTATATATTCTGGATATCAGTCCTCTGTCAGATGTGAGGTTGGTGAAGACCTTTTCCCATTCTGTTGGCTGTCACTTTGTCTTGTTGACTGTGTCCTTTGCTCTACAAAAGTTTCTCAGTTTCAAGAGGTCCCATTGATTGATTGTTTCTCTCAGTGTCTGTGCTACTGGTGTTATATTTAGGAAGTGATCTCCTATGCCAATGCATTCAAGACTACTTCCGACTTTCTCTTTTGTCAGGTTCAGAGTAACTGAATTTACGTTGAGGTCTTTGATCCACTTGGACTTAAGTTTTGTGCATGGTGACAGAAATCCACAAAGATACCTCACTGTAGACTACTGGCAATGGTCGAGAGAAAGCCCAAACTGACCTAGTCAAACATCCTAACTGTCCAGCTAGAAAGCTCATCCCATTACTGAGGGAAGTGGATGCAAAAGATCCACGGCCAGGTCCCAGGTGGAGCTCCAGGAGTCCAGTTGGCGAGAAAGAGGAGGGATTATATGAGCAAGAATTGTTGACCAAGATTGGAAAAAGCACAGGGACAAATAGCCAAACTAATGGAAACACATGAACTATGAATCAAAAGCTGAGGAGCCCCCAACTGGATCAGGCCCTCTGGATAAATGAGACAGCTGATTAGCTTGAACTGTTTGGGAGGCACCCAGGCAGTGGGACCCGGACCTGTCCTTAGTGCATGAGGTGGCTGTTTGGAACCTGGTAATTATGCAGGGACACTTTGCTTAGCCTGGGAGGAGGGGACTGGACCTGCCTGTACTGAATCTACCAGGTTGAGCTGAATCCCCAGGGGAGTCTTTTCCCTAGAGGAGTTATGAATGAGGGGGGTGGGGTGGGGGGAAGCAAGGGCGGGGGTGGGAGTAGGGAGGACAAGGGAAACCATGGCTGATATGTGAAATTAAATTAAATTAAAAAAAAAATTCCAAGGGAGAAAAATCACCTGAAATGAAATAATTGAAAATTTCAGTTACTTGAATAAAGAAATGATGTATATAATCTGTATTTCGAGAAATGCACATCTCAGAAGTTCTTCTGGAGGATGACTTTGTTCTATGTTTCTGTACTTCTTAAAAATTAAACACTGCTCCCTCACCTGAACGTGGTGGCCCCAGTGGCTGGGACTGACCAGGTCAGCTATCACCCAGGTCCATAGTCAGACTTTGGGTTGGCTCACCCTAACATCTACCCCATCTAAGACCTGCTGGAGCTTGTGAAGCAACTGGCCCTGTGGAAGGATACCTGCAGGATCTCCATGACTCAGGGCAGCTGTGGGATATCCCAGAGAAGTTTCATTGAGGATCCAGCGATGATGGTGTAAGATAATCCAGAGGCCTTGAACCACACCAGTGATTCACTGCAATGAACATTTCCTAGTGAAGCTGATTAGGAAGAGGGTTTATTTTGTGACACACCACTGCTACCAAAGCTACCAGGAAGAATGAAGTGTTGGAGAGGTGGGAAAGAAAGTGAAGAGGCGTTTTGGGTGTGTTTTGTTCTTGTTTTTGTTTGTTTGTCTACTTGTTTGTTTTGTTTTGTTTTTGCATGATTTTTTAAAATTTTCCTTTGTAGGAGCATTTCAGGGGTGAGGAGAGGATATGGGGGGATTGAGAGCAGAATTAACATGCATGAAGTGAAATTCCCAAAGAATCATTAAAAAATTACATTAAGAAATTCAAAACAATATTTCTAAGTTTAAAAATTGTACCACTCTATCAATTTTATGTATGATGCATAGTATCAAATTTTCATTCCAAAAATTGCTAAACTTTCAGAAAATATTGTCTGTATTAAAATATAGAGAATGATTATTTCTGAAATATCAATAAGGTACTTAATATTTATTTGTAGGTAGTTTTGTATCAAAATTTGTAATGATAATTCAGAAAGAGTACTGCCACTTTCATATTCCTCATGTCATTACTGCTAATAACACATGAAAATCTTCAGCTTCATCATATATAGAATCCAGTAAAATTGGTAATTCAGAAATAACTTACATAGGACAGCTACCAAATTGTGGTTACACACACACACACACACACACACACACACACACACACTCACCTATTTGTATATTTAAGGTCAAACATAAATATACATGTGCATATGTAGAAACACACAAATCTACTTTTCCATCCTTTCAATATAAATCAACTACATACCAGGAATATGTGTGTAAAAGATTTAGTCATGACTCAATTTATTTCTTAGGTAATCTTCAGTGAAACAAAACATTACTAAAAATAATGAAAATTATCAGAAAAAAATTATTTTTTTAACTTCCATGTATATTATATACAGAGCTGAAAAGAACTGAGCCTACCTTCATAATTTGAAAGCAGTCAGGGGACTCTGCTGGGGGGATGAGGTCAGCAAGTGAGATTCGGTTGAAAATACTGTCACTGATACTTGGTAGCAAAGGGCAAATAAAATTTTAAGAGAATATTTGGCCTTGAAAATACTTCCAGGGCAAAGGTATTTTCTACAGGCCTAGAAAAAGTAAATAAATCTGTGTACTGAGTCAAAATCAATGTGTGAAATCCAGTTTTCTCCCAAGCTTTTTGGTTGACGGTGTCAGCTGCAGGCTGCCAGGCTGGCGGCTCTTGGTCTTCCCAAACCATAAGCAACCCTGTTTGGTCCATGGCTTAAAATATTTTTAATTATAGCTAACATTTGGAACTGACAGAGTTCTTCTAAAACATCCTAACATTTAGTAAACACTCTAAGTATGCACACAGCCACCATATTGTTTCCCTTCATGGTTTTCTGGCCTGTGTTAGCCTTTGCATTTTAGATCCTCAAGTAGAAAATTTTAAATTGCCTAAATCTTGGAACTAAGCAAAGCAAACCACTGACTATTAGCTCCATGCTGGACTAACCTTGACTTCCTATTTGCTCTCATTTCACATGTGAAATGAGAGTAATAAGATACAGCAAACACAAATATTTGTCTAGTAAACACATTTTTACAAAATATGGTCACTAATTAAGACATGAAACAGATTTCTATTTGGGAGGATCCAGAATATTTTTGTTTCTTTTTATTTTTATATATTGTTTAGTATTATATATGCCCTCAAATACTGTCTTAATACTCCTGTATTAGAGGCTTAAAAACCTATCTAATCTCTGAGCTTAGCCCAGTTCTGATATGTTGAAGTTTCCTTCCTTTTTCTCTTAACTAAAAATTTGGATTAGTATTTATTTTATATTTGTCTTGAAGTTAGAATTTCAACAGATCAAAATAATGTTTCAGCAGGAGAAGAGTAATTATGCTAATGAATGTAATTACCTGAATTAAGTACAGGATAATATTGTCACACTTTGCTGTGTTTTAGTTTTGTGCTGCTTGTGTGCAGGTATTGGCTTGTCAATTAATAAGAGACTTTTATTCATTACCTTCTGTGAAGACCTAGTTAGTCTGTTCTTCCAAACTCAGGATCAGTCTGACTGACACATGCATTTCACATGTTATTGTTAGGCATATTGTTACATATGCAAAGAGATGTTTACATGATAAAAGGAAGATCTACAAAGGCTGTGTTCATAGACTGGGTGTGTAACTACAGTTGGGAGTATGCTGGCTTCTGAGCTGAGGGTTGACTGCGCATTGTCTAACTGAATGAGAAAAAAAAAGTAGCTCTTACTTAGAGGGGCATATACAAGCAGAGAATGGTGATAGCCTGTCACTTCCTGTTGTAGTTACAGAAAGCCCAAGAAGGTGAACTAGTATTCTGCATAAGCAAATCATCTACCATACATACTGTATGGAGTTGTACTCCAAATTTTTATTTTGTCTCTTGGGTCTAAACTCCTCCAAGCTTGTGGTCTTTTGGGTGATGATTTACCTCAATAAACCACCTTCAGTGAATATAAAAATTCAGTGTCTGGATGAAACCAGAGACTCACCCAAAGTCTTACTTGAATACTTGAGAATGGCACACTCAGACTGGCAAGACTAAGGGAGGAAATACTTTTTTAAATTAATTAAATGTATTCATTTATTCTACTTCCTGAAGCACGTTTCACCTCCCTGTTCTCCTCCCCTTCCCTCCCTCCACCTATTCATTGCCAGACTCCCATCCACTCCTCCTCTGCTTCTGTTCAGAAAGAGGCAGGCCTCCCATAGGTATCAACAAAGCATGGCATATCAAGTTGAGGTAGGACTACTCTTCTCATGAAATCTTCACAGGTAAATCTGACTATATCTGAGGAATTAAAATTAATAATGGAGAGATTGTATTAGGACTTCTGCTGAAGGAGCTATAGTCATATTTTCTGAGGCCAGAAGATATTGGAATAACTTTAAAGAATGTATAATATGAGTTACATATTTTAGCATCTCCATTTTTAGACAAGAAGCTGTTTTCTCTGGAATATTAAGGATGTCTATGATGTGACTATACTGACTTGTGAACCATCTCTTATATAAAGATACTTTCAAACATTTCTAAGTGGCTGTAAGTTAATAAATACAAAGTTTCAGTGTAACTTTTTAGTGAGAAGGAATGTACATAATGTGATGGTGAAATTTTATTTGTGCATGGATAGCCTTTGTAACTTTCCACATTATTTGTACCTTTAGGTAATGGGTGAAACTCAAAGAAATATAAGTCAAATGATTGTGATTTGGAAAATTTTGCAAAAAAATGACTTAGTACTGGGGATGTAGCACAGTAAAAGGATACATTTCTGGTATGGAACAGGCGATTATGTTCTACCTCTAACATTTCCCAAACAAAACGAAACAAAACCAAACAACAACAACAAAAGAAATACAAAAGCTTAATCCAGATAAATGTACATTGTAAATTTTATGAAGACACATTAATCTTAAACTAAGAATTTTCACCCAGAAGTATTTGTTCTTTTGTTCTAAGAAGGATGACAGCACAGAAGGGGAAACTGCTCCTTGCAGATAGAATTCTAATGCTCAATACAGATACTCAACAATTCTACATATAGTGATATAATTTTAAATGGCTAGGATAATACAGTGATGTTAGAACAGAGGATCTGCCCACACGGACCAGCCGTGGGGCTGACAATTTCCAAAGTGTTTTCAAGGATTTCTACAGAATTCTCAGTCAGGCAATTATTAAATATTCTTAAAGTCAGCCATCATAAAATGCAATTCATTCATAGTCTTTGAGTACCAATTATATGGCAGCTGATGGGAATCAAAAGAACCTATGCAAAGTAACAGTTTTGTTCAAAATGTCAGAGAACTGAATTAATTATTAAAACTATCTCACCATTTGCATTTATAGAAATATGTACAAATGAACAAAAATATAGAATAAAAGAGAGCAGTTACTTAAATGAAGACATACAGTTCATAGAAGCTATTCAAGTCTTCTTCTTTATTATTCATTTTAAAGACAGATCTTCATATCGCCCAGGATGGCCTCATAGCTGAAAGCATGGCAGGCTTCTTGGCCCCCAGCTTCTACCTTCTAGGTGTTTGGACTACAGGCTTGTGTCATGTTGTCCAACTTATGTGTTGCTAATAAAAATATCACATGGCTTTATAATAAAAGTCCTGGTGAGAACAGGACTGAAGAGAACATACCTCAATACGATAAAGACTATATATGATCAACACACATCACATCCAGATAATCCTAAGTCAAGGAAAACTCAATGTCATTCCACTAAAGTCAGGAATGTGACTAGACTGTCCCTGCTTTTTTTCAATGGCTTGAAGTAGTAGCAATAAGACAAAAGAAGGAAACTGACTTATACAAATAAGAAAATAAGTCAAATTATCCTATTTGTAGACGATTTGATAACACACATAAGAGATCTCCAAAATTCCAACAGAAAATGTCTACAAGTGATCAGTACCTTTTAAAATTTCAGATTGAAGAGCCAACTTTTTTAAAAAGTAGCCTTTTTATATGCCAACAACAAATAAGCCAAAAAAGATATTGTGGAAATATTTCCATTCATAGTAGTCTCAAAAAAATATAGGAATAAACCTAAACAAGGAGGTGAAAGACCTCTACAATGAAAACCAATCCCCAACTCGTGAAAAATAGAAACATAAGATGGTAGATTCTTGGCTTTTGTGATAATTAGTTTTAATTGCCAACTTGACAACCTCAGTAATAACCTAGGAAAGGAGTCCCATTGAGAAATTGATTGGATTAGGTTGGCATTTAGATCCATCTTTTAGGGGTTATCTTGATTGTGTTCATTGAGGTGAAGGATATATTCACTGTGGGCAGTGATATTTCCTGGGCAAAGGATCCGGAGTTGTATAAGACCAGCAGTGAGGTGAGCACTAACTGGTCTGCATGAATCTATCCTTTCTACTTTTGATTATGGCTGTAATGTGACTAGTTCTCTGTAACTCTTGCTTCTGTGCTTTTACCCCATGATGAACTAGAACCCAGACTGTGACCCACATAATCCCTTTATTGTTTAAATTGCTTTTGTCAGAGTGATTTTTTTTTTTATCACATCAACAGGAAATTGAACTGGACAGCTTCCTTGAATGGCATAGTAAAGAGATGCAGACTCTGTGGTTACAGTGGCTGCCTGTCCATCTTTGATTGATGGTAGCCATCCAGCAGCCATCTGCCCCCTTGGATTGTTGCTTTTCTTACTACCCACAGACTTCTGCTTAGGAAGTAGTAAAATTCATTTCCCCTATGGGAAAATTATATGTAAGCACTGAATTTTCTGCTTCCTTTTCTCCAGCAGTATACATATTTTCATGACCAGACCTGGTAACCAAAAGTATAAAATTTCAAAACCCAACAAGATAAACTCAAAAGGATGTCTTAACATGAATATAAACAAAAGCACATGCAATGACTTCTTACTTATCTTTTTCAGGTAGAAAGAACAAAGGAAAGAAAATATCCTCTGTTTTCAACATAGAAAGATAATAAAGAAGACTTAAAACAAATATACTTACCTGTTTCCTAATAAATATGTTTGTATATTCATACATGTGGTCACAACACAGCATGCTATGTGCAAGGGACTTTTTATGAATCACATGAATTTTAGCCATCAATCTCTGTCCCAATGATCTTTATGGATGAGTTAACCTATAATAACAGTTATCTCACTGTCAGCTTCATGCCTCCTTATATAGACCTAGAAATTAAATAAGGACACTCTAAAAGCTTACATTCAGAATCCTATACTTGAAAAAATTAGAAATAATCATTGACTAAAGTTGCAGAATCTTAACGTTCAAAGATTAAATGACAAAATGAAATCCACAGTATAATTTGTGACCTCCTGCCTGGCAAAGATACTTGATAAATACCATAAGCAATTATATTTTCTCATCTCATATCTCTTACCCAGACATGAAATAATAGCATCATAATGGAATAAAGATGGCCACCGTTTTTTGACACTCTTTCTTTGGAGAAGTAGAGTCTTTCCTACTCATAGCTGGGTAGCTCTGAGATTGTTTCCATGCATAGAATTACATAGAAATGATACCTAGAACCAGGGTTTACTTTATTGTTTGTTTGTTTGGTTGGTTGGTTGGTTGCAGTTTTGCAATCAAGTACCAATCAACTCCTGTATCATGCAAAACTCATTCTTAGGAGCAGACACTGCTGTCAGTTTCAACTATGTACAGGGAAGGCCAGCTGAGCCTCTGGCTGAGAGCACTATCTATTCTCTGGCATGTGAGGGAAACATTGGAAGAAGCCCCATCCATCTATGTTGGGGCACTCAGCTGATGCCACGAGAAGCACAAATAAACCAGTGGCATCAGCTCTATGCAAATCATGAATTCCTGAGCCAAATGAATGTTCTGGTTGTTTTAAGCTCGTAAATATTAGGTGGTTTGTTTGTAGCAATAGATGTCTGGAAATTTCCCATTTGCCAAAATACCCACAGGTTGGCAGAAATGGCACAGAGGAATAAAATGTGTGTGAAGTTTATGTAAAATTATACCACAAACATTTCCCATAGGACAGAAATGGTGATAAAATATGGATTAACAGATAGCAGATCATGTGCCAACTTTGGAGATACCTGGGTGCTTCCTAGAACACAGAGCTGGCACGGACTACTTTGGCAGCTGGTTTCACTGAGAAGTTGCCTCTGATTGATTAGCACCACAGATTGGTCAAACCTTTAGAGATTTGTTCATTTGGGGTGTTATGACATTCAAGCAGGAGATCTCCCAGTCACTTTATTCTAAAAAAGAACTCGTCAGAAAAGTAAGCACAAGTGCATTAATATTCATGGAGACACTTGAACTTTCTAAAGCAATATGCAGAGTTGGTGTTGCGGCTACACACGAAGGAAAGTGGGTCACGAGAAGGGCTTGTTGAGAAGAAGGGTTCTAGTGGGTAAAGGAGGGGGTTGTAGGTGAAAGTGACTAAGGTGGATTTTGTAAATATATGTCAATGTTAAACAATGGATATTAAAAATAAAAAGCAATTCAGGAAGACAGCTGTTGCATGCTGCTCTAAGATGTGGGACCTGACTTAAGAAAGTTGGAAGTAAAAGAGGTCTGTTCATGAAAGGGAAGAGGAGAAAATGCAGAAGGAAAAAAAAATGCAGGCTGAAAACAAGGAAAGTATGTTTCATATCACAGGAAAATTCAACATTTTGTGGAATTAATGTATGTTACTAAACAAAATTAAACAATCATTATTTTCAAGTTTTGTTTTTATAAAACCCAATGAAACTTCCCATTTTTAAAATGGCTGCAATGTTGAAGAGTCTTGAACATGCTAGCCAAGCCTTCAACCACTGAGCTACATTCTCTGCCTCACAAAATTCTATATGTACTTATCCAATGGCAAATTATCTCTTTTGGTTTAATTTATTTAACTTATTGTGGTGGTATTGTGTTCCCCGAAATATTGTGCACTCTAATAAATTTATCTGGGGCCAGAGACAGAACAGCCACAATGTTAAACATAGAGGACAGGCAGTGGTAGCACACGCCTTTAATCCTAGCATTCCAAAGGCAGAAATCCCTCTGGATCTCTGTAAATTCAAGGCCACATTGGAAACAGCCAGGCATGGTGAAACATGCCTTTAATCCCAGGAAGTGATGGTAGAAAGCAGAAAGATATGTAAGGTGTGAAGATCAAAAAGTAGCAGCTTTTAGCTGGTTAAGCTTTTAGGCTTTCAAGCAACAATTCAGCTAAGATTCATTCTGGATGATGACTGAGAGGCTTCCAGTCTGTGGAAACAGGATCAGCTGAAAAATTGGCAAAGTGGGGTTGGCTATGGCTTGTTCTACTTTTCTGACTTTCCAGCATTCACCCCAATACCTGGTCCAGGTTTGTTTTCATTAATAAGAACTTTTAAAATTCATGCTACAACTTATTCTTGAAATTTCAGGGTTTTTTTCCTCTCTCTCCTTTCTCCCTTTACTTCTCTTACTTTGTTTTTTTAAATTAATTATTGTATATTAGTAAATGAGGTTGGTTTGTATACAATAATTTGGAACACAGTATCATGAAATAAGGATACAGGGAAAATAAGTGGCACACTTTCTGTGTTAAGATGACAGTGGTCAGGAATCAAGGCCAGAACATGACCTGGATTCTATATCTAGTCCACTTTTAAGTTTGGCATTGTTCAAATAATTTTACTACCCAACATACTTCCTCACCTGACATCATGGCAATTGTATCAGTCTGAACTCACAAAAGAAGATAAAATAAAATAATGGACAAAAATAGCTTCGAGATCTGAAAATTTTTCAGTGTCTTTGGTGACAGAAAAAAAAAAGAGGAAAAAAAAAAAAAAAAAAAAACAGGGCCATGTCTTTACAGAAAGAACCCTGGGACACAGGTGGGCCTTTCATGTTTGCTTCCAGTAAAACCTGGAACTCTGTTAGACAAGAGATGCTGTGGAGTTGAATATGTGGCTAAATTGCTGGCTGGCTGCATTTAATGTGATTTGGCTTTGTAGTCCATGAATAAACCTGGAATGATTGTCACTTGGCTAAGACACCTGAGCGCCGCTAATGAGGACCAGGATAAAAGTGTCTGCTTGGAGACTTTCCAGTCTCATCAATAAAACACAAATGTGAATATAATCAGAGAGAGGGGAAAATGGCCCAGATAAAATTATAAAACCAGATACCAAGAAAGATAAGAGGAATGAAGAAGTATAACACAGACAGATTTGCTGAGTAATTTATGTGATAATATAACAAGAAAGTCTTTCTCCAAGGCCTCTGTAATCCATACACTAAGAATATATATACAAAAAGCAAAGTATTCAAAGAATGAGAAATATAAAATTATATATAATCCAGGTTTAATGGTGTGGAATCAACTAGAGTGTGATAGCAGAAATGCAAAATTGATTTAAAATGAGAGATCATTTGAAGTTAAATATATTGTGAATAATTTTGATATGATATTTAAGACATAGCTCCATATAAACTGTATTTGAGGGAGATATTTCTCTCCTTCTCATTCTTTACAGGTAGAGAAGTTGAGCCCGTGAGCTTAGGATATATCTACTAGATTACAAATATAACAAAGAATAATATTTAGTTTTACACACACCCTCTAAGTTATATTCTACCATATGTCTGGGGTTCCTCCATATTAAGGAAAAGACATATTGTAGATTCAATGACCACATGAGGCAGGAACTAAGAGGATATAAAGAGCTCTGTATTGGCTTGCTAATAACAAAAATTCCTGGGTTGGGGATTTAGCTCAGTGGTAGAGTGCTTGCCTGGCAAGCGCAAGGTCCTGGGTTCAATCTTCAACTCAAAGAGAAAAAAAGAAAAAAATTCCTGAATATTAGAATAAGTAATCAATTATAAGATTGTCTGAGGACAAGAGATGGCTCAACAGTTTGAGAGATTGTGTTGCTATTGCAGATGACCCACATGGTGACTCATATATATCCAGACCTCCAATTCCTGGGACATCTGCCACCTTCTGTTGATTTTTATAGGTACCAGACATGAGCATATATTCACACAGGCAAAAGATTCATACATTTGAAAAAAAAAATAAGTAAATCTAAAAATCAGTTAAAACTGTCTAAATAAAAACGTGTTGAGGTCTGAGAGATGCTGTGCAAGTATGACACATACAGTTCAACAACTTTAGGGATAAACACACCTGAGGCAAAAATTACCACCAGACCACTTGGCACACATATCACCTCCCAAATGTTCCTTACTCCTTTATAATAGTAAAATTTTCATGGTAAGAACTCTTTTAAAATTAATTTTTCACATTTTTTGAGTGTGTGCATGTGGTTGTGTATGCATGTGCGCACCCATGCACATGCATGATTGGTCCATGGTGCCTGTGTGGATGTCAGAGGACATCCTGCAGGAATAAGTTCTTAGTGGTAAACAACATAATATCTACCCTCAGCACATTTTAAGTGTATTGTGTAATACAATCAGATGTATGCATTTTGCTTTATAGTGGTCTCTAGAACTGACTTATCCTGCATGTTTGGAAGTTTATATACGTGTCTATCATCCGTTCATTGCCACTTCTCAAAGCTTCTGGGAACATCACTCTACTCTGTTGCTGAGAGTTTTTATCATGATAGATTCCACAGATGATGGAATAATACAGCACCTGTATTTCTTCTTCTTTTCTTTTCTTTTTTTTTTTTTTTATTGTAACTTGTTTTATTGAGAAAGGTCTCGTGTGGCCCATGGTGGCCTAATGTTTGCCATGTCACAGACAATCATTTTGAAGTCCGGGTCCTCCTGCTGCCACCACCCAGTTGCTGGGATTACAGGCACGTGCCACCACACACAGCAGTATGGGTTTCCAGTGTCTGGACCCCTTCCTTTAGCATCCTTTCAGTCCATCTGTCTCAGATGACAGCATTCCATCTTTCTACACACATCATTGAATCTGGCTAGGTTTTGCCATTGATGGAAAATTAAAAGGTAGACTAATCAAAAAGTAAAAAGATCCCACGATGAGGTAACCTTGACAAATTTGTAGTTAAAAACCGAGGAAAACATGAGACGTCATTGTTCCACTTAAAGTTCTAAAGAAATGTACGTGGAATGAAAGTTAATTCACAAGGGGAGCAAGTTGATTAAAAGAAATTATTAAAAATGTATATATAATATTGTAACTATTTCAATGGCATTTGTGTGTCATTGAACCCTTCCAAATATAGGAAATGTAATTATAGTCAAAATGAAAAAAAGCCCAGTAAATCCAAATTAACTATAATGGTGGCTCAAAACTCTAACACCAGGTCTTTGGAGGCTGAGGCAGCAGAGTGCTACCTATATTCAAGGCCATTCTAGATAGCATGGTAAGACACATACCAGAACAAATCAAAACAAAAGATGTTTAATTAGTACTATGTAAAATAATGTCCCATTAAAACAAAAATCAGTCAGTTTTTTCTCAGATTTTTGGAATTTAGAGAATAATAATGGGATAAAGTCCACAAAAATCTGCTCTGAGGTTAGTGACCATATGTTAACATGTGTGTGCCATCCCCTTATGGCCAGTCTTTTCTTTCTGGGAAAATAAACCATGGGATAAAACTCAGAGAGAATACAGATAAAACATCCAGTTAAGGGTTTTTGCTCAGCAGAAGGATTAGATCTGTTTTGTGTGAACACTGAGCATCAAGGTATACATTGTTTATGGATCAATTGCACTTACCTAACATTTTCAGCAGGAAGAGTTCTTTGAAAATTATGACTTTATACATTTGCCATTTCAGCAACCATGAAATATCTATGCTCTAATCATCCACACTCACAGGGCCTAACTATGGCATGAGATACTTCATTGCACAAACTCATTTCATGTGAGGATCTCACAACTTTGATGCTGAAGAACAGGTTCTTATGTAAATGTCTTATTGATTTAAATGACCTCCTTTTGATCAATCTGAACATACTGAAGATTAATTTAACAAAATTTAAAATTCATAAAAGGAAATGGTTGATGACCAATTGTCATCAAAAATTAGAAATCAAAAATTGCTACAGTGATGGATTAATAATTAAAAAATTAGGGCCTTTAGCACAGTTCAGAGGGTAAAAATGCTTGTTCCAAATCTGCTGACCACTAAAGAACCTGAATGTTGAATGGAAATACTCCTACAAGTTGTCCTCCAACCTCCACATGTATGCCACGGCATGCACATGCTTCCCCACCACATGCAAACAAACAAATAAATAAATATGTGTAATTAGAAATAATTAAGAAAAATGGTTATAGCGCAGGCAATCTCAACATCCTCCAACATCCTTTGCATATTTTTGAGGCAAGGTGCCATTGTACTGAGGGGACCTTCATTATGAATTGTTGTGAATATCTACTAAAAATAGTGTCTGAAAAACAGGGCAACACTGTGATTTGTTTGTCTGTGTGTTTTATGGTCAGCCAGTAAAACAATAAAAATATTATAACAATTCTTGTCATCTTTGACTATAAAGCTGGTGATATTTAGGTTTAAAAAGTGTTCTTAATTCTCTTAGATAAATGGAAAGGAAGAGAGCAAACAGGAGAAAAACATAGGCAAGGATCCTTCACATGTTAGTAAGGTCCTATCAAAAACCAGAAAATAAGCAATCTTGTCTCTGGCTTTAGATGTTAAACTTTCTTTAAAATCAATTTTTATTATCAGGGTTGAGGAGTGCTTAATATAATCATTCAAATTTTAGAAAAGCAACCCATAGACTAAAATAGTTTATTTCACAAAAATTTGCTAAAGAATATTTGTACTAGAATTCAGCTATTCTTGTAATTTAAGAAAAAAAAATAAGTAACATGTGAATATGTGTGTACATAGAAATTCAAATATACATACACACTTGCACATCCAATCACACACAAATACAATGTATGTACATGGACACACATGCACAGACATACACACAAATACACACAGACACACATACTATCATATACATGTGTATATATTTGCATGTACAGGCATACATGTACAGGCTTGTACATACACATGCACAGACACACACAGGTGTAAACATGCCCATGTACTCATTTACACACACATGCATATACATGCACATTCACACTTGCACACATACAGAATAGAAAATGAAACAAAAACATTTTACCTTATGTAGAATACATACAAGGACTATTGAAATAGCTTATAATTAATGTGTAAGAGAATGTTTAACTTCAAGTGACAATTCAGCTGCTCAGGCATAAACAAAGCACAGGGTAATTAAAAAGTGACTAATAGAATCATCTAGGTCTGTCCCCTCTGACTCCTCCTGCCACCAACGAACTACTTTTTCTTCCTTAATCCATGAGGACAATAGTTAAAGCTTTCCACGTAAGCTTAAAATCTTAAACGAAGTCATGATTCATCTTCCACTGCATCACTTCTTATCCTTCTCTCTTCAGGGAAGATGGAAGATGTGAAACCACAGGACGCCAGGGTTCTGTGTGTGAATTTAACAAGAGATGATTTTGCTTCATTCTTGATACGTGGATTCCAGAGGGTGCCTCCCCTGGCCACTCCCTCCTGACCATCCTCTGTAGAATTGTCACACTATTATGTACTGGTCTTGTTGCTTCACATCAACTTGTTCCTGTGTGTGTGTGTGTGTGTGTGTGTGTGTGTGTGTGTAAGTGTGTAAGTGTGGGTAGGCACATACCATAGCATTTGTGTGGAGGTTGGAGGACAATCCAAGAGTGAGTCCCTTTGTTGTTCACCACTGGCCGTGCCAGGCCAGATGACCAAATAGCCTTGGAGGGTTCCTCTCTGACCCTCACCATGTCTCATAGCTCCACGATTACAGGCTGAGCTGCCATATTTGCCTTTACAAAGGTTCTGGGGATTCAAACTCAGGTCCTCAAGCTTGCATGGCAAATATTTAACCCACTGAGTTATTCTCCCAGCACCAAGAGTTCCCTTTTTACAGAAACATTTTCTTAAAAAGAAAAAAAATATTTAATGTATTTTGAAGTATTTTTGCTGTAGGTTTTGGAAGAATTAACAAGACAAATACCCTAAAATTTTAAACAACATTAATATTGAAGATGGAAATTTAAATATCATTAAAATACATTATGTCTGGTTCATGAGAGAATCTTGCCTTCTCTAGTAACCACAAAACTATTCATCTACTCAAAATATTTAAATTCTAATCTTATTCCAAGCTTTATGACTTTTATGTTTGTTTTATTATCATACAATAGAGCTAAAAATGAAGGGAGGGGTGGTGGGAACTAGATAAAGATAGATAGGACAATACTCATGTTATTTATCATAGGTAAATTTTGGTATTCTTCGAAGTTGTAACTTCAGTCCATATGAAGATCTGGTTCCTAGAAGAAAAATATCAAAACCTATAGCAGAAGCCTGTGGCATGGGTTTAGTGACTCTGACTAAAGAGACACCCGTAGTCCTACTGTGTCACTCATTCTCCAAGTAGACAGTCACAGAAACTCAAAGCCACACAGAGAATTCCAGTAAGAGTACCTATAACTGTACTTTGTATGAAAATGATCCACAGCTCTTAATAGATTAATTATTCCGCTGAATACAGATTCAGCTTTCAAGGCATTTATGTTTAATTTTTGTAAATTCAAACACAAAGGCTATGCAGTCTGTTGCCTCTAAATGCTGCAGTGAAATAGAGCAGCTGGAAGCATCCCACAGCTGCAGCCTGCCCTCCATGAGGGCACTTCAAGATGTGGGATAGAACTATTGAAGAAATGCTAATTGCTGTGCATCCTCAATAGTTCCTCAGGGAGGCTCCAAGGAAGATGTTAAAAGGGGCCCATTGGGAGGCCCAATCTATTGAATATTGTCTAGTGCAATTTTATTTCCATACAGCCTTGGTCTTCTAAATTTGCTTCAATTTTATTGAACTATTATAATGATTGGACCTGAAAAATAAACACTGAACCCAATGATGAACCACATAATAAATGAACCCAGTAATAAAAAAGTAATGATTATGACCAGGATGAATGTTTCAACTGGAAATGTACCATTTATAAGAGTCAAGTTGCCTAGCATCACCATTCTCAGACTAGCTCAAGGATCACCCAGAAGTAGAAATCCGTCTCTGTCTGCCTCTGTACCTCTGAATTAGAGGAACATAATACTGGTCCTGATCTTTCATATGTGTGCTGTGGGAGCCAAGTTCAGGTAGGTTGTCATGCTTGCAAATCAAGCACTTTACAGACCGCCTTGTAAGCCTGAGATCAGTGATGCACTTCACTACCTGTGTGCTGTCCTCTGAGAACACCCCCTTTTTTGAGAATTTCAATGCTCTGCTAAAGACTTATGCTGAGGAATCATCTAACACTTATTATTTAATTTCTGCAATACTGTTCTCCATTGTGGATTTATTCTGTCAAGAGAAGTAAGTAAATAGAAGATGCATGAATAAGTAAGAACTGGTGTGAAAATTAGTAAGAGCCTTAAGACAATTTTGTAGTCATGGCTTCCTTATTTTATATTCTATTTAATAAAAAAGTATACATAAAAATAAATCTCAAAGACCTGAAACTCTATGAAAAACTAAACTTTTCTATTTATATTACCTCATTAAAGAAGTAAACTTCTGTACTTGAAACTGTGGAAATAACTTTTAATAAAACAGACACTATTTCATTGGGTTTCCTATCGCCAGTCTCTATCCTGTGCCTTGGGAAATTGAGTGCCAAGTCAAATGGGTAGACCTAATTTTATTTCCTGTGATGTTGGTCCACAGGATGGCAGTTCAAAGACAAAATGTTTGGATCAAAATTCTGGAAGGACCTTTCCGGAAGAGCTTTCTGGCATCAAGCCCATTCTAATAATTACTTGGCTTATAATAAGAATCATTACTTATAACCATCTCTAAAAAATAATTTTGCCCATACCACAGTTCCAACAACTTAGCCTTGCCAGTAAGGTCCCATTTGTTTATTATACAAACATGAAACCATAGTACTGTGGACAAGTCTCTGAGGTCACTCCTGCTAGTAAAGAGGTCTTAGGAACCAGAGAAGGAAAACATTACACCTGAACCTTCCTAGGCTCAGATTAAAGGAAAGTTAGGCAAATCCCCAGGCCCCTGTTAAACACAGGGGGCTCTTGAGGATAAAATGAAGGTTTTCCCATTCTACCAATAGGAAAACTGAGTATGGCAAGGTTGAAGTTACACACAGAATTACCACATATTTTTAAAAAATAATGTGCTTGTTAAATTACCTAATAGGGGCTGCAGGGATGGCTCAGCAGCTAAGTTAAGGATTGCAAAGGACCTGTGTTCAGTTCCTAACTTCCAAGTCAGGCAGCTCACAACTGATAAAAACACATCATCTGACCTCAAAGGGGTACTTGCACGTGTGTGGACAAACCATCATGCATACATTCACATAAATATAAGTCTTCAATTAACAATGACAAAAACTAGAAAATAATGTAGTGAAGAGTTCAGTGGCCACTGCTTTCATATTCCAATTCCACTATCATAGATGTTTCCAATAAGCAAGTCATTCTTTCTTATGCATTTACTTCTTTTTTTTTAACTTTTTTTGATTCTTTGTGAATTCCATAACATTCACCCAATCCCACTCATCTCCCTGTCCCTCTATATCTGCCCTCTGCCCTTGCAACTTCCTCCCCCAAAAGAAAACAAGACAAAAATAAATAAACAATTAAAAATAAAAATGCAAATTAAAGAAGAAAATAAAAAAGCGTTTCACAGCGGAAGGTGTGGTGGGTCATGAAGTGTCATCACTAGACCCTTTTGCCCAAGTGCTTTATTTGCAAATATTCACTTCCTTAAGTCAGTGGTCTGGTTCCAGGCCTCTGGCTTCTGCTACACTATCAATACCGGACCCTTCTGGGACAGGACTCCTCTCAGACATCCTGTTGTTTTCCTGTGTTACAGAGATCCTGCAGCTTTGGTTCTGCAGGGTCGGTACCTCATCACCTCCAGAAGTTCTTGGGTGGTGTGGATGTAACTCAAAACTTTATATCTGAGTCTGGGTGGTAGCTGAGTTTCTCAGTCTGTCCACAGGGTTAGCTTTCCTGTTTTGTTCAGGTGAGCAAGACTAGCTCATTCACTCTCATGTCCTTGAGGCAGCAGCCCAGAGTTACTCACTTGGAATTATGCTATGCTTTTATTCATTTTATTCTTAGTATTTTTATATAAAGTACTGGAGAATTCATCAGAAAGAGACCCGTGTGTAATTGGTTCATTTTCTTTTGACAGTTTATTAAATATGACACTAAAATAAGTTAGAGTTATTCACTAATCTATTATAATTGATGTTGTGGTGTATGAACAGGTTTGTTTCACTTTAAGTTTCTAAAAGCTGGAATGGAAATGGAAACCAACATCTTCTAAGTCAACCTCTTCTGATACCTGTGGCCAGGATTGATTATGAGGAGATCAAAAGTGCCAGGGCTTCCAGTGATGAACACAGTTATTTCAGTGACTGCCATAGGATAGTGTGCTCAACAAATACTGTCAAGGCATTGGCTTGTCATTGTACTTCATTCAACACAACTTTTCTCACCTCACTGAGCAATTATCACAACTGGACATGTGATTGCGGCTAAAGCCCTTTCTCCCACAAAGCTAGTATGTTCTTGGAGAAGACAACCATTAAATAAATGAACAAATACAGTTCACAGGAAGGAAGTGTCAGAAGCCAAAGTGGAATAGTTAGGTGTTCCAGAGAGTTTGGGAATCTTCTGCAGAGGCCCATGCTCCTTTGAGTTGGTGATGTCTGAGTCATCTTCAGAAGATCAGCGGGTGGGACTGGGAGAGCAAGGTCACCAGGCAGGAGAAAATTCATCTGCTCTTGAGAACAGCAAGGAAGCTGCAGCCCTCACTGTGGAGAGGTGGGCAGGCAATGAAATGGGGTCAGGAGGACCAGCTGAGGGCAATTTATGACTGGCCCTGTAATGATGAGAGGTGTTAAGAGCTCAGAGTGAAACTGTTAAAAGACTTTTTTTGTGAGAGCACCCATTTTCTGTTTAAGATTCCTGCTTCCATCATCATATCCTATTGTGACTGGAAAGCTGGTGAGGCTTTATGAGCAAAGCCAGAAGGAGCACTTGAGGCAGGAGAATATACACTTTGGCTCAGGAATTTGAGCGCATAAATTATTCTAAAATAGCCTCCAAAAGAATTTCAGTATTTAAAAAGAAAAAAAAAAAAAAAAAGGAGTAGTATATCACCACCTTTTTTCTTGCTTCTCAATTTCCTCTCAGGGTTTTCTACTGGCTAAATTTAAAATAGGCTCAAGGACAAGTCAATTAAAGTCACCTGTAAAAGTCACTGGCAAACAGCTATTAGGGTGAAAAATAGAGAGGGTGGATCTGAAGATTAAATGAAATGCATTATTTACCACAGATTGACAGTAGTATGCAAACAGATTCCAACATAAAACTGTAATAATTTGGGGTCACAGTCATCCAAACACAAACCATAAACAAAGCTCAAAATTAAAAAAAAAAAATAATTTGAATCTACAGAACAAAATTTGAAATGCAAGACTAAAAGTTGCGAACCCTTTGAAGGTATAGTTTATTAAATAGTTTATTATGAATTATCTAAAATGCATAAATAAGGACCCGAAGTGACATCCATTCATATTAATATGCTGAAGAGGAATACTGAATGAAATGATCCTGAAAGATGTAGAGACACTAACCTTTTTAAAACCTTCTTCCGTATTGCTAGCAGTTGAAAGATAGTGGTCTTTACCCTCTCCCTATCAACACTCATATTTTCATTTCTGGTATTATTTTACCTCTTCTTAGTCAATGGAATCAAGGCTATTTGAAATGATCTAAACAAGTAAGGTTTATTTTGTATGTGTTATTTAAGCACATAATGTGATGTACATTCTGTGAGTTCGTAGAGTCCTGGTGTCATGGGAAGGATTCAACGTGTGGTTTTTCCATGAATAATAAAACACAAAGGGATCAGCACTTTGTTTGGAGTTCAAATGATTCTACAAATTTTCTAAAAATCTGAAGTTTATAGGTAAGTCATATAGTCTTTCCTTTCATAAAGAATTCTATCTTATCATAAAGTTTTACTTTATTTGTCCAATATGATCTCACAGGTATAATTGTGCAACTGAAATTACAATCATCATAAAATATGAACAGTATACTTTTTTTTTTTAACTAGGGAGCTTAATTAAGAGGAAAAAATAAAATAAATAAATAAATGTCACAAAATAGTTCATAAAATCTGGCCTGGAGTATAGAAGGACAAAGAACATTTCCCATCGGCCTCATAAACAACTAACAAGAAGCCAGAACTCACAGCAGCCTGCTCAGTCTTCAACCTTTACAAGTCAACAAGATACTAAGACTAGTTTGGCACAGATTTCAGAAAGCCATTAGGATCTCAGGAGATTGGACTGTGCCTTCCCCTGAGCAAATCCTGTTTTATAAAACTGTACTTTGCTCTATTTTGAATATAGATATTGAGGCAGGGTGAGTCTACACTTTATTTGTGCAACTAAAGAGGCATGTTTCCTCTATCACAAACAATGAGTTCAATATTGATAAATAACTCATTTCTTTGTAGAAAGTATTTATCAAGTTAAGTAACAAATACATGGACACATGGACATATCAAAATATTATCAGGGAACAAAGGCCTGTGAATTTACTGAACATACCAGAGCAGTTAGTGAGGTAATTCCCTTGCTAGGATAATATCATAGGAATATCTAAGAACTCTGAGGTGGGGAGCCCCCACTGATCAAAGGTCAGGGCAATAGATGCATATATAATGGGATTGACAAGGTGACAGACTTCCAAGTTGGTCGCCATGGCTTTAGCTCAATAGGATCTGCTCTTTTTGATTCAACTATTTGAGTTGTTTTTTATAAAGTTCTCTCTGAGCCTCACCTTGAAACACTGTTGTGTCTTTAACCAACTTTGCTCTTGTAACCTATTTGTGGCTTGTCAACAGCTCTGTGACTTGGTTCATTCATAGCTTAGACTTCAGCCAGCTCTTGTCCTTTCTAAGGCCTCATTGAACTCTGTGGAAAGTTAGTGTTGATAATTCAGACCAAAATAAAAGAATGTGTTATTGCCAATGGTCAGACTATCAAGTGCATCCAATAGTTTTTGTGCAATTACAGCTAAAAAACAACACAAAGAAACAACAAATTTGCATAGCTTATGAGCTTGTTGTTAGAAATTCCTATTGTATGGCCTTTAGAGTGTATTTGGGTTCTCTCTTGAGGAATTCAGTTGTTTTCTTATGAGTACTGAGAAGTAAATGTGCCCAACAAAGTTAAACAGGAGAGAAAACACTAATTTGATAAAGTATGAGGGGAAAAAATTCAGGCACATAAACAAACAAAAGCTACAAATGATTGGATTCAGAATGGGTTAGTCTGTAGAGGATATGGGCCATCTCTGTTTACTAATTTGCTTTGCCTACAGAAAAAAATCATTGTCTCACTGTCTCGTGCATTGAGGTAGAGCTACACCTTGGAGCCAGGTATAATTTTAGGCTTCTGTTCTGTGTGGAGAGAGGTTCAAACTCCTTCTTTGTTACATTTGAGAGAGAGGGAGAGAGAGGGGGGGGAGAGAGAGAGAGCAACTAAATCCTAAGAGAAAGAATTCTGTGTTTTAAAACCGCAGGACACATTTAAGGAGATTTTCATCACAGAGGGTCAGAGAAAGCAGCAGGTTCTAAATTGAAAGCACCAGAAGAGGAGGATCAAGGCTTAGGAGGCAGGAAGAAGGCCCTGAAAACCTTGGTTGGTCTGAAACCTGTTCAGTTCTTAAAACAGCCTGGCTGGTAAGAGTTTCCTGCATAGACTAGTTTAATCTAAATCCCCTCAATTATGTGTTCATGCAAGTGATAAGAATTAAGAGTTTGAGGAAAACGTCTGCATAATACAATAGATAACTCCAGACTCCTTTCCTTGGTCCTGTGTGTCAGGCAGAAGGTTAGCCCCTTGTGGGACTGACCAATAGGACACCACCTCTTTAGTGCTTGCTGTACTGGGTCTCTCAATCCATCCCTCTCAGGAGTGTCAGGACGCAGAGTGCTACTGGAGTCAGATGCAAAGGAAACTGGCGAATTCCCCAGAATCCGGTCCTACCAGCTTACATTACAGTCCATCCTCTGCTTTCAAAACATTATCATCACTAGTCAGTTACTCACTGTTTAGAATACAAACACAATTTCATCTGAATGCACAATGGCATTGCACATTTTATCAAGGCAGGTCTTTCTAGAAATTGATGATATTGATATAGTACAATTCAGATCACATGCAGAGGAGTCAGACCATATTTTGATGAAGATAAATTGATGGGAACAATTGAATGCATGATCAGCATTTCAAAATGAAATCATTTGAATATAAAAACAAAAGCATCAATACACACTTTCAACATCATCTTGTAAAATACCTTCCATGTAATCATTCTGCTAAAGGGCTAGAGAGATGGCTCAGCAGTTAAGAGCACTGGCTGTTCGCCCAGAGGTCCTGAGTTCAATTCCCAGCACCCACATGGTGGCTCACAACCATCCGTAATGAGATCTGGTGCCCTCTTCTGGCTTGCAAGCAGGCATGTAGGCAGAACACTGAATACATAATAAATAAATAAATCTTTGAAAAAAAATAATAATGCTTCTAAAGTTGAAGCATATTCTCACGCATTTATTGACTGGGAGAAACGTGTTAAAATCAGAAAATTTATTTGAAGATGCAAAATGTGCTTGCAATTACAATTGTCTATCACACATGAAATATATACTGATTTATTTTTTCTAGATAAAGTGTGAAAGGATTCTGATTTTCACTATTAACTATGCCCCATCATCTGTGAATGAACTCAGTCAGAACTTGCTACACCCATTCCTAATTTTGGGATATTCACAGAGTGATTCCATCCCCAATTTGCATGCTCCAGCTTCAGATTTAGCCTTCCTGCCTTCCTCAGCCATTTCCCTCTCTGCTTGGTCCTCTAAATTATTCTTTTGTCAACAATCTGCTTTGTTTTCTTGACAAATCATAACAATTTTCACACTTCTGAATTTACTTTATGCCTCCTATAAATTCTGAGTGAATTGGCATAGACATTTAGCATTTTTCTATAGTATCTATAAAGGTATAAATAATAACTCAGAAACAATGTCAACAGGGAAGTATTCACTGCCTTTTATGGTTTTCCTGCAGTCCTTATAGACCATTGTTTCACTCTCTGGAGGGAAACATCACAAATGAACAGGGCATGTGTTCTATGAGTTTAATAGGTATGGGTATTCAGATAATCCCATACTCCTGCCCTCACGCTCACGGGCTTTGTAAACAAGCACAGGATGTATCATGTAGACTGTGAAGTAAGACATACATTCAGCTTCAGAGCTCTATTATTTTACACAAGCAAAATTGCCCATTCCCTGGACCAACTCTCACCTTCTCCCTCGGAGTGTCATTTGTACCTCTAAACAATGTACATCTATAGTTTCATGCTTTTAACATCTGTGCCAAATACAGTCCCTGGCACATGAAGAGTGAGAATTCTCATACTCACACTGTAAAGTATCAATAGCATAAGAGCATATTCTGATAATGTCCATGTTGGGCCAAATTGGGTAAAATAGGTAATCTGACAAGAAAATAAAATTGTCATTAAAATAACACAGAACCTCTACTAGCAGGAAATGAGGTCAGCTACTCTACTCCAAGCATCCAAATCTGTGATTTGACTGAAATTCATATTGTAGAGTTTGGACAGTGGTGGCTAAAGTACTTTCAGTAATACTGGCAAAAATTAGACATCATATCCAGTATGAATAGACAATTACACAGGAAAATGATGGTCTAAACCCAACACCACATTTCAACAACAGCTCAAATGCCACAGGTACATCTTTAAACAACTTCTTAAATGCTAATATCAAGGACCCACCATGAGATATCAAACTTGGAACGACACTAAGGGTGAATAAGTAGAACTGAATAGTGCTCAGTAATGGTAAGTATAGAGATAATGGTCCAATTTGAATTAAAGTTAGTAAAGACCTTGTTTAAAATTTGTTTTCTTCCCAATGGTGCTTCTCGAATGAACAAACACAGTGAGTCACTTGTAGAACTGTTTGCTATATAAAAGACAGTATTTTTAAAATACTATTAAGGATCCAAAATAACTTCCTTGAACATTTTATACATTCATTTCTTTGAAGATAGATATGAAGCCTTCTCACTATCGTCTCCTCATGTGCATACAATGCATTTGACAATTATTTTGATATGCTTGGGATGCAAGCATAGCTTCCAGCTAAGCATGCACTATCTAATTTGGAAGGCTTAAATAAACTCTCAGTATTTTTGAGAGCTAATTAAAACTTCATTATTAGTACACCAGTTGTATGGCATTAACAGCTTGATAAGAAACACAGTAAGTGACTGTGCCTTTGTAGGTCTTTTGGCTGACACTTATAATTAAGTTGCACAATACCCACAGCCCTCTAGAATCTCTCTTCTAGAAGCAAGAAAGACAGGATTGATTTGCATGAATCATAGTCAAAGTCTGGATTTTTCACAGATTTTTTTCAGAGTTCTGAGTTATCCTGTCCAGTTAGAAACACAATTACCTTTGAAGCACACATTTGGCATGTTTACTTTGGGAGAAGCAGTCTGTAATGTAGCTCCTTTCATTTTTTGTGATATCTGCTCTCACATAGGTGTGCAATACAGCATTCCAGGATGAAGGCAATAAAAGGCTAAATACAATAATTTAGCCAGCCCAAAAGGGGAAGAGATAAGCACTAATATAATCAACTCTTTTATTATTGATAAATCCATAAGAAATACCTTTAAAAATATAAGCTAGCCTACTTGCCAGCAGTCAATATTGCTTCTAGGCAATTTTCACACAGACATCCTATTGTGTATTTTGGAAATGTCAATGAACTTTAATATTGCGTAGGACAAAACATAATTAGGAAGAAAATTCTTTGGGGAACAATATGTGATCTACCAAATTGCAAACAAAGAAGAGTTATTTCTGCACCACCTGTTTAAATTCTTTATGCCCACAATGCATAACAAAAACATTCATCTCCATGTAAAGACATCATTATCAATGACTAGTAATGACTCTTATTGAAGCAACAACTTAAGTCTTCAGTGGGAATTCACTTCAAATACTCATAGAAAAATGAAAAAGAAGTTTTTTAATAGCATATTTCTGGTTCTGGCTAATGCTCTAAGAGAAACCAGGTGTGGAACAGAAAATCTTACCAATTTTTACAGACCATGGGCTGGTACAGTTCATATACACTGTCATCCACAAATCTCTTTCAGGTTCCAGCCACAAGTCACATTTAAACAATTTAAACAGAGATGGGAAACTGCAAGCCTGACCATTCGTCCGAATGGGAGATTTACACAGCAAATATATTCTCACTTTCTTTTTTTTCTTTTAAGTAGACCAGTGTTGTTCTTTTCAAATAATTCTTACCCAAGGTCATCCTGTCCACCAGGCAGAATTATGTTTTTTTTTTTTTTTGTTTTTTTGTTTTTTTTCTCATCACAGAAGCAGGACTTGATGGCAGTCCAAGTCTTAATGACAGGTCTTACTCAGTGTTTTCCCTTTGAGGGGCTCATAGAGGCATTTTTATTTTTATTTTTATTGATACAGGAATGGGTCTAACAGTTGATTATAAGTTAGGGTTGTCTCTCTTTGTTATTGGAATAGGACCTAATTGGCAGTAATCTTAGGGAACTCTTAACAGAAACATATTCTTAGCAAGTCTAAATTTCATTCTGTTCAAGGTCCAATGTGGCTGATCATATTGCTGCTTCTCTTTGAGCTGATGCTAGAGGCAGGACTGGGATAGTGCTCCTTTAGATAATTCGACTTTGTGTAGTTTAATATAACCTAAGCATTTTCTTTTGTTAAATCCCTGATAATCTCGGTTAATTATTATTTCCCATTTCTTACAATGTACAAATCACCAACTTAATAACAAAGACATTCTGTTGCTAATATTCTAATATGGATAGGAATATCAAAGTTAAAGTAGTTGTCCTCAAAACACATGACCCAGAAAAGGCACATTAAGAAGGGCATGCTTCTAAGTAAATGTTCCTTAAGCTCCAGATTTGAAAGTATGATCTCCTCAACGACACCCCCAAAGCACTATCGGTTCTAATCCTACTCCCCAATAAGAGATTTTGATAAATGAGCTTTAATATTGCTTTTTAACATGAATAAGGAACAATAAGAATGTAGTACCTCTAGAAATATCTTTAAATGTTTCTACTATGTTCAATCCAGAACTGCTCAATACAGTTCTTTCTCAATATATGAGAAAGGCAAGACTAATAGATGGGTCCCTGGGAAATGTTATAATGCAATTCAATCTATTTAACACACAGATCTCTAGACTTAGTGACTTCATCCAGTCTTCCATTTTAAAAAGATAATATACAACCTGACAGTGTATGGAAATCATGTTTATGCCATTTTTTCTTTTAACTATGCAATGGAGTTGTTTTCTGCATTTGATTTTTCCCAAGCATTTGAGTACTTATTATCAGCATAGAAGCTGACATTTTATTTAATTTAAATAGTTGGGAAGTTCTTTATTGCCAAGAATATTGGGATAGAATGTGAAGAATATTGAATATTGAATTATTGGGCTTTAAACTAAACTATTCTGTGTAACTAGTCAGGATTGCTTGTTTTTAAAGAAAAAATTTTTAAAAATTTATGTAGTGTTTGGCTGCATGTATATATGCACTATGTATATACAGTGCCCACAAAAGTCAAAAAGATCCCATGGAACTTGAGGTACAGATGGTTGTGAGCTTCATAGGGGTGCTAGGAATTGAACCCAGGTCCTTTGAGTTATCTCTCCATGGATTATCTCTCCACCTCTAATAAGCATTGCTATTATTGACACAATATCTTAACATGCTACCTTTCTAAACTTCAAAAAGGTATCAAATTATATTTAAATTATATATTTGCACTTTAGTTTCACTGAGTAGTTAAAAGGCTGTTTCACGTGTAAGGATTTACAAAATATTTGGTTATAATGTAAACTTGCAGTGATTTAAAATTTGAATATCTAAGTGTGTTAATATTGAAAGTTGGAGTCTTATCCAAATTCATTTCTTTAGCCATCATAAGTTTTCACACTCTAGATCTTCATATACATATAATGATAAAAGTTTTGACAAAAATAAATTTTACTCCTAAGACTATTGTTTTACATGCTATTTATAATACCACCTTCTGCCCTTTAACGCTGTAGCAGGGCGATCTACCCTCTGTGCTGTGTATTTGTCTCTCTGGTTAGTTTTTGTCATCTAACCTGTTTCCTATCATGTTTATTGGCACCTTTTACTGACTGATAATTTCCAACTCTGCTCCCTACAAATAATGCTCTGTGACATTTATAAAGATAACATTAAGATAGTACATAGATTGATACAAATTATATTTCTGAAAATTAAATATGATGGGTATAAATCAACTACTTTGTTAGCTGCTTTCTTTTTTTAATAAATAATTTTTTTCTTTATTATTATGTGTTTTAAATTTTATACATCAGCCTTGGGTTCACCTGTCCTCCCCCCTCACGCCCCCACTGCCGCCTTCCCCCCAGCCCCTTCCCTCCATTCCCATGTCCTCCAGGATCAAGACACCCTTGGGGATTCATTTAAACCTGGTAGATTCAGTACAGACAGGTCCTGTCACATCCTTCCAGACTGAGCAAAGTGTCCCTGTGTAAGCCCAAGGTTTCAACCAGCCAGCTCATGCACTAAGGACAGGTCCCGGTCCCACAGACTGGATGCCTCCCAAACAGATCAAGCTATTCAATGGTCTCACTTATCCAGAGGGCCTGATCCAGCTGGGGTCTCCACAGCCTTTGGTTCATAATTCATGTGCTTCCATTCCTTTGGCTATTTGTCCCTGTGCTTTTTGCAATCTTGGATTCAACAATTCACGCTCTTGCAGACCCTCCTCTTTCTTGACAGTTGGACACCTGGAGCTCCACGTGGGGCCTGGCTGAGGATCTCTGCGTCCACTTCCATCAGTTATTAGATGAGAGTTCCAAGACGACTGTTAGGGTGTTTGGCCATCTGATTACCAGACTAGGTCAGATCAGGCTTTCTCGCGACCATTGCCAGCAGACTACAGAGGATATATCATTGTGGATTTCTAGGGACATCTTGAGCACTCTGCCTATTCCTAGTCTCATGTGGTCTTCATTTATCATGGTCTATTATTCCTCATTCTCCCTTTCTGTTCTTGATCCAGCTAGGATCTCCTGATCCCCTAAGTTTCTTTCCCTCAAATCTTGCCCTTCATTACTCCCACTGTCATTCAGGTTGTTCATGTAGATCTCATCCATTTGTCTGTCATTGGGTGGTCCTTGGTTCTCTCCTAGGGTCCCGTTTTCTAGGTAGCCTCCCTGGAGTTGTGTAGCAGTCTAGTCATCTTTGTTTTACATCTAGTATCCTCCTATGAGTGAGAAAATACCGTGTTTGTCCTTCTGCGTCTGGGTTACCTCACTCAGGATGATTTTTTCTAGATCCATCCATTTGCCTGCAAACCTCATGATGTCATTGTGTTTCTCTGCTGAGTAGTACTCCATTGTGTATATGTACCATATTTTCTTTATCCATTCTTCAGCTGAAGGGCAACTAGGTTGTTTCCAGGTTCTGGATATTACAAATGATGCTGATATGAACACAGCTGAGCAAATGCCCTTGTGGTATGATTGAGCATACCTTGGGTATATGCCCAAGAATGCTATAGCTGGGTCTAGGGGGAGATAGATTCCCAAGGAACTCCTAAGGAAGCACCATATTAATTTCCAAAGTGGCTGTACAAGCTTGCATTCCCACCAGCATTGGAGGAGAGTTCCCCTTGCTCCACATCCTCTCTAGCATAAGCTGTCTTCTGTGTTTTTTTTATCTTAGCCACTCTAACAGGTATAAGGTAGTATCTCAGAGTTGTTTTGATTTGCATTTCCTGGATAATTAGGGATGTTGGGCAATTCCTTAAATGTCTTTCTGCCATTTGAACTTCCTCTGTGGAGAATTCTCTGTTTAGTTCTATAGCTCATTTCTTAATTGGACTGTTGGGCATTTTGATGTCTAATTTCTTGAGTTCTTTATATATTCTGGATATCAGCTGTCTGTCAGATGTGGGGTTGGTGAAGACCTTTTCCCATTCTGTAGGCTGTCGCTTTGTCTTGTTGACCATATCCTTTGCTCTACAAAAGCTTCTCAATTTCAACAGGTCCCATTGATTGATTGTTTCTCTCAGTGTCTGTGCTACTGGTGTTACATTTAGAAAGTGATCTCCAGTGCCAATGCATTCAAGAGTACTTCCTACTTTCTCTACTATCAGGTTCAGGGTAGCTGGATTTATGTTGAGGTCTTTGATCCACTTGGACTTAAGTTTTGTGCACGGTGACAGATATGGATCTGTAATTAGAGTTTTCCTGCCTGGCCCAGTCAGGACAAATCTCTCTTACCCGCCAGTCCCACAGTCACTCAGACCAAACCAAGAAAGCACACAGAGACTTACATTGTTTACAAACTGTATGCCCGTGGCAGGCTTCTTGTTATCTACTTTTTCTATCTTAAATTAACCCGTTCCTGTTAGTCTATACTTTGCCACATGGCCTGTGGCTTACCGGTGTCTTTACATGTTGCTTCTCATGGCAGTGGTGGCAGTGTCTCTCCCCAGCCTTCTACGTCCCAGAATTTGTCCTGACTGGGCCAGGCAGGAAAACTCTAACTACATGGATCTATTTGCAGCCTTCTACACATTGACATCCAGTTATGCCAGCACCATTTGTTGAAGATGCTTTCTTTTTTCCATTGTACAGTTTTGGCTTCTTTGTCAAAAATTATATGTTCATAGGTGTGCGAGTTAATGTCAGGGTCTTCAATTCGATTCCATTGGTCCACATGTTGGTTTTTATGCCAGTACCAAGCTGTTTTTATTACAGTAGCTCTATAGTAGAGCTTGAGGTCACGGGTTGTGATGCTTCCAGAGGTTGTTTTATTGTACAGGATTCTTTTGGCTATCCTGGGTTTTTTGTTTTTCCATATGAAGTTGAGTATTATTCTTTTCAGATCTGTGAAGAATTGTATTGGTAATTTGATGGGGATTGCACTGAATCTGTAGATTGCTTTTGGTAAGATTGCCATTTTTACTATGTTAATCCTACCTATCCATGAGCATGGGAGATCTTTTCATTTTCTGACATCTTCTTCAATTTCTTTTTTCAGGGACTTAAAGTTCTTGTCATATAGGTCCTTCACATGCTTAGAGTAAACCCAAGGTATTTTATAACATTTGTGGCTATTGTAAAGGGTGATGTATCTCTGATTTCCTTCTCAACCTGTTTGTCTACTGTATATAGAAGGGCTTCTGGTTTTTTTTAGTTGATCTTGATCCTGCAATGTTGCTGAAGGTTTTTATTAGCTGTATCAGTTCCTTGGTTGAATTTTTGGGGTCACTCATGTATACTAACATGTTATCTGCAAATACAGAGAGCTTGACTTCTTCCTTTCCAGTTTGTATCCCCTTAATCTCTTTATGTTGTCTTATAGCTCTGGCTAGAACATCAAGTACTATATTGAATAAGTAGTGGGAGAGGGGACAGCCTTGCCTTGTTCCTGATGTTAGTGGTATTGCTTTGAGTTTCTCTCCATTTAATTTGATGTTGGCTTGATGTAGATTGCCTTTATTATGTTTAGGTATGTTCACTGTATTCCTGATTGCTCTAAGACCTTTATCATGAAGTGGTGTTGGATTTTGTCAAATGCCTTTTCTGCATCTAGTGAGATGATCATGTGGTTTTTTTCCTTGAGTTTGTTTATATGGTGTATTACATTGATGGACTTTCGTATGTTGAACCACCCTTGCATCCCTGGGATATAGCCTACTTGATGATGGTGGATAACTATTTTGATGTGTCCTTGGAGTCTGTTTTCCAGAATTTTATTGAGTATTTTTGCATGAATGTTCATGAGGGAGATCGGTCTGTAGTTCTCTTTCTTTGTTGCATCTTTGTTTGGTTTGGGAATCAGGGTAATTGTAGCCTCATAGAAGGAGTTTGGTAATATGCCTTCTTCTTCTATTGTGTGGAACAATTTAGAGAGTATTGGTATTAAGTCTTCTTTGAAGATCTGATAGAATTCTGCAGTGAAACCATCGGGTCCAGGGCTTTTTTTGGTTGGGAGACTTTTAATGACTGGTTCTATTTACTTAGTGGTTACTGGACTATTTAAATGGTTTATCTGGTCTTGATTTAACTTAGGAATGTGGTACCTATCCAGAAAATTATCCATTTCTTTTAGATTTTCCAGTTTTGTGGAGTAGAGGTTTTTGAAGTATGATCTGATGATTCTCTGGATTTCCTCATTGTCTGTTGTTATGTCCCCCTTTTCATTTCTGATTTTGTTAATTTGGATGCTCTCCCTCTGTCTTTTGGTTAGTTTGGATAAGGGCTTGTCTATCTTGTTGATCTTCTCAAAGAATCAACTCTTTGTTTCATTAATCCTTTGTATTGTTCTCTTTATTTTCTATTTTATTGATTTCAGCTCTCAATTTGATAATTTCCTGGCATCTGTTCCTCCTGGGAGACTTTGCTTCTTCCTGTTCAAGGGCTTTCAGGTGTGCTGTCAAGTCACTAGCGTGAGATTTCTCCAGCTTCTTGAGGTGGGCATTCAGTGCTATGAATTTCCCTCTTAGCACTGCTTTCATAGTATCCCATAAGTTTGGGTATGTGGTGTATTCATTTTCATTGATCTCTAGGAAGTCTTTAATTTCTTTCTTTATTTCTTCCTTAACCCATTGGTGATTCAGTTAAGCATTGTTCAGTTTCCATGAAATTGTAGGATTTCTGTAGTTTTTTTTGTTGTTGAAATCTAACTTTAAACCATGGTGGTCTGATAGAACACAGTGGGTTATTCCAATTGTTTTGTATCTGTTGAGATTTGCTTTGTGGGCAAGTATGTGGTCGATTTTAGAGAAGGTTCCATGGGGTGCTGAGAAGAAGGTATATTCTTTTTTGTTTGGGTGGAATGTTCTGTAGATATCTATTAAATCCATTTGTGCCATAACATCAGTTAAGTCCATTATGTCTGTGTTAAGTTTTAATTTGGCCGATCTGTCCAGAGGTGAAAGTGGGGTGTTGAAGTCTCCCACTATTAATGTGTGGGGTTTTATATGTGATTTAAGATTTAGTAATGTTTCTTTTACATATGTGGGTGCCCTTGTGTTTGGGGCATATATGTTCAGAATTGAAACTTCATCTTGGTGGATCTTTCCTGCAATGAGTATGTAATGTCCTTCATCATCTCTTTTGATTGATTTTAGTTTGAAGTCTATTTTGCTGGATATTAGGATGGCTACACCAGCTTGCTTCTTAAGACCATTTGATTAGGAAAGTCTTTTCCCAGCCTTTTATTCTTAGGAGGTGTCTGTCTTTGAATTTGAGGTGTGTTTCTTGTATGCAGCAGAAAGATGGGTCCTGTTTTCGTATCCATTCTGTTAGTCTGTGTCTTTTTATAGGTGAATTACGTCCATTGATATTAATGACCAGTGATTGTTTGTTCCTGTTATTATTTTTATTTTTTGGTGGTAGTGTGTATGTACTTCTCTTCTTTGGGGTTTACTGCTGTGGTGTTATCTATTGCCTGTGTTTTCATGGGTGTATCTGCCTTCCTTAGGTTGGAATTTTCTTTCTAGTGCTTTCTGTAGGGCTGGGTTTGTGGATAAGTATTGTTTAAATCTGGTTTTGTCTTGGAAGGTCTTGTTCACTCCATCTGTAATGATTGAAAGTTTTGCTGGGTACATTAGTCTAGGCTGGCATCCATGGTCTCTTAGTGTCTGCATTATATCCGCCCAGGTCCTTCTCACTTTCAAAGTCTCCATCAAGAAATTGAGTATTATTCTGATGGGTTTGCCTCTATAAGTCACTTGGCCTTTTTACTTTGCTGTCCTTAATATTCTTTCTTTATTCTGTACGTTTAGTTGTTTATTTATTATGTGGCGAGGGTACTTTTTTGGGGGGGTCTAATCTGTTTGGTGTTCTATAGGTTTCTTGTATCTTCATAGGCATGTCCTTCTTTAAGTTGGGAAAGTTTTCTTCTATGATCTTGTTAAATATATTTTCTGTGCCTTTGAGTTGGTATTCTTCTCCTTCCTCTATCCCTATTATTCGTAGATTTGGTCTTTTCATGGTGTCCCAAATTTCTTGAACATTTTGGGGCATAACTTTGTTGGTTTTAGTGTTTTCTTTGACTGATGAATCTATTTCTTCTACTGTATCTTCAACACCAGAGATCCTCTCTTCCATCTCTTGCATTCTGTTGGTTATACTTGCCTCTGAAGTTCCTGTTTGTTTACTCAGATTTTCGATTTCCAACATTCCTTCTGCTAGTGTCTTCTTCATTTTTTCTATTTCCCTCTTCAGGTCTTGGATTGTCTCCCTTGCTTTTTCATGATTTTCATTCAAGGATTTATTGTTTTCTTCTGCTTTAATTGTCCTTTCCTCTAGTTTTTAATAGCATTCTTCCCATTTTTTGCTTGTCTGTTCCTCTACTTTATTTTTGATTTCTTCTATATAAGGCTCTAGCCTCTTCATGATGTTACTTATAAGGTTGTTTTCTTCTTCTTCTTCTATTCTGTGATGTTCGGGTCTAGCTGTTGGAGAAGTGCTAGATTCTGGTGATGCTGTATTGCTCTTTATTTTGTTGTATGTACTTCTGCCTTAATGTCTGCCCATCCCCTTTTGTGTTCGTTCTTGGTCTTATCAGTGTACTTGGTCCAGAGAGAGTTGACAAGATTTAGGGAGCCTCTCTCTGGTCCAGATGGAAGCTCTGGGCCAGATGGGAGTGCTGGTCCAGATGAGAGTGCTGGCCGGATAGGAGCTGGGGGGCTGGACTCTGAGTCTCGGGAAGTCCCAGATGTCTCCTTATTTTGTCCAGATGGGAGCTCCTCTTGTCCAGATGGGAGTTCCTCTGGTCTCTGGTCCAGATGGGAGTTCCAGGGCAGGATCTAAGCTGGGGGCTGGTCTCTGAGTCTCAGGAAGTAGCTGGGGTCTCAGGCAAATGGGTGTGGGGGCAGGGTGTGGATACTGCAGTGTCTGCCTGCAGTCTTGGAAAAGGGGAGACTTCCTGCAGGGCCCGCTGATTGGCAGGCAACTGGGGCCAAGTTGGTCAGGTCTTCCCGGAGTGGCCCGTGTCCAGTGGTGGGACCCAGGCGCAGTTGCCTCTCTGACTATAACCCAGGCACTCCTGGTAGCTGCTTTCTATAGTGACACATGTGGCAAAGTCTAGACCCTAGTCCTCCGTCAGCCAGATCATAGATATGGCTCTGTGTGTGTGTGTATGTATGTATGTGTGTGCATGTGTGTGTAACAAAGCATTAGAAAGTCACAGGCTTGAGTTCCCATCTCTATATACATTTTGCTTTGAACTTTAAGGATGGGAATGCTAATGATATTGCTAGCTGTTTATTTATTTATTTTGGGTTCACTGTACTGATTATTGATTGCTCAGTAACTTAACACTTGCCTCTGCCTTTGCCCTAACTGGAATTAAACTGAGACTATTTCATTCTCAATATTTTTAATGTAATTTAAATTTTTCAATAAAATTTAAAAGATCCTGGCATACAGCATAAATATATATATGCAATTTTTTGTTATAATCACTTTTAAAATATGTAAATTTGATTGTCAGTTATACATAGGTAAATATATAGGCAAAAAAGAAAAAATATTAAAAAAATGTTCTCAAACAAATCTTTTGAACTGTAGTAAGCACTGAGCACAAAGAAAGCAGAGCAAAAGAAAGATTTCAGGAAACAATGAAAGCATTTAATTACCAAATACACAGGAAATCACCTGCTATTTAAGGTTAAGGAATCTTCATTTCCAGTTGGTGTTTTTACTCTGGGATTGTCACTTCCTGTCATTTGAATCTAGCAATCAATCAGTCATTCTGGTGTCTTAGGTGGGAAAACAGCAAACAGGAGACGGGGGAAGAAGGGGAATTGTGTGAACACAACACCAAATTCAGTAGGTAAAACATTTTGTCCTAATAGTTTCAAGGAGCCTAGATTGAGAAAGGACAGTGAATAGTTTCTAAAATGTAAATATGAAAATACAGAACAGTATGTCTCTTTTGGTCTTCTAAGAAGCAGACACACAAGCAATTTCTAGGTAAAATGAAATACAGTATATCTCCATAGAGTACTCTTCCCAAATGTGCTTAGTGTGAATACATTTCACAAACAGTGGTTTGCTTCATTCAGCATTTCCTTGATGGTTCTCTGTGAAAACAGTAGACTTTATTTAATCTTTATGAATTAAGAGTGCATCAGTTTTTCTTTTATTGCCACGTTTCTCTGCATTGTTCCCAAGAAAGATTTGTTTATTCAAAGATTGTGAAGAATTTTTCTATTGATTATTCTGTATGTTTAATCATAGTACCTATGATCAAGTGTATGATCCAATTTTTAGTAGAGTGAGTCGGGAAGAGTTAACAACCATTTCCTCTAAGTATAAGTAATTTTTTTTACAGATTTATTTATTCATTATGTAAACAGAAGAGGGTACCAGATCTCATTACAGATGGTTGTGAGCCACCATGTGGGTGTTGGAAATTGAACTCAGGACCTCTGGAAAAGCAGTCAGTGCTCTTAACCTCTGAACCATCTCTCCAGCCCCTCAAGTAAATTTTAAATCAACATAAAAGTTAATGGAATCCATTGATGATCTAATAAGGAATGTGTTGACTCTTTAGAACAATTTGCACCAAACTGGTAAACTATCAATGATAAGTCTCTCGATCAATGAAAATGGTGTATCTCTCCATTATGAAATCCATTATAGATTCACTGAGTTTTTATAGAAACATTTGTAATGTACTATGCAGAAAACTGGTTGTTATTATATTTACATTTTAGTGTTTAAGGACTGGAGCAATAGCTTAGTGCTTAAGAGTGCTTTCTGCTCTTCTGGTGGATAATTTAGTTCCCATAACCCACACCAGGCAGCTCACAACAGCAACTTCAGATCCAGGGAATCTGCCTCCCTCTGCTGGCCTCTCCAGGCACTGCCTCCACATATGATACTTTCTGTTCTTTCTACCATGAGCATAAATAAAACTAAAAGTTAATGAAAAGAAAATATTAGTGGTTAAGTCATTTATGGATTGAAATTATTTTAATTTTGTAGATTATAGTATATTGAACACTTGATTGCATATGAACTTATTTTTATATTAAATTTTTTATATAATTCCTTGCTAAATTTATTCATTAAACAGCTTTATCCAGATAGTTTTTCTTGTTATTTCCAACCTATAGATCTCCCATTTATTCTTTTCCTATTGTACTGGCTATACTCTCTACTGTAAAATGAAAGTAAGAACAAAAACAAACACATGGTCTCACTTCAAAAACCATAGAGGAAATATCCTGGTGTTCATCTTTAAAAGCTTCATCAGCAATTGGCTTTAATCAATTTCTATTACCATCTTGAAGTAGTTTTTTTCCTAATATATTTTTGTTTATAATGTTCTAACATTCATTAATGGAAATTGGAATTAGTCAAATAACTTTTTTTGTCTACTGAGATAATTACATGAGATTATTTTCAATGATTGATATTTTAATGTTGAATCAACCTTATTGTCTAAAATAAACCCCATTTAGTAATAATGTGTTCTTTCTGTGGGGATATTGTTTCTGTTTTCTAATCAATTTTATGTCTATTCTTGTTATACATATTGATCTGCAATTTTGGTTTCATCCAATTTATTTTGTCTAGAGAAATACACTATTACTAAAGAGAACTGTGAAAACACTGAATGTCATTATGTAGCAAAACATTGACATTTTAAAATATCTAAGAGCAACCACCACCAATCTTTTGGTTTTCCAAAAGACAGAGTCTTACTGTGTCTATGGCTGTCCTGGACCTCTCTATGAACAGGCTGTCCTTGGACTCACAGAGACCCAAGTCTGTCCCCTGAGGGATGAAACTAAAGGCATGTGCTACAAACTTTTACTTGGAACATTTCAATTTGAGAAACACATAAAGAAAGGAGACCTTCAAGACTCTCAGACAGACAAACCATAGAATGGGAGGAAGAACATTAGGACACACCTGATACCTGCAGCAGTGAGTGTCATGTCACTTGTAGACAGTTTCCTTGAGGGTCCCCGCTGGTGCTTCCACTTCATGACACCAACTTACACTTTTCTTCTTAATTCTGCTCAAGAAAAGGCTGGCAGATATTTTATCTTGACAATCCTTGACTTGCTCAGGTCAGTGTGTAGGAAACACTATTTGCTCAGGAAAGCACTTTGCCTACTCCCAAGGTTAAATGCTTCTCTGGTGAATGTCTTCGAATGGGTGGGGTGCAAGTAGCTACTCACTAATTAGGATTATACACATTATATATTTTCATTTAAGCCTGTTAATTCCTCCCTTAATTAACCATCAGTGACTTTTATTGAATCACATTCTGTATTTAATTAGTTTTTTTGAATTGAGGCTATTCTAATTTGATGTAACTGTAGAAATACCTTGTGGACATTTGACTAATACTCTAATTAAAGCACAGAGTCATATGAATGACATACCTTTTAACTTGGATATTTATCAGCTGTTGATAATTATCTCTTCTGAATAAAATTTTGGTAAGATGATAACATGGTAGCAAATAGACTTTATAATCAAATAAAACTTATAGAGCATGCTCCATTTACTTAATTTTCTTAAGCTATTTTTGTTGATTCAGGACAAAGTCACCCCGTGTAATCATACAAACCCACAACTGAAAGATGGGTTTAAAAACTTGAATATATGAATATTTTAGTTATTCTTGGGAATCTAGATTCCTTGTTCTCACTATATTTTCACGTAAGTACTGAGTAAAATTTTCAAGTGATCAAATAATTGCTTAAAATACACACCAAGTGGGGTCCCAATTAATACATTAGCTTATTTGTTTTGGTATTTAAGTTCACTGTATAAACATAGCCCAAGAATAATTGAATAAAATGTCTGCATGTGAGAATATTCTCTCAAACACGAAAGTGAATATACCATGGTTTATTTCTAAATCTTTCTGAATCTCTTTAATAACTTAAGGCACCAGAACTACCATTTAGACTCTGCATTATGAATATAACAGTGTGCAAGTATGCAACACACAACTATGTGCCCTGTGTCAAACATATTCAATAGCTGCAAACCATGTAGACATACGAGCACACATGCATGCTTTATGGAATTGTGAACTCCTAACTATGAAGTGTAAGGAAATGGTCATATGAGATACAGAAAGCGGCTGATTAACAGAATCTTCTTTAACCTTTGCAAACTCTCTGCAATGGCTTTGATAGACATCCAAGTAACTTCCTGCCTTTCTCCCTTGGTAAGATTCAAATGCTATGAATAAATATTAGCTCTCACTCACAAGGATGCTGAATGTCACATTGGGTGTTATTATCTTGGGATAAGATTCCCAGTTTCATGGACATTTGTGATATTCTTTTTATAAGGGAAATATACCTTAGACATTGATTGGTTACTGTTTCTTCATAATGATGCAAGAGTTGTTGAAATGTGGTCTTTCCCCTTTCTTTGTACTTGGGAAAGTCCATGTGCTGGTGAATTTTTTAATGTATTACAAATTAAGTGTACTAGTGGATTAAGGAAAGAATTCTTCCACTATATCAAATACTGAATTCCATTTTTCTCAAATTAGATAAGTTAGCAGAGTAGACATTGGTGTGATATGAAAGTTATATACATATTTAGAAAGCAAAATGGACAAAAGCTTTTAAAATAAGTTTTCCTATTGAATTTTTATTTTATTAATTCAGTGTGTGATGTGTGTGGGGTGGGGGCTGGGGGTGCATTGTGTGAGTGTGTATTTTTAAGCATATATATGGAGACCAGAGGATAACTTGCAGGAGTATGTTCTTTCCTTTCACCTTGTGGATCCTTTGGATGGAACAGAGGTCATCAGCCTCGCTGACCCAAGAGTATTAGTTCTTAAAGCTGTATTGCTACTTTGGATCCTGCCAAGGATCAATCATTTCACCTTCATCTCCCCAACACAATAACTGGTAAAATGAGCATGTTAGCTAGATTTTACCCACCAGAGGATGCTTCATAAGGCAAATAATTAAAAGGTTGGCAAGTGCTCTTTAATTAGTGTGGTTACACAATTGCCAAGGAATAATAGCCCTCCACTAAACATCCAATGTCCAGAAGTTAATGGAGTTGCTAGGTTCTCAGGACTGCTGGTAAATGACCCTACTCAGAGCACTAAGGACACTCATTTTTAAATATTTATGAGGCACCAACGTTCCAAACCTGTAACTCTAGGTAGAGTTCCTTGTTCTCCCCGGAGTCAGATTCAGCATTGTTTTTTGTTCATTCCCTGGAGGCTGGGAGAGTTATGTGTCTCTGCCCAGCACCAGTCTACAGAAATATCAAGGCCACAGAAGAATGCTGGGGCTGCTTGCATGACAATCTCACTAATAGTACATATTCATCTAAAGTTTGATATCATTTAGGATATGCTTTTTATACCAACCCCATGCTCAGAGACAGACTCACTGCCTCAAGTGATGGGAATTTCGGCTTAAATAATGATAATGCACTGTCATAGTGCTGTGCCCTTTGAGAAGCTGACTATCAAGGAAATCATACAAAATCATTGGGTACTTAAAGCATCTTATTATGCAATAGTTACTGAATTTTAAATTTGAAAATGTTTTAGAAAATGAGAATAAGATAAAATAAATGGAAATAATTTCTGGTAGAAATCTACATAAAACATGCAACCTATAAACACACACATACCCATACACATAATATGCATGTTTGTATTATTACTACACACATGTATATGCACATAGCACATATTCATACACATGTGCACACACACAGAATGTACAACTTGTCCAATTGTGTTTGATCATTGATAAGGTGACAATTGGCATGTTCTAAGAATAAAAGGTCGAGAAAAACATGTCTTCTTACACAGGAGGCAAATTTCCACTTAGCCAATCTATCTATTATTTGAGATCCTGTGTGTGTGTGTGTGTGTGTGTGTGTGTGTGTGTGTGTGTGTTGTGAGTACACGTGTGTGGTCATATGTTGCATATATTCATGTATTTGCATATGTATTATGTAGATATATTTGACCAACAATAACAGGATGATAATTAGCATGATATTAAGAAATTATTTTCTTTTGTTCAAAGAGCTATTTTCCCACATTTGCATAAATGCTTTGAGTCATGTTGAGAACTCAACTATTTTTCCCCAATTCTAGGGCCTCTTTTCACTACTCTTAAAGATACACAGAAGGCAAATGTAATGCATTTCTCAAAAAAAGCATGTCTATTGAGTTATTATACGGTGAAGGCCCTTGGAGACATTCACCCACAATTAGTACAGGGCGCAGAGGATAGCATATAGGAGCATCTCTGTACATGGATATGCCCTCCCTCTTTGCCTTTCTCCAGCCCCGCATGTTACTCCCATGTTTAGTTTTAGTCACCCTCCTTCTCTACAGACATTAATATTATTCAGAAGTGGTTAATAAAAATAGAAAAGAAAATAAAAACTAAAAATAATCTGCTAAACTGGGCCTTATGCTTCACCCCAGCAACATCAGCAAGCAATGGGGAGACTGACACAAGAGGATGGCTAGGCTGAGGTCAGTCTGACCTACACAGAAAGACCCTGCCTCAAAAACAGAATAAAAAGCAAGATGAACAAGATATATATATATATATATATATATATATATATATATATATATATATTCTCCCTAGTACTTGTACTCTTGTGTTATTCTCTTTCTGACACACACACACGTGTACACACACACACACACCACCACACACCACCACCACCACCACCACCACCACCCTCATTGCTTTTTCAAAGCATGCTACATAATCACAGTATACATTCTGTTAACTATAATATTTATGAGAGTAAAATCAATATCTCTGTGAATGCCCCTTGTCCATTGTTTTCTCTACAGGGGATTGAACTTGATGGATACTTGTTAAAGAAATGAAACTTTGCCCCAGTGCCATATCTATGTGACTCTCTGCACTAAGTCCTGCTCCAGGTTTTGCTGTCGAGGTACTGCTGTGAAATTCTGTCCTAGAAAGTGTAATCCCAGGGTTGGAGGCAGAAGTAGTTGAGCCCTTGAGGTTTGCAGGATAGGCAACCTATCCTGCTTAGTGTGTTGCAGGCCATGAGAAACCCTGTCTCAAAAAGCAAGGTGGATGGTGCAGGAAGAATGATACCTAAGGCTGTTTTCCAGTCTCCACACATAGTCATGGCTTTCAAACCTACAAATATAAACATGCACACATATAAGCACACAATTTATTGTTTGTTAAGAATAAATAAATATGATATAATACTAGATTAAACTATATTTATTCAAATGGTGAGACTATCTTAGTGATGTTTTGAAGTTCTTTTATTGTTTGTAAGTTTCACACTTTTTTTTTTAATTAAAAAATTACATGAACAGCTATTTTGCCTGTGTGCATGTTTGTGCACCACATGCATGCCTGATGTCCTTGGAAGTTGGAAGAGAGTGTCAGATCCCCTGGAACAGATCTGACAGACAGCTGTGGGCCTCCATGTGGCTGCAGAGCATGAGAACAGCATCCTCTAGAAGAACAATTTAGCTCTTATCCATGTATCTCTCTCTACAGCCCCAGTTTCACACACTTATACAATGGAATCCATTTCACCCCCATTTCCCATCTCTCATTCCTCTCCCATCTTACCTACTACATACCTTCCCCTCTTGGTTCTGTGTGTGGCCCACTGAATTTAATTATAATTTCTTGCCTGAACATGGGCAGAAGGTTATTTCCATGGGCAAAGGTGACTTGTCAGTGCTTATAAGATTGAAGAAAATGATACTCTCTTCTGCAACAACTAATAATCCCCTAGTTGATTATTAGTTCACTGACTCTTGGGCCCTTCACCCATCCATTACAAAACGTCAAAAGACTCTGTTGTTCTCACCTGAGCCAGAGGCCAGGGAGATGTGCAAACACTCTCTAAAACATGTGTTGATTCCGCTCTCCTTTCCTTTAAGATTTAATTGGCATTTTCCTGAAGAAATTGAATCCACTTCCTAGTCCCTGTTGAAGTAACCCTGAATATCGAATGTCACTGCTTGAGTTACATCAGAGTTTTAGCTCTTATGCCCAATGTCAGGTGCCTTGAGTAATACCTCATTTGTAAGACCTGGTTAACATACACTCTCAACACTTTGGCCTTAGGGAGCTTTGCGGTTTGGGGTATGCAAATGCAGTTTTTGGAGTTCACAGCCAGAGCCTCACAATCAATTTAGCGGTTCCCTGTTCTGGATATTTCCTAGTGTTTTGAATGTATGAAGGTAGAAAAAAAGCACCTAGCTGACATATCCAATATTACTCTATAAATAATAATGTAAACAACTTGTAATAGAAATAGTAGGTCAGTTTATGTTATCCCAAAGGAGATGAGAAAACAAAACAAAATAAAGCAAACAAACAAAACCAAACATGCTATTTATTGTAAGTATGACTATTTTTCAGCAGATGATATCATAAAACACAGGATAAGGAAGCAATTCACTCTAGGATAGCTAAAAGAATGTCAGACGTGAAAGCAAACGTAGACAACATTTTAGTGCAAGCCCCTTTGAAATGATGGATTCTCTGTCTGACTATAGCACATTCCTTGTGAGTCAGTACAGAGCACAAGAAGGCAGAGAATCTGAAACTTCTATTTGCCCATGACACAGTCTAAGGAATTCTCCACAAACAGAAGCCATTCATAGACTCTTTAGACTTGATTTACTGGCAATATAGACCTTGTAAGATTTTCTAGAACAAGACCTAGTGATGACATTTTCTTCAATCTATTCCCCAATATCCTTCCTTGAAAATGTTACAAGACTTTTGGGGTGAGGGTGTCATCATCTAGGAGTTCTGCCAGGGTCACTCCATGGAACAAACATAAGATTGGACATTTGGGGGAGACTGAAGGCTAAAAATCATAAGAAACAGTACAAAATGGACCTTGAGATGAGGTTCTCTTTCTGTAATCCTCCTGGATTGCAGATTTGGAAAACAGAAAAGCAATAGGCACACAGAGAGAGAAAGAACATGACATTAACCAACTTTATTAGGTGACTTAGAGACTGTGAGCTCATTATGCTCCAGGGACCCCTCACTACATCTGGCTTTCAGGAAACTGTGGCTTCTCCCTCAGCCTCAAAACCTGTTGAACAAATAAATGTACTTTGACTGTCAAGTAGTTTTCTTATTTGTTTTCCATTGTATATTTTCGTGTGTGTACACATTGGAACATATGCAGAGAACATAAGTTGAGGTCACATGCTCTCCTTGATTGCTTCCAACTTGACTTTTTAAGATAGTATGTCACTGAATCTGGAGCCCTGGAGCTCATGGATTCTGCTAGATTGAGATCCTAATGCCTCTGCCTCCCCAGAGTTGGGTTTACAGGCAGATGTTGCTAAGCCCCGGTTTTTACATGGGTGCTGGGGATCCAAGCCAGTGTCCTTATCCCTGTTTGGCAAGTACTTTACACACTGAGCAACTCCCCAGACACATAGTTCAGTATATCAAGTGTATATTTTTGTAGCAACTTTGCACATACAGTATAGAGTTTGGAGGGGAGCTAAAAATGACATAATTGCATTTTAATTGTTTTAATTTCAAGAATATTAATCAAAAAGGAAGTAAGCACAAAGGAAACAACTATTGATTCCTGCAACTGATGTCAGGGGGGCGGGGACAGCCCCAGGGAACAGTGATTTTCTGTACATATGGATTGATGAGAAAGGTGTGTGTGTGTGTGTGTGTGTGTGTGTGTGTGTGTGTGTGTGTGTGATTACATCACATCTTTTCTGCCAATGCAGCCCACGCTCATTGGATGACTCATCATTCCTCATGTGTACACATTCCCTCTCAGTCATTTTCCTGTTATTGATTTGTTTCCCTCTATGTTATCCTATCAGATCTTTAATTTCCTTAGGACAACACCTATCTGCTAGGTTATAGGACAGATCCAAATTAAAATGATAATATAGATTTTGACGATTGGGTTAAGATTAATATGTTTATTTGTGTTCTCGTATAAGGTGCTTGGGTAGAAATAATAATGTATAAAACCAGGACAATAACAGTAAGCCATACTGCTGGGCATTGATGAGCTTTTCAATGTGTTTACTACACCCTTTGAAATAATTTCAAACTCATGGGAAAAGAACAAGAGTTATTTAAGAAATACTAGTGAACTCTTCATTTTTTACTCTGATTCCCAGATTTTGCTTTGTGTGATTTGGCTGTGCCCTCCTCTTCTTTCTCTCCCTTCCTTTCCCCCTGACTTTTCTTCCTTCCCCATTCCCACATAGACATGCACATATGCTTTCTTGAGCCACTTGAGAGAAAGTTGCATATTTAAATTCATTTGTTACTAAACACTTAACTGGACATTTCACAAAACAAGCACAACAAAACAAATCAGGTAATTACATAGGCACTGATTTCAGGAAATGCAGGGTCCTGTCCTCACTGATGAAACCGAGCACCTAATAGGACTAAGTATATGCTTTGGGGGGCTGATTCCTTGCTAAGTGTTACATTATCGAGAAAGCAAAGACTGCAGCAAATGTTGATCAAGCACAAATCCTGTCCTCTCACCTTATAGAAACATGTCAAAGTATTGACCAGATAAGTACCCAGCGAATAAGATTTTGTATCAGTAGCAGTATTTGATTTTAGCAAATATCTACTCTAAGTTGATCAAAGACCCCAGTGTAACACTGCAAAACTTGGATTTGTCAGAGGAAAACCAGCAAACACTCCAAGATCAAAGCATAGACAAGCATTTTCTGAAAAGGAGTCCAACAGCATCGAAATTATCCCAAGACTTTACACATGGGAATGCATGACATTAACAAGCTTTTGTTCAAAGATAGAGACTTAAAAAGAGATCTACAACTATTCAAAAGGCAGAGAATAAGTGACTGTGGTTCCCAGCTCCAAATGATACATTTATGATACAATCCCTATACCAAAGGTTCAGGGTAAATTTTGGACTATGGGGCAGAAAGCTTGAATGACCCAGAGGCTCATGATCTCTGTTATCAGATAGTGTCCCATATATATGGCAGGGAAAATGACCCATAAAGTTTCAGCATAATTACAATATCAGTTGATATGTCAGTGTGTGCAGGTAAAGTCCCTTGATGAAGAGCTAGAGGCATTCAATAGCTACTGAGAGATGGAGGATCAGTGTCCTCCAAGGATGAGTTCCCATATAGTGTGTCTAATCACAAATAGCCACCTATGCTCATATGTACACATGAGCAGAGCTAAATGGACACAGTAGGTTGTATATTCATGTGTGCATTTTATATGTATATATCATGTGCATGTATATATTTAATATATATTCAAAGACGTATATATACATACATATATATATATATGTATATATATATACGTGTGTGTATATTTATATGTGTATGTGTTTATGAAACACTAGAAAAGGGATTATAAGAGGACAGAAGGAACTTAAGGAAGGAGAGATTGAGAGAAGTTATTGAATACATGTGGTACAGACACAGAAATGAGACTATCTGGGGAAAGGAAGGGAGCCAGACAGAGCAGGGAAGGAAGGGCAGCTGGGAATGAGGACAAATTGGAACAGCATATAATGATGCACATATATGAAAATGCCATAATAAAATGCATTACTAACCTAAAAACTTAATAAAAAAGAAAAGAAAAATGCCAAACATTTAATCACATAAACCAAATCAGTTGAGAAATAGGGTGGGTTCCATAAAATATGCTCTATTTCACATGTGACTGTGGGGAGATTAATAATAACTACAAAGTTGATTGTGTACGTGTATAGACAAGCATGTGTATTGTATTTTAAATGTCAAATTTCAGACTCCCAAAAATGCAATATTTCTGAATAATGGTTTCTGGGCCTTTGGATTTAAACTTTAAGAAAAACACTCCTGGCCTTACTGCTTATTTTAAGTAAATATAAAGTAAAATTTTTATAAGCATTCCAAGAATAAAGCTGTCATCTTTCAGATATTTAATCATACTCTGACCTTTCTAAATAAGTCATGCCAAAACCCATTGCATATGGTCACATATATCACCAGCACAAAGTCTTTGCAAAGAGGCAGGGAATTTCTTTTATATATACACATTTTTTTTTTCATTTTGATATCAAACACTTGCTTGTGCCAGGCTGAATGTAAACAGCCTGAATAACCTTATGATAAATCCACAGTCTCTTTCTGTGGCTCCAGGCTATCATATACAACTCTATTTTCCAATTTGTATACTGTAGCGAAGCTGACAAACACGCAAACAGGGTGAATGTTGTGCATGGAATGAATAATCCTGCTTGCTAACTGCATAAGATGAACAATGGCTTCGCTCGAGGCAAAGCAGTTTTCATGTCTGAACTAGAAGGAATATATCTCTTAACTTTTCCCAAGGAAACTGCAAGGACTCACTAAGGAAACCTGCCATATTAAACAGGTACTATTATAATCCAGATGGCATCAGTGATCAAATATCGGATTTCAATGCAAAAGGCTTTGAGAAGATTCTTTGCTCATAGGCATGTCTGTAAATGTTTGGAATACATGCTCTTGAGAATTGAGTTCTTAATATAAATTAATATCAAATAAGCATTTAAATAATGTAGATAGTGTCAGATTGCACTCTGTGTGGAGCAACATGCAGGATGAAATTTGCATCTTGGACATTTTCTAAAGCCTACTTTTTCACATAAGATGGTTGCATTTTGTTTTGTTTTGTTTATAATGCATCTTTAGTCCATCATAGAATATTTCTGAAATGTTTCTTTGAAGTTTTATAAGTAATTGAATACAAAGACTTATATATAACTAGTCAGTAATAAATCTTTCATGGTTTGACTCTGAGTATTTCCTAAGCTAATGTGGGTTGACTTAAACTCTCCTTGCAAGGGTTATCTTTAATTTGTAACATAAATTTCATTTATTTTATTTGGACTGTTTGGTTTCTGTTGTTGTTTTGTCTTTTGAATTTTGAAACAGTCTCTGTAGCAGGCCCAGTGTAGCCTTGAGTTCAAAGTAACCCTTCAGTCTCAGGCTTCCAATTGCGGGGAATATAAGGCATGAGCCCTCCTGCTGAGTGCTTTCTTATTTGATAGAATTTGTCTTTTTTTATCACATGCAATACTCCCAGCAGCCCGTATACTACTTAACAATTAGGTATGTGTGGCTAAATTCTGTCACCTTTCAAGTTCATATGTCCAAACCCAGCAAACTCAGTGTTATGTCATATATATATAAGTATGCAATTTTTTTTGTGTGTGTATGTGTGTGTGTGTGTGTGTGTGTGTGTGTGTGTGTGTGTACAATTTGAACATATAATTAGTAGGTATGAAGTTGTACTGGGATAGAACATTGCCCTAATGCTAACCCAGTACAACTCAATCTTTTTCAAAAGAATTTCGTATGAAGACAAAGAAACACAGATGGATGAAAAGTGATGCCAAGCAGTCAGGTGGAGAACCATGAAATTGATTGTTTCTTCCTGAACTTGGAACTAACAGTGTCATGATCTTATCTCTAAAAAAATAATAATAATCACTTTTATCTTTATGTGTGTGTGTGTGTGTGTGTGTGTGTGTGTGTGTGTAGTGTGTCTGTCTGTCTCTATGAATGTGTTCTGGCCTGTGAAGACTAGAAGTGGGTATTAGATCCTCTGTAACTTGAGTTATAGGTGCTTCTGAGGCACTTGTGGGAGCTAGGATCACAACTCATGTCCTTGGAAGAACAACAAGTGCTCTTAAGTGCTGAACCTTTTCTCTTGCCTCCACTGACAAGATCTTGACCTCAAACTTCTGACCTCTTCAATATTGTGAGAGTCTGTTTCTCTTGTATAACTCATCAAATGTGTGGCAACCACAGCAAACTTCTGCATGGGTAAATAGTGTTTTTAAATGGGAATGGTAAAATTAATAGGATTTAATCCCTATGTCTTTTGTATACCTAGCACTAGGTTCCTAAGAAAGTTCATGAGTCTTTTAATTTTCAAATTAAAATTGGAGACAATGAAATGTATGTCCAAAAGCTATGGGAAGCTTGGGTGATTTTACATGGAAGACTCTGTAGGTAGACTATGCTCAACAATCCTTTTCTCTCTTTAATACTTGAAAGGACAATCCAACTCTTAGAGAATCCAGGACTGGAAAGAATGGCCAGCCATTTTCTTTCCTTAGCCACACTGTCATGCTGTGTCATTTAGAACTGTGACAGACTTGTACTGATCTATTATGAATGGTCAGCTTTGTACTGATCTCCTCCAGGGTCTTCATTCTGGACTGTATATCAAAATATCCTTGGGAGATTATTTTAAAAACTACTAGATGAGATTCATCCCAGAGACTGAAATTTAAATGGGGTGGGATGCTGCCAGCCTCATTAGGATTTAAACATTTTCTCCTGTGTTCTTAGACACACCAAGGCCAAGAACCTCTGTTCTGGTCATTCTTTTGGAACTATTTGTTTTCTCATACACATCAGATTATGAATTATCTGTCTAGAAATAAGCAATACCTCAGCTATATTAATCTAATCTACACAGAGACAAGAAGGTAGCCATTAAAAAAATCAACAAACACAGGCACTCCCTAAGAGATTTTACTCATAGGGTTTCAAACAGAAGTTTCTAGCTCTCTCTGGGAAAGAATATCATCACTTCAAAATATGTGCTGTATTTTTTCCATGCTTACAATAGGCCACAACTTATGGCAGATTTTTTTTAAAGAGCTAAAACATGTACTATGTAGACATGGGCCACATGAGTCACTAAGATGTGGATATTTAAGTAAATGTTGCAAGGTTTGGATTAAAAAGAGGAGCATGTATAAGCATGTATGAGCATGTATGTATATTATATGCCACAGTCTTATGTACGAGAGATTTACTCAGACCAGAAAAATGGGTTTGGTCATCTTTACTTGGATAATTCAACTGTTTTTTAACTTCTATGCCATCTCTTCTAAATAAATCCTTATATGTAATTTATTATAATTAAAATGGAACATATATGTTGGACTTGATTTAAATATTCTACCCTGTATGTATATACCAAAATAGCACATTGTCCTAGAAATATGTAAAAAAAAAAAAAAAAAGTACATTTCTACACAGCTAATGGAAATAAATATAATTAAAACAGAATTCTACTACTTTTCCTTGACAATTCTTTGTGGGTTTGTTTGGTTGATTGTTTTATGAGTCAGAGTGCTATTGTATGGGCTGAGCTGGAACTCACAATGTAGATTAGGCTGGTCTAGAACTCACAGAGATCTGGTGACCTTTGCCTCCTGACTGCTGGGATTAAGGGTGTGAGCTACCACATCTGGCTTACTTAATAACTCTTAAACTGTAGTTCCCCTCACTGAGAGCAGAGCTAGGAGAATTGTACATTCAAGCCCAGAGTGGTCTATAGAGTGAGATTCAGTTTCAGAAAGCAAAATACAAGTAGCAATAGCAACAAAAACAAACAAATGAAACCTCAGTCTTTGCTCTTGTTCCCAGAGTAAGGGCAAAACTTCTTAAATAATGAGTTTCATTTGGACTAAGAAAAACAGATGACAAGGACCACAGTGATGAGGACATTGGTGAGCTAAAGAGACTTGGTTTCACATCTCAGCACCATTGTGTTTTCAGTTTCCATGTAGGATATTTTTCTTTGATATGCAAGCATGCTATGACATGATATCTACAATAAACTCCATTTATGTTTCTGCTATCATCACCCAGCTGCATTGTTAATGCTCCATATCCTGGAAAAGCACCCACCTCTAATCCTTTATGTCTGCAGCCCTATGGTAGGGCTGAATAACAAATGAAATCAGCATATGCATCTTGTTTTGAAGATTAAAAGAGATAGAGTACAGGAAGCATTTAAATCCCCAGTAAATGTTGGTTGGCTGTTATTATTATTTGATAATTGGCACAGGTGTAGTATTGGGCATTGCTTTGATAAATCATAGGGGGATGTTTTCACTAATGTCACTGAAGCTGAATACTAATGCAATTATAAACCACTTAAGTGATAGTTGCAACAGACCTACTGGCAGGCTCATTGAAATATGTCACTGGAGTTCACAAGATCAGTACAGGTATTTATTGTAAATATTCTATCCATTGGAAAACAAGATATCTATGCTTCTTTGCTCTGGACAGCTAAAAAGTCTCATTATAGTAGTGGAATTAGCCATTCAGACATCCTATCAATGAACCATCTTCTGGCCTCAGTGATCATGGTGATCATGTCATAACAGCCTATAATTAAGCTAGTTTAACTCCAGCAATCCAAATGCATTTGCCAAGATGTTTCAACATTCTATTTATTCTTTTTCAACATCAGAATGAACAAAATTAGTTATTTGGCAAAATTATGGCCACAAGTTAAATGCAGAGAATAGTCACCTCTGCAGTGAAAACAGGTACCTCCACGGTGACCAGAACACAGCAACCTGTAATCTCTACATAGTGGCCTGGGCTTTGTTTAAAGCTGATGTCATGATTTGTATTGCCCCTGAACATGGACTATGCTATTCTCAAGGAGAAGCCTACTTCTTCTTTTCTGGTTCTTCTTCTATCACTTGGAAGATACAATCAATAACTGTTACTTACTTGAGGCACTATTTACTGGGTGAGAGAGAACACAAGGTACAACAGAACCCGCTATAAGAGTTTTATTAGGGAGGGGAAAATGTAAGGATGAGGATAGGCCTACTGAAAACAAATAGTGAAGGAGAGAGAGCAGGAAACAGGTGGAATCTGCTTTTATAGGTTACCCAGCACATGTGCATATAGGCTTACATAGCTACACCATGCATGCACATAGATTATGTGATCATGCTGCATGCAGATTACGTGACCAGGAGGCACATGGATAACTTAGGATGTAAGGTCCTGGGGTGACTAAGCATTTTGCCTGACTGCTGGACAGTGCATGCCCGGTCAAATAGCTAGGAAGTGGCTACGAAATAATAATAACAGCAGCAACAAACTGGCAAATAATGACAGGAGAGGAAAATAAGATAAGCAGGAATTGTATTTATGTGGCATTGTCTCTCAAATTTTTGTTTGGTTTTGGTTTTGTTTGTTTTTCAAGACAGGGTTTCTCTGTGTAGTTTAGGTTCCTGTCCTGAATCTCACTCGGTAGGCCAGACTGGCCTCAAACTCACAGAGATCTGCCTGCCTCTGCCTCCAAGTGCTGGGATTAAAGGTATGTGCCACCACTGCCCATCAACTTATTTTTGATGAACTAATTATTAAAATAACTCTGTAGGTAAGTAGCATTAGGTTCCAAACTCAAGACAAACAGCTGACATTAGCAGCCAGTCTACTGTTATAGGGTCCTCCTCATTATCACATACCTCCCACAACTGCCCCCTCCCAGACACCTTAATCTCTCCAACCCAGGACTGGGCTGGGCTTTCTCTTACCAACTTCTCTTATCCCTATATAACCCAGCCATTTTGACTATACTAATCTCTTTGCTTCTTGGCTGGCACTCTTGCTTCCCACTTTCCTGGCCTCCTGGCTCTGGCTCTCCCTTCTTGCCTATCCTCTCCCCCAAGTCTGCCAGCCATATTCACTCTGAACTCTTCAAGGTGCCTCTGCTTATGCTTTCCCTCATATCTACAATAAGGCTTCTTCTCCACCATACCATCATATCCTCATTTTTTCCCATTCAGGTAGTATTATAATACTTTTTAAGCTAAGTCAACTAAGACCCAGAAGGACTTGGTCAGCATGATTGAATGCACACAGTATTTTAGATGTCTCTGGGATAGCTCCAGATGCCATCTATCTTGTTTTATACACACTGTGGGTGCTTTCAATATTGTTTTCATGTAGTCAAAATTAGCAAGTGAGTATTTACAGTTAATGGACTTCTTGCAAAGCTAAAATAGGCAATCAGTATCATATAATATAACAGGGTCAGTATATTTGGATTTGAGGGTCAGATGTGAGTGGCATCATACTTTTTCAGTCTTGTCTCACTTTTCTGCAGAAAGAGAAACATCAAGTGAGTTGTAAGGCCTTAAATAGCTAGTATGTGCTTGTTAGTGAATCCTGTATAATGAGTGGTGGACACAGAGATGGAAACACATGACCTAGAAGAATGCACACCCACCCACTAAAGTTCTTTAAAAGCTGGATCTTTATGTAACTTCACCATTATTGATTGAAAGGATATGAGTCCAGATTTCATACAAAACTGAAGGTTTTATTTGCTTATAAGAAGCCAGGAAAGACAACTGTTTATAAAGCCCCAGGCCTGTAGGTACCTAATTCAACAGAAGATTCACTGCTTGGGAAACCTTCCATCTCCTCCTGTCTGCAGGACAATTCTTTTCCAGTTTAGTGAACACTGTTGAGTACCTCAGCAGGCCTCACCTGACCCTAACTGTCAGCTGCTCTGAAGGAGAATCCTTCTTTGCATGGTCACAACAGCTGGAAGCCTTCATCCATTAGGACATAGTCAAGTTGTATGTGCATAGCTTTACCACAGAATCCCCAATCATTTCACCCCTAGAAGATGGTAATTATGTATATTTTGTTTACCTTCACTCTTTTGAAGTGCCACTACTCAGTAAGAGCCAATGTTTATTCCTTGTTACAAGATAAATAGGTTTGTATGTTGCACTGTGAATTTTAGTCCTAATTCTACTGTTTGGAGTCATGGCGGCTGCTTCTAATTCTTCTTTCTCATAGGAGCGACTGAGATGTGGAAAGTGATGTACACCACCTTCAAGTGATAGGTGTTGCCTGCCAAACCACAGATTTTAAGGGTCTCCTATAGATCTCTGAGATTTTGCCTTTCTAACAGACACAGGTGTTGGTGGCTGCTGGTGCCTTGGCCACATTTAAGAAGCAGGCATTAATAGGTCCCCTTCTGTGTCTTTCTACTTCTGAGCTAATAAAATACATTTTCCCTCACTTTTCCCCTTTCTCCAGCCCATAAACTACTACACTCATCTGTATAATATTCAGTCTTCCTTGCATATATGAACATATGTATGTTATTCTTAACTGATAAAATAAGAAATAGAAAATAAAATAGGAAATCCCTCACCCTAACCTTCGTAAGCTAGGCCATACAACTCAAATTTATAACATCAGCACTTGAGAGGATGGCAAGGTTGAGGCCAGCATGAGTTACATAAAAAGACCCTGTATTAAAAACAAATGAACAAACAAAAACCAAGAGAATCTCCCTAGTCTATGGATATCCTTATGCTCCTTTATCTCTTATCTCTTTCTCACTCAATCTAACTTTCACGTATAGACCTGGCTTGAATTCTTGTTTACCTTGAACTTTTCAATTAGCCCCCAGAGACATGAATGGATACTATGGACTGAAATGGTTTATCGCCTTCTTTGGAGTTCCAAAGTAAAGAATTGTGAATTGATTAAAATAAACATAACAGAAGCATCCTGGCTATATTTCCCCCAACATCTTAAAAAAAAAAAAAAGCCAGGAACTAAACAAGCTGTCTAGACATATTTTATATGGTGATGTGTAGGATGCAGGGTAACAATTTATAGGACTATGGTTTGAGTGACATATTAAACTCTTTTCCAGCTACATTTTGAGCTATTATTCACTTAAGGCTGAAAAGCACAACTCTAGCATAATCCACATGCCAACAACTACATAGAAGAATGTCATTGTAAAGCCAAACAGTTTATTTTCAACTTTCAAGGCCAGATCTATTATCACGGGTCCTCTGGGAAAGGAGAATACAGTATCACCTGCTGAGCTATCTCTCCAGGCCTGGGCATCTTTATCCCAGAACTTCTTAAGTAGCCAAATGCACTTCAAAAATTATAATTTCATATATCCTATTTACCTTGTAGGTGGAAATCTCACTAGACTATAAAGAATAATAACTTATTTATTTGACTGTCAATGAAAAGCAATGTATGATTATGTCACTTTTCCTTGATGACAATGTATACTAAAAATATTCAAATTCATAACGACATTGCTTCTAAGTTCCAAATTTTTGAGGAAAAAATAGACACAACCATATTCGTTCGAATGGAACTAGTACTATAAGGAAGAGATATTGGATGGTTTTAAACTAACATAAGTAACTATAACCCCTTACTATGAGATGCTCACAATACAAATATAATAAAGAAAGAGTGATCAAATCCACTATAGAGGCATTAACAGTGTGCATCAAAGGATCTGAATGTCCACTAGGCTTATCAAAATTCATGGAACTTTAAAAATATCAGCCAGTCAAAAAGAGGTGTAAATAGAAAAATTTATTTCACGGAACCAAGGAGCTTGTTTTGAATTAATCTTGAAGTTTATTTTATCCTGTATAAGTACTAAAGATTTTTACTTACTTATGTCAAAGATCATTTTGGAAAATATTTAATGAGATAGTTATTATGCACTTTATTGCTCAATAAATGATACAATTCTTTCAAATATGCCTGCTTAGTCTTTACTCCAAATATCTGATTGTAGCAAGACATTTGTGTGCGAAAGTGAACAAGAGTAACCTCAGATACCCATGAAGAAAACTGCATTGGCAACAGTGCAGTTGGTGCTATTGTCTGATGAGGACAAATGGGCAAGCCTGGAGAGGGGTTTTGCTTCCCTAGTGCCATATGCAGAAAGACTACTCTAAGCATACTACTGCAGTGTGGAACACATGCATTCACATTGCGCATTCCTAATAAGAACAGATTTTTAAATGATTTGGAAAATTAGTGCAACCACTATGACAAATGGTTGAAGAGATAGGACAGAATCACCCACTCATTTTTAAATGCTGTCCCCTTACATGGCTCATTGCACACAAGGCCATCATTATGGTAACAAATAATCTGTTACAAGCACTACACTGACTTTTGGCTCAGAGCAAGGCCTCACAGCCCTGAGTTCCTGGCCAGGCCTGCCTGTGCCAGGCACTGATGTATTGAGGGACTCTCTTCCCTGTGTTCATTTGGAAAACATGTCAGAGATCCGCTCATGTTCTATCTCCTGTGTGAAGTCATGTTTCCTTCATTGGCAATATTGTCAGGTGTTTTAAGTCATGCATGAGAGGAAACAGAGGTAAACTGAATGTGCAAAGGACAGAGGGGATAAAAGCATTTGAGGTGCTCATCATTGAAGATGTGATTGGTAAATTGCTTCTAGGCTGGGTAATACTTGCGTTTCTAAATCATTGTATCTTGCTAAAATTGCTTAATTATATAATTGCAACTTAACATCCTGGTTGTTTCTATAAGTTTCAAATTAGGAATTTCAGCATGAGAGGAGCCTTGAAACTTTCTGAAATATATAACAAATGAATGAGTCAAGATGCATCATTCAAACCCTTGACACCACAGCTCATCTTTCACTTACTAACCAACATTTTACAGTCTCAATGAAGAAAGTAGGTTGGAGCCCAGTGGTGGTGATGCACACCTTTAACCCTGGTACTCAGGAGCCATAGGTAGGTTGATCTCTGAGTCCAAGGCCAGTCTGATTTACAAACTGATTTCCAGAACAGCCAGAGCTGCTACCAAAAAATAAAAAAAAATTTAAAAAAAAGGAAACTTTATTTATATAAATGATAGTATCAATTATCTAAGTGTTAATTTTAATCAGCAAATGCAGTTATTGATTTGACTTTGCAAAATTTTCCCTGCTGATATCTGTCTGCATTCCAGATGATGGGATGCTTCAAATTTGGTTGAAACAATGAAACTTTGTGAGTTAAGGTGGGGCTTTTTGTGCTAAAATTACATAAAAAAGTGGCAAACATTCAAGTTTTTAAAAGTCTTATTAATTAATATTCTACTTGATGTGTTAGATAATGGCAGCATATAAATTCCCATATTCTTGCTGAGACTCTAACTATGTAATTTCAATATGATAAGATATTTCTCCTCAGGAGGAATCCCCAAGATACACAGTAGTAATTAATTTTGTCTAACACCTGCTGACTATTATCAAAAGGGGTCAAAACTCTTTAAGAAATGATTAGTAATATATTTTCATTTTCTTGTGTTTAAGGAAAGAATTCTTACAGAGAAAGAACATCATGTCTACATTATACAGGTAAATTTGGAACTACAAAATACAAAATTATACATATAATAAATAATACAAATAAAATAAATATATAATAAAAATAATTTCACATTATTAAGTATTTTGATATTTGGATTTCAAATATCTGCTTTGAAACCTGAGTAATTAAATTTCTTAAGCAAACTTGAATGGTGGAATTCTTATTTAATATAGTGTTTAGTGGACATTTAGTAAGAGACTATTTTATATAATATTTCTTTTTTTATCATTTTATATATAGGAGACCCTGAAAAGATTGCATAGAAGTGTGCCAATTTGAGTTTTAGAACTGTGTTAATGCAATGGGGGGGATCATTGTTTTCCTGTCTGAATGTTGTCATTCAGACATTGGAAAGGGGATACTGCATAGAAGGAAATGTCCTTGTCACTAAGGGACACAGGATTGTATTATGTTAAATATTATCAGAGAGGACTGGAATATTTGGCTAGTTAGGTACATTTAGCAGCTCACATCTTTGCAGATAAAATATTTAAATAGGACATCTTAGGAATCTCTTCAAGAAACAATTTCAGACGAAGATTCATGACTTTAAAAACAAGTGAGATGCCGACATTTTTCACTTGTGTTATTTGTTGTTCCCTTCGTTTACTGGATACATATTAGTTGATAACTACTATACCTTAATTTTTATTTTGAAACAATTTCACACTTTGCCTAGTGACCACTCTTACCCCCAACCCTACCTCACTACTACTCCTATTCACCCCGCAGTAAATCTCTCTTGCATTCATGTCCATTATTATTGTTCCTTGAACCACCAAGTTTAACTAGGACCTCTGTGTGACAATAGGGTATATCTATTGGAGCCAGGTGGGCTCAGCACACTGATACTGATAGGATTGGTGTCATGTGGACCCAGTGCAGGTAACTGCACTTAATTTGAGTTAATGCTTACAGTATGAAGTCTAGGGAATGACATTATTTTTTAAGCACTTACTCCCCTTTCTGGTACCAAAATTTTAACATGGACTTTGAAAAATATTGTATTAGTTGTACCACCCATTTCCTTAACAATAACTTGTATTTGTTAAAAATCATATTTAATAGCTAGAATTTACTTTGCCCTCCATTCTCCTCAGGTTGTCAATTGTAGGATGAGTAAGAAATGCTAGCTCAAAACCATATCAACTTTGAAACCTTCTGACGACCCAACAATGTTATCTTGTAGCATTCTGTCAACCAAAAGGCCTATCAACTTTGTCTAATTTTTTTAAAAGTCCAACGTCCATAATATTAAGTAGAAATAGATTACAAAAAAACTAATATTTAATTATCATCAATACTAAACTTAAACCAAGATATAGTTTGTTGATATTGTAAGAGTTAAAATTCTATCACTTAATGTTTAAGGTAGTTGAGGATGCAAAGTAGAGAAGCAAATTAATTTTCACTAGTCATCATTCTTGATATTAGCAGGGGTTCAAACATTCCTGCCATAGGTTATTATACTCATTATGTGACATGCTTACTAGCACTTAAATGTATTTTACAATATTTAAATTTGTTGGTAATTTTACAACTTCATGATTAGCTCATATAGAATCTTTTAGAAATTGTCACTTATTACTTGTCACTCATCACTATGCTAATTTCAATGAGGAGCTTAAAAGGAAGAGATAAAACTAATACATAATGGGAGAAGATCACAGAAGCACATGCTTTATCAGCATCAGAAAAGGCTATGAATTCTTTGTGTACATAGCCTACCTTCTCCACATGAGCTCTTTTCAGTTTTCCTGGGCACAATCATTTCTATTCTTTACATGTATCACCAGAAAAATCCAAGTTATCTTGAACAATCTTACCTTTTCAACATATCTGCATCCAGTCATGTTGTGGCTAACCCTAATTACTATCTACCATCAAAGTAAATCGAAGTCTAATTAATATAGCTACATTTACCTAGCCCTTTTATTGTTGTTATAAAGCATACACAAGTACATTAGTACAACCATTTTTTTCTGTCTGTGGTTGACAATCATCTTTCTAAAACTTATGCCTGAGGCTTTGGGTTACCCTCAACATGTAATGAAAATTTTTCATCAAAAAGGTATTTTCCCTCCAATGTGTTTCCCATACATTATATATTCCAGTACATAGGCATTATTGATCCTGAGATGAGTTATTTCTATACTCCTTCTTGGGGGGACATATTTATTATTATCTAGGGATCATGTGCTTTTCACACTGTGCTTGCCATCGTTGGCCATTCATGGAGTAATTACTGTCAAATCTAGTAAATTCACAACTCTAGAAACTCACATGAACATTTGGGCTTAAAAAAATATCTATTTCCTGTAAGCGACCCCTGATAGGTTGAAAGTACCCATTTCTCTGGCTGATACCATGAGCCAATCCTCTATCTTTTCCTTCTTTCTGTTTTATGCTCTTTTTTTACTTGATTTTTATTGTAGACTTAAAAAAAATATAGTTAAATAAACTAAAATAGCTCATGTATAGTTTAGTCATAAATAATCATTAAAATATGGTGACTATTTGGGTGAAAACATAACTTTATAATCAACTGAGATATTTTCAGAGTATGTGGATCAAATTTTATATATTTTCACCAAGAACAATAGAAAGGTTATAAAGATTTTTAATGATGGTTTGAAATACCATTCTTTAATTGGATTTTCTAAAGTCATGATCTTGACTTTTATAGGTCCAGGTGTGACTTATGTCTTTATATATAAACAGTCCTTCAGGTGATTTAAATGTTTTATCAAGACAGAGACCAACTGATATAAGCAGTGGCTGGGCATTGCAGCCTAAGAAAATGGTGCTTTAATGAACAAAACAATTAGTTAATTAGCTGGTTAGTAGCCTTCCAATAGTTTCCGAAGATAAGTATTTGCAACTATGAACAGGTCATGCAAGTCCTCTCCCATTTTCACATATTCTCCATTTGGTTCTGTATCTTGGCATTTCTGACAGTGACTTACCCAGATATTCCCATCCTGATGATAAGGCTTCCAGTTTCTCCCTGTGTCACTGTAGAGCATCCGATACTGTGTCACCCAGTCGGAACTGCTATACCTTCCTTGGGTTGCAATGGCACTGATCTGCTTCCGATTGCCGAAATCAACCTGAAGCCATTGATAGTGGTCACTGTCTGATGGAGACCATCCCCCAGCACCTGAAGTGGGCAGAGGCAAAGGGGAAAATGGATGTTTAAAACTGAACTCTTACAATTAAAAATGGATTATTCTACATATTTTAATTGGCCTTTTCAGTGCTGTATTTCACAGCTGTATTATGAAGTGTCCTTTATTGATGCCATTGGGACTTCAACTAATATTCTTCCAGCTGGGTAACATTGATTCTTTAACCTCTTTATGGTGTAATTATGTGCTCATTTTCTCCTGAGCAAATGTCTTCATAATTCCTCAATTAGATCTTATTAGTACATGTCAAAGTCTAATTGACTGAGGGTTGATCAATTTACCATGAACTCTTCTGTTAAGACCATAAGTAAAAAAAGTAGTTATGCTTTTGCTTTCCTTATGTGAGGTTTTACCATTTAGTGAATTGTAAATGAAACAAAACTCAATTATATACAACTTTCAAATATGTTTTGCTTTAAGAAGTTCAGAGTCCCAGCATGACAGTTAGGGTGTTTGGCCATCTGATCACCAGACTAGGTCAGATCAGGCTTTCTCTCGACCATTGCCAGTAGTCTACAGTGGATGTATCATTGTGGATTTCTGGGGACCTCTTTAGCACTTTGCTTCTTCCTGTTCTCCTGTGGTCTTCATTTATCATGGTCTGTTATTCCTTGTTCCCCCTCTCTGTTCTTGATCCACCTGGGATCTCCCGCTCCCCTAAGCTCTCTTTCCCTGGAACATTGCCCTTCATTACTCCCACTGTCGTCCAGGTTGTTCATGTAGATCTCATCCATTTCTCTGTCATTGGGCGATCCCTGTGTCTTTCTTAGGCTCACCAATAACTGATGGAAGTGGATGCAGAGATCCTCGGCCAGTCTCCAGGTGGAGCTCCAGGACTCCAATTGTTGAGAAAGAAGAGGGATTGTAAGAGTGTGAATTGTCGAGCCCAAAATTGGAAAAAGCACAGGGACAAATAGCCAAACTAATGGAAAAACATGAATTATGGCCCAAAAGCTGTGGAGCCCCCAACTGGATCAGGTCCTCTGGATAAGTGAGACAATTGAATAGTTTGAACCATTTGGGAAGCACCCAGGCAGTGGGACCCAACCTGTCCTTAGTGCATGAGCTGGCTATTTGGAACCTTGGGCTTATGCAGGAACACTTTGCTTAGCCTGGAAGGAGGGGACTGTACTGAATCTACCAGGTTGAGCTGAATCCCCAGGGGAATCTTGGCCCTGGAGGAGATGGGAATGGATGGGAGAGCGTGGGGGGAAGGCAGGGGTTGGGGATGGAAGGGTGGAAGGACAGGGGAACCCATGGCTGATATGTAAAATTAAAACACAAATATAATTAAAAAATAAAATAAAATAAAAAGAAGTTCAGAGTCAAAGCCTGTAAATGCCCTGTTACTTAAAATGAATTATAATTATATACTGAAGTTCATGAGAGATGAGGTATATTTGAAATGAGCCACTCTATATTAGTAAGGGATAATGTTACTTGATAGTAAAGCCAATGTTACTTGATAGCCAAATGTTTATAAAAATTATTTGAGGTACTAGACAAAATTAAATATCTTTGATAAAATATGATACTTGACCAGCAATTAGTTAGAAAAGAGAATTTTAAAAAGTCAAATAGAGTTAATAGGGATTTAAAAGATTCAAATTCTAGTCATATTTGTGACTGCCCACAAATAAATGACAGAAACTATGGCAGAAGGCTTTGTGCTTAGAGATACTAAAGAGAATAATTGATGGAAAATAATTTAACAAAGTATCAAAGAAAAAGCATATCAAAATATATTCATCATTTTAAAAATAAAGGATTCAAAGGCTGGGAATATAATCTATTCTCCTAAGACTGCCAGAGGTGACATATGCATTTAACAGTGTTTATTTACTTGGAATATATAATGCTTTGAATGATAGTGGAACAATTTTCTAAGCAACTAAGAAAACTGAACAAATATGCAATAACTACTTTGAGGACTGGAATCTGACCCACATAAGAGGATGGTTAAGTGAGGTGAGCCATGCTAGTTTCCAGATTTGGGAATGATTCACTTCCCAGGTCATGACATGGGAAAAAGATCCAAAGAGAGTAGAAGAGTGTCATTGGGGCAGAAGAAGCTGGAGACAGCAGGGCAGAGTCCTGTAAAGGAAGTAGCTTTGTAGAGAAAGACTGCTGAAAATCCAAAATGGGCATTTATGAAGTCTGGATATCAGACCAAATATATGTGTTCTGGCCAAGACTCCATGTGGTTAGATAAATGAAGTTCTGAGATGAACACCCAGATGTTGCCCACATTGGAAGAATTTGGTTACATACTATGTCAGACTGACAATTCTTGTTGAATAATACTAGTCATACAGCAGCAATCCACAAAAGGCCATTCGTTAGAAGAAGGGATGGCAAATTTCACTGATGATGATGATGACAAGGAAGATGATGATGATGATGATGATGATGATGATGATGATGGTAGTGGTGGTGGTGGTGGTAGTGGTGGTGGTGGTGGTGGTGATGGAATAAGGGCTAGTCATTATCCTTGAACAGGGGTTATTCAAAGTCAATTTAACACGTAAACTCCTTTCTCAAACAAATCAACTCTATGTCAAAGCAGGTCATAAAAATTCAACAACAATCACATATATAGTAATGTTCATTATATATTCAAAACTCTAGGTCTTTGGAGTAGCAGGAATATTGGAGTCACAACCACAGAACAATCACTATGCAGAAATGAATCTCAAAATAACATAAATGATGATAATTACCAGATGAAGACTTATCAGTGATTAAGAATTAGTCCTGCTGTTTTAAAGAAGACACCTAGATATTAAAGAAACAAGCAGAAAATTTTCATGTAATAAAGAAACACCATTAAAGAGAATACAATGAGAACTTTAGGACTCATATATCTGAAATTAGATTATTGGTCTGCCTTCTTAGAAGATTTGATCCAACTGCACTTGGTATAGTAAACATCCTCAAAAAGATCCTTGTGTTTGAGGCCTATGCCCTAGCCTGTGCCACTAGTGGTTCTGATAGGTACTTTAATTGATGGGAGTAACTGGGAGATACATTGGTCATTGGTGATGTACTCTTGAAGATGATATTGGGTCACAAGCCTCTCTCTCTCAGCTTTGTCTCCCAGTTACCATAATATGAATAACCTTTTTTTGTGACATGAGACACTGTAGATCTCAAATAACAAGGCCAGCTAATCATGGACTGAGATCCTGAAAGCTGTGATCCAATAAGGACTTTTATAGATTGATTGTTTCAGGGAGTTATGATTATGACTAGCACAGATCAGAGAAAAATATCATTGAGCTAGAACACACATGCTTATATCCACTTGCAAACTGAAGCTCAGAGGCAAAAAAGAAAAAAGAGGCTTAAGGGATGACTATCTAGTATCCAGTTGGGACAATGCATATGTGAGAAACAATGTTTGAAAGTCATAAGTGCAAATTACTGAGAGTTCATTGAATCCAAGCAGAATAAACAAAAATAAAAAGATACAAATGTCCTGTTCCATCACTGCTAAAAAAGAATGTTAAAGGTAAAATCTGCAATATCCTTAGAGGGCGGAAGCTTTTCATCAGAAACAATAGAGGCCAAAAAGCAATGGAACCAAGTACTGACTAGGGGAAACTGAAAAGTCTTCATGTGAACTTTCTATACTCACCAAAGTTAGCCTTTAAAAATAAAAGTAACACAGAAATTTTTATTTTAAAAGCTGGGGCCATTGATCATCTATCTGCTTATGTTGCTAAAAGATAAAATACAGAGCTTCAGATTTTTTTTTTTTTTGGAATTAGAATATCTATGTACATGAAGATATAGACTAGGAGTAGTTAGTATATCAATAAATATTAAATATTTATGTTTAAATTTCTTTAAAAGATAATTAGGTGTTTAAAGCAATAGCTTGAATTACAGCCTTTATAGTATATGAAGAAGCATACTATAGGGCTATGATATCATCAAGCTGGAATGCTATACTCAGACATCTCTAAATCCTTTACTTCATACATGGAGTGGATGGTACTTGATCATGGCTAACTTTGGGTCAGTTGCCTGTTCATTAAAGGTTGAATCGTGAATATTTTAGGCTATGCAGGCTATTGCACTCCACCTATGATTAGTCAATTCTATTGGAATATAATAATTTTACATATTCTGTAAAGATAATGTGGTTATGTTCTAATAGAAATGAGTTTATACTGTGAGTCTTGACCAGTTATGGATCTCCATCTAAATTTAAATTGAAAATACAGTTAGAATATATATATATTATATATTGTTTTAGTGAAATGGCTGGGATATGCCATCTAACCCCAAGTTGTCAGCTCTGCATTTATGTACATATGAACAACACCAAATCACATAGCAGAGCCTGTGTATGTGTGCATGTGTGTGCATATGTGTGCATGCTCACATATCTGTGTGTGTGTGTGTGTGTGTGTGTGTGTGTGTGTGTGATCTATCATAATTGCTTTTCAGTTCCTAGTCTCTTACCTTCAGACAGCATTTTACCAGTGATCTTTCCAAAGCACAGTGTAACTGTAGCTCATTCATTTTCCTGTAATTGTCTCTACTCTTTCTAGAATTTAGCTTCCTGCCATCATTCATAGGGGACACACCAAGAACACATTATCCACACATCTGTATGTCCTCCCTCAACTTATTTAAGTATCAGAATGCTCACTTCACATGGCGTCTCATACAGTGACAAGGAGCGCTCCAGGCCTCCCCTTATTTTAGGGGAGCTCTCTTGCTTAGTTTCTGGTAACCCTTCAGCAGACAGAATTTGGGGGTAACTGCTCATCAGGAAAACTTCTTGAAAAGAGTAAAAGGAGAATGTTCCCAAGTTAATGTCCCTTACTTGGACTGTTTGAAGGGTGTGACAGTTCTTCCTGGGGCTGTCAAGGGATAGTACCTGCTCTGATATATCAAAACTCTGATGTGAAGTTTGAGTTTCAGAGCTCTGCAGGATTGGTGATTAACCTCATTGAGAATGGGCCATACTTGACATCTCTGTTTTCTGTATAATCCCTTCCTCTTCCTCAGGTATTATTCATCTCCAATGCATTCCTTAACTAGTAACTTCACACATGACACTATTCATGCTGAAATCTTTACCCTTGAGAAGTCCAATCTGCCAAAGTTCTATATTTGTTTGTGTCTCTGGTTGTCTGCTCATCATGAATTTATTACTTGCTCTGGATTCATAACTTACATATTATCTATTTGCTGACTTTTTATTCTGGTTTAGTTCTTATGTTCCTTATTGCGTGAATCATCTACCTGTTTCTAGAATTCTGTATAATTAATTTGTGGAGGAGCCTTAGGTAAATTTTTAAAATGATGATGTGCTCAGTGACAAAGATAAGTACATTTTCTTTTGGAGGCAAGATTTTGAGGGAGGGTGTTATGTAGCCCATGTGGCCTCAACTGGCTACAAAGCTTGAACTTACTCACCTTGCACACATGACCTTACTGTGACTACATCCCAAGTCTAGATTTACAGTCATGTGCTATTGTAGAATGAATCTTAAAGGTTCTTATTAATAAAAACAAACCTGGAGCCGGGTATTGGGCTGAATGCTAGAAGATCAGAGAAGCAGAACAAGCCTCAGCTTCCTCACCTTTCCAGTTCCTCAGCTGATCCTGTTTCCTCAGACTGGAAGCTTCTGAGTCTTCATCCAAATGGATCTCAGCTGAACTGTTGCACGAAAGACTAAATGCTTAACCAGGCTAAAAGCTTCTAGTTTCTGGTCCTTACACCTTATATACCTTTCTGCTTTCTGCCATCACTCCCTGAGATTAAAGGCTCACTTTCTGGGATTAAAGGCATGAGTCACCATGCTTGGCTGTATCCTTGAACACACAGAGAGCCAGGTAGATGTAGTGGATAGCCATCCCAGCATTGGCCTGGAAGTTCCAACCCCCACTGAGGCTTCAGTAATGATCACGCCCACAAGGCGGGGCAGAGGAGAGAGCGGAAGACCGAGGATCAAGAGGAGGTCACTCTCTGGGTTCGGGGACGCTGGACACAGGAGGTGGACCGAGCAGAGTTCTCCAGAGAACACCGCCGGACTGTGCTATACCTTTGCCAGACCCTGTAACCTACCCCTTCATTTGTAAGTTACCCTACAAAATAAACCTCCCTTTTAACTACGTGGAGTGGCCTTAATAATTTCATCAATATCTGGCGCCCAACATGGGGCACGAACCCACGACCCTGGGATTAAGAGTCCCATGCTCTACCGACTGAGCTAGCCAGGAATGCTAGGATTAAAGGCCTGAGTTCCACCATTTTCTAGCCTCTGTGTCTAGTGGCTGTTATGTTCTCTGACCCCAGATAAGTTTATTAGGGTGCACAATATTTTGGGAAACACAATACCACCACATGCTATCATATCCAGCTGTAATTTTCTTATTAGCTACAGAGTTTCAAGCCTTGGAGAAATGCATGGCTAATTGCCATGTGAAAGTTCTGTATATATATTTCCCAAAGCAGGGGAATAATTTTGCCGATGAAATCTACAAGCAATTAATGCAAAGAGCATAGAGGTAGCAGTATGTTCCATTGATTAGCGAAAGTGTTTTTCCTGTGACTTGTTAATGAATACTCCAAAATATATTTTCTTTATTTAGCCATTTTTTGCCGCATTGTTTTTCAGTAAATAGGCAATTAACACGCAGCTACTCAGTCCAATTTATTTCATTACTTTTAACAAGAAGGAATTTATTGTCAACTTTAAAGATGCAAATATCTCAAGAAAGAAAAAGGTAAGTAAAACTGTTGTTTTTTTTTTTTTTTTTTTTTTTTTTTTTTTTTTTTCTTAGCAGAAGCAAAGGTAGAAAGAACAGATGATTAACTGGAGAAAAGCAAAAGTCAGTTTCTCAAGGAACGTGGTGGGAAGATCAATATCAAGTTTCCCATTTTTCTTTGATCTATCAAGCATGTAATTTGGGGAAGTTGATTACTTTGTTTATTTGACTTGTGAAACTTCTAACCTCTATTGATCCACAGATTAGGAATGATACATTTTAGATCACAAAAGTCCCCAAAACAGCATGTAGAAGGGAAGAAATGTCTGTTCTGCCTCCCCCTCCATCTCTTATTGCATCTTAACAGGCTAGACTGACCCCAGTGTACCCAGTGTATACTGATGGATAAAAGAGTTAAAAGAAAGTGAGTGCATGAAACAGAGCTGGGAAGGAGAGGAGGCAGAGATGCTGATGCTGAATAGTCATAAGTTCTTAGTATCTCAGGAGACAATAGACATTTGTGCCTAACTACCAAGTAACTAGTACATTGCTAGAGTGCATAAAACCCATGTGCTAAGTGCATAACTTCCAATGTTGCTTCAGTAAGATTTTGGACCTCTTACACTCTTTTTTGTGTCATTCCCTCTAGCTTTCAGCCAGTCTGTCTCTGTCTCTGTCTCCCTTCTCTCTCTCTCTCTCTCTCTCTCTCTCTCTCTCTCTCTCTCTCTCTCTGTCTGTGTGTGTGTGTGTGTGTGTGTGTGTGTGTGTGTGTGTGCAGGCATATTTATTTTTTACACTAAAATCACATGGAATTTGTAATCTACACATTCATTCTACTTGAATTGTGTGATTAATTATGCTAGAGAACATGAGTAAATGTATGAAATCAGTATTCTGAATATATAGTGTTCTGGGGTACCACACACAATGAATTGGTCCCTCTTCTATCAAACATTAATCAAGAAAATGACCAGTAGACTTGCCCACAGGCCAATGAGATGGTGACATTTCCTCAACTGAGGTGCTCTCTTCCCAGATGACCCATACTTGTATCAAGTTGACAATGAAGTAACTAGTACAGATGATGTCAGGCCTCTGAACACATGTGACAGATACTTTTGCTTTGCTATTTGTGCATCAGTACCTCTGAGAGGAGTGAGGAACTGAGTGAGAGGTTCAAGAGAGGGCATGCAGAAGCTTTTGCAGTGATAAATGGCTCTAGAGCACAGAGGACACTCACACTGGTGTCTGTGACATCACCAGAGTCTATATAAATCTAGCTTCTAATTTAGAAGAAAACAGTGAAAAAATTTTCAATTAAGGATAGAACAACCTTTAATAACTGCCCAAGAAATATGTATCAGATGAAAAGAATAAATTGAAAAAGAGTCTCCAGGCAAGACAGCATTATGAGTTCAGGCTTTGAGGTCTCCTTTTTGCTCTAAAAATACAATATTTTTGATAAGATAGATAAAAAGAAAATTGGAAAGACATAGCCAGGATCAAAACTAAGATAAGCATCTCCATGCACAAGGAATGTAATGGACATACAAAGCAGGGAGTAGGGCTGATGCTGAGGCTTGCTGAGTTAGGGTCTGGTGCACAAAGAGGTAGGATAATTCTCAGCTCTCAAAGAACCTGGTGAATGTGAGTTAAGGATGTCCTCCATAGTTAGGATACCTAAGCCAATACCAAAGACTGAGCACAGCCCAGATTTAACATGTTTGCTAAAAGAGAGAAAAAATCCTGTTAATTTCTTGACAATGTGGCTGCCTACTCTTGAAGGTAGAAACAGACATTTCTCCTGAAATAAAACCCATTGGTGACTGGATTTAAAATTTTCTGGTAAGGTAGGCAGACAGAGGCAGAGGAGTGGGAAAGGAAGGGGTAGGTTTTGTTTGTTTGCTTACTTTTATTTTATTTTATTTTTTTTTTTTGGTGAGGAGAGCAACAGAGAAAGAGAAATAAGGGGGTGGAGAAAGATAGACAGGTATAAAGTGTGTGTGTGTGTGTGTGTGTGTGTGTGTGTGTGTGTGTGTGTATTTAGACAAAGAATGTGAAAATCAGAAATCCAAATCAGGGGAAAAAATGAATGTCACAAACTCAAATTAACTTCATAGTGTATCAGTTATCAAGGACCCTGGGAAAAACACATTTTAACTTCTCAAATATAAAACAAAAAATATCATCTGTTATAAGTAAAAAAGTTATCAGATACACCAGGAAGCAATAAAACATTTATAGGCAGACAATAAAATGATTTTTTTTAAAAAGGGGGGTCTTAGAAATCAGAAGCAAATAATCACAAGAGGAGAAAAGCTCCTGTTAATAATATCCATGCTTAGACACTATCTTAATGTGGTTTTTACTGCTGTGATGAACACTATGACCTGAAGCAACCCAGAGAGGAAAGGTTTTATTTGACTTATACATTCTGGTCATAATTCATCACTGAGGAATGTAGGACAGGAACCTGGAGACAAGAACTGAAGCAGAAGCCTTTGAGGAGCATGACTTGTTGGCTTGCTCCCCGTGGCTTTCTCAGCGTGTTCATATCACCTAGGATCACCTGCTTACAGTGGACTAGGACCTCCTACATCCATCATTAATCAAGAAAATGCCCTGCATTGTGGTGATATTTTATTTGTGGGGAAATGTGGTGATCAGAGGACATAGCCAGCCATAAACAAAAGTCAAACAATGGTGTCACATTCCCTTAATCCAATCACATGGCAGGCAAAGTCTCTGTGTTTTCAAGGACACATCCAAATGTGGTGACACATGCCTTTCATCCCAGTACCAACCATAGAGACCTGGAGATCTGCACAGACAGGCAGTGAATAAGGAATGAGGTAGCTAGGCTAAGAGCCAATGAGAAGGCAGAACAGCAAGGCAATAAAGGCATAGGTTAGACAGGAAGAAGCTCTCTCTGAGGAAGCTACAGTGGCAAGGTGAGCTAAGGTTAGCTGGTGGCTCTCACTATTTCTCTGATCTGTACAGCTTTTACCTCTGTATTTGGCTCTGTGTTTCTTATAAGACTCTTTAGAAATGCATCTATACTGCATACTTACCTACATGCCAAGGTGATGGAGGCATTTTCTATATTTAACCCTCCTCTTTCCAGATAACCCTAGATTATATCAAGTTGACAAAAAACAAACAAACAAACAAACAAACCACTAACTGCATAGATGCGCATAGATTATCAATATTTAAATAAACAAAGACAAATGTTGAAACTAAGTTGCTATGATTCCATGAACTGAAAGAGTATTCTGAATATTGGAGAGATTGCCTTAGGTGAACATGTTAGAGAAGGACAGCATCATATGCAAATTGAGGCAAGTCAGAAGAAAAACTGAAAGTGTAAGAATGTAATTGTGAATTACCTCACTGATGAACAACAAATAGAACAGACATCTTAGGATGTGCTAACAGAGCTTGTTAATGAACTCAGACTCTATTTACAGCAGGATTCACATAACTGTGAAGATCTCTGAGGAGGTAGGTAAGTAGGCCTCAATTAAGAGCAGACTGTTTTCACAGAAGCCAGGGGAGAGGGCTGAGCCCATACAACTGATGCCACAAATGTGAGAAAATAGCATGCCATAGTCATTCTTAAAATACTGGAAACTTAATGACACTTATGTTAAATCATATGAAGAAAGAATATGAAAGCTGTGTTTAAGGTAAAAGATCAGGAAGAAGATGTAGGATTGTTAGACATGATTACATGGCAAGAAGAAATACTATTTCTTTCTTCTTTTAGATGTCTATAACAAGAATAAGTTTTTAAATAACCCTGGGAGCAACAAAACTGACAACTGAGGACAAGGAACTACCTCTCTAGACAGTTGGGATGATGTAAGAGAGATGTGGCTGCATTAGCTTTTCAGATGCAATTAAATTCAGATTATATCCCAGGGGACTGGCATTATTCATAAACACAATTTTAGCATCTTTGAATATTTATCAAAGCTTCTGCAAGAAAAGCAAAGATAGGCAACACCACAGCATCATGGACGCAAGTCATAACTACGAAAACAAAAGACCAGAGAATTTGCAAAATAGGGACACAAAAGAACTTCATCAAAATCTTGCCTGTGTGCTCTGGATGATTGGAAGCAAAAGGAAACAGACACAAAAGCACAGTGCTCTCTCTATGGTATAAGAGCCGAGGTAGTGGTAGTGGGTTATAACAACTTCTTTTTAAAACTCACTGCTTGTTTACGGGACAGCAAAACTTCCCCAGATCTATCCCCAATCTGAATTCTAAAAAAAAAAACAAAAACAAACAAAAAACAACAACAAACAAACAAACAAAAAAACCACTCAGCAAAATCTCTGATAGTTAAAGTGAGCTGGAAGATATAGATCTAGTCGATCTGAAAAATGATGAGTAACCATGGCCCAAATATGTTGATTAATGACCCTGTCAACCTGAAGAGAGATTTCCTAATGGCAGTGTAATGGCTTCCATCTTGCATATTTGAATTTTTTAATTTTTTTTAATTGTTTGAGGCATGGAAGACCTGATTATAAATTTGTCACTTTTATAAAGTTATAAAAAATAATTAAAGGGATAACTATCTAGATTATGATATAAAATGTTTTTGACTGGCTCCAAACCTGAGCATATAACTTCATAATTTGTTCTAAGGTCAATATTGAATTAAGATTGTAGTGGGTAGCCATCCCAGCATTGGCCTGGAAGTTCCAACCCCCATTGAGGCTTAGGTAATAGTCACGCCCAAAAGGCAGGGCAGAGGAAAGAAGGGGAAGACCCAGGATCGACAGGAGGTCTCTCTTGGTTCTGGGACCCTGGACGCTGGAGTTTGAGAGAACAACGCCGGACTGTGCCATACCTTTGCCAGACGCTACAACCTATCCCTTCATTTGTAAGTTACCCCACAAAATAAACCTCCTTTTTAAGTATGTGGAGTGGCCTTAATAATTACACCAATATGTGGCACCCAACATGGGGCACGAACCCACGACCCTGAGATTAAGAGTCTCATGCTCTACCGACTGAGTTAGCCAGGCTTAAATGCATTCTGGTCATATTCCCCTCCAGACATTCCCCCACAGGTATTTTGATGCAGAGGGAAGATATTATATTGGAATGGATATTCCTACCATGTAAACCAAATAAGAAATTAAAGACTTATATAGAAAAGATCTCTGGTTTGATTCAAAAAGGTAAATTAAGAATTTGTCAGTTGACAGGAATTGACACAGCAGAAATTGTAGTACCTTTAACTAATGAGGAAATTTCATCACTATGGAAAGATAATGAATACTGGCAGAAAGCCTGCAGTAACTTTTTGGGAGAGATTGACAACCATTATTCCAAAAGCAAGAGGATAGAATTCATAAAGAAGACTGAATGGGTACTTCCTCACATTGTACAACACAAGCCAACTTCTGGAGTCCTCACATTCTATACTGATGCAAATAAATCAGAGAAAGCACGATACAAATCAGAAGACCTAAGTAAAGTGGTATAAAGTCCATACAGAGCTCTGTACAAAAGGCAGAACTGTATGCTGTTCTTATGGTACTGATGGACTTCACAGAACCCCTCAATATAGTCACTGACTCTCAATATGCAGAGAGAGTTGTTTTACATATTGAAACTGCTGAATTTATTCCTGATAATACAGAATTAACTTCATTATTCATACAATTGCAGGAAATCATCAGAAAAAGGGAACATCCTATATATATAACACATATCAGATCCCATACAGGTCTGCCAGGACCTCTAGCACAAGGTAATGATGAGATTGATCAGTTACTAATATGTAATGTGCTAGAAGTCTCAGAATTTCGTAAGAAACACCATGTAAATAGCAAAGGTTTGAAGAAGGATGTCTCCATTACTTGGCAACAAGCTAAGGATATTGTGAAAAAATGTCCTACTTGTTCCTTCTATAACCAAACTCCATTACCTGCAGGGAGCAATCCAAAAGGTATACAAAGAAATGAAATTTGGCAGATGGATGTGTTTCATTTTGCAGAATTTGGAAGATTAATGTATGTACACCATACCATTGACACCTATTCAGGATTTCAGTGGGCAACTCCTATGAGTTCTGAAAAGGCTGATTCTGTGATTACACACCTATTAGAAGTTATGGCCATCATGGGAATACCTGTACAAATTAAGACAGATAATGCCCCAGCATATGTCTCCAATAAAATGAGACGGCTCTTTGCTTATTACAATATAAAGCATGTTACAGGTATACCACACAATCCCACAGGCCAAGCAGTCATAGAAAGATCCAATCAAACTTTAAAGGATATGCTAAATAAACAGCAACAGGTAGCAATGACTCCTAAAAAATAGATTGCCTAGTGCTTTATTAACCTTGAATTTTCTCAATGCTAATGAGAAAGGAACAACAGCTGTGGAGAGACATTGGACAACAGACAAAACTCCTGAGCTAAACCAACTGATTTATTTCAAAGATGTGTTGACCTCAGAATGGAAACCTGGATATGTCCTACATTGGGGAAGGGGTTTTGCTTTTGTTTCTACAAGAGAAGAAAAGCTATGGATACCAACAAAATTAATAAAAATTCAATTTGAACAGGAGAAACCCCTTGATGAGGAGAAGTAAAAGATCATACACCAATGTGACATCTCTTCAGGTTGTAAGAAAAATTTAACAATCAAAGGTTGGGGTAGGGTTCTGTTTTTGTCTTTCCAGGATAATGGAAATACCCATCTTCCAGAAATCATAAGGCCTTAGATACCTGGATGTTTACAGCAGAAAGAAAGAATCTATTGGTACCAATCTACACAGGGTAAGATCACTGTCTAACATCTATATCTCTATCAATCTAGAATAGTTGTGGTTCCAATTTAATTATAAACCAAGCTACCTTTGGAGATGGAATTGGCTCACTCCTTCTCTAAACCCAAGCATATTGATAAAAGAAAAGGTTGAGAGATTCTTCAGTCCCATATCAGAAGAGCCCTCTGATGTGAGACAGAAGGAAACCAATCATAAGGGACCATTGTCTTCAAGATTCTAATTCTCTCCATGCTTACTCTTGATTTCGTGGAATCCTTTCTTACATGTCATGACATCTTTAAATCCAAACCTTCCATTCTGATAAAAAAATAAGTTTTTCCAATAGCAATCTCTGAAGTCTCCAGAAGGAAGATGGGGCCCCAACAACAACAACTCTACCCAATCCAGAATGATGCCATGGTAATCATCATCATACTACACTTCTTGCCAGAATTTCAGATAATCTTGCCCATTACTCTGAGAGTTGCTGCAGAATCTACAGTTAGTCTAACTGAGATTTAACTATCTGAGCTTTCTCACAATATCCAACAGAGATACCATCGCCTCCTAAACAGCAGGAAGCAATTCTAAGAAAACGATGCCCCTTATCCCTAAGGTTTCATATTTCTCAGGGTTATGGATGATGGTTATAGGGTTGGGGGTGGAAGAAACTGTTAAACTCAGTACTCTCCTTGAGGAAAGAAAATATGTCTCAAAAAAAAGGAAAAGAAGAAATGGAATGGATAGGTATAAGATATTATGGTAGACTATCATATATATTAGTAAACAAATTTAGTAATATAGCAGCCTTAGATAATTTGCATTGTTATGAATTCTTATATGTTGATATAAATATAAACTTTTTATATTCCTATTTAAGATAATTTGTATATTGATTCAAATACAGAACTATGTTTGTTATATTGTACACATTTTTACTCTTATTTGAAATATTTGTATATTGATACAAATGTGAATTTATATCTGTCATACTGTATGTATGTTCTACTTCTGTTTAAGATCTTCTGTATACTGATATATATTTAGGATTATTATCATATTGCATATTACACTATACATTCCTACCTCTGTTAAAAATATTTTGTGTCTTGTCACAATTTAAAGTCATTGTCCTTTTACTGTACATTTGCTTACAGACTGTTTGCCTTATTTATAGGAAGCCTTAGTTCTTAGGTTGTTTAGGTAGATAAGACTTATAGATTTATTGTCATCTATGCTTGTCATCTCTATAATTATGTTAGTTAGGTTATCCAGATTTATAAATACATAGGTCAGATGGACAGGTAATCTTCTAACACTTCATGGACCTAGAGAATATGGCATTTAAATAACTTAGAATTCTGTTGCTGTGAGACACAATTGCTCCTGGCAGCACCAATTTGATCCTGAGAGAATGTTGGGCTTCTAAGACATTTCCATTTGGAAGTTTGTCTTCTTGGCACAAAATGGCCTACTGGGCAAAGAACTGCCGTTGCCTCAACTGCTGACAGTACAAATGCTGCCCTTTCTGGACAAGCGGGACACAAGGAAAGCAACCACTATATTTTGCCAAGACAGGGTAAGATGGTCTTTCAGAATTTCTGCTTCTGAAAATGGTCTGTCAGATACTCTAGGCCTGTAGCCAATTAGAATGTACCAATGATGCTGAGAAACATTAGGTAACTGTCCAAGCTGCCAGCTGTCTCTATCTACTCTTGCAAGACTCCTGAAAGTTGCTTGCATCCTTCTCCCATTTCTCAGGTATTATTATATTCCTTCTCAGGTCTTTGATGAGGTTGAAGACTAGCAGTTATAGTTACAACTTAGTATATATACATATATAATATCTTAGATAGAATATATTAAATATTAGACTCAGGTTCTTTAGGATAGGACACCTTTTGGAATGATCTTTGTAACATGCCACCTACCCACACTCTAGACTTCCCTGGATTTTACTATGTGTTTTTTTGCTTGATATTGTTTGCACTTATTGTAATTCCAACGTATCTAGGTCATTATTCCTCATTACTCCTGGACAATATTTGATAACCATCTCTTTGTATATAGTCTTGTATTAGGTTAGAACCTTCTTATTTAAACAAAAAGGGGAGATGTAGTGGGTAGCCATCCCAGCATTGGCCTGGAAGTTCTAACCCCCATTGAGGCTTAGGTAATAGTCATGCCCACAATGCAGGGCAGAGGAAGGAAGGGGAAGACCCAGGATTGAGAGGAGGTCTCTCTTGGTTCTGGGACCCTGGACGCTGGAGGTAGACAGAGCAGAGTTCTCAAGAGAACAATGCCAGACTGTGCCATACCTTTGCCAGACCCTACAACCTATCCCTTCATTTGTAAGTTACTCCACAAAATAACCTCCTTTTTAAGTATGTGGAGTGGCCTTAATAATTACACCAATATAAGATAAGATGCTGTATTTAAAATATATAATGCTTACTAGTAATTATGTAACCTAGGTTCACTTTATACATATTATGATGCTGATATTGTGGTTCTAAGTATACATAACCCTGGGGATTTTTATATTTTGCTCCTGAATCCTCACATATTTACATATATTTACATGGATAGATGGTTGATAGATAAAAGATGCCTAGATAGATAGTGTCTGCAGCCATATCACTAGGTATACAAAGTAACCATTTTTAGAATTTCACAATTTCCCTGTTTCTGTTCCCCTAAACAGACACCTCTTAGATACTCCAGCAATTTCTTCACTGATGTACCAATGAGGTTGCTTTTGCAAAGAGATTGCTTGCTTCCTCTCTTTATTTTTCAGTGCAATATTATATAGTAGAATTCATTTTCTTTGTCTTTTCAGATGATGGGCATATGTATACCCATCTTAGAGCTACTGTGAATAGTACTTCCATCAGCATGTCCATTTTAAAGCATTTATATGCATATGGATTTCTTAGGGATATACAGATGAGGGAACAATTATGCAAATTTGCAATTTTCAAACCATTAGTGTATTTTAAATGTAAGTTCGCAATGTTCCCAACATATTTAAAGCAGTCATGTCTAACAGTTCTTGATATTGGCTAAGCTGGGTATTTTAACTCTACTCCAATGCAGCATAGTTCAAACTCAACAGTGTAGACCACTGTGGACTTAATGCATGTCTTCTTTATAGCTACCATTCTGGATTCTAGTTTTAGGGATGACATCAGGGTTATTGGTACAAGAATAAAAAAAAAATGCATCAAGAAAAGAAAACACAGATAGGAAATAGAAGTTGAATTATCTCTGTTTGCCCATGGTATGACCTTATACATAGAGATCCAAAATTCCATTAAAATTTCTTAGAAATGATTACCAATGCCAGTAATGAGGCAAGATACAAATTTGAATTTCAAATATCTGTAGCACTTTTTATACACCAACAAGGAACACGTGCAGAAAGTGAGCATTGTTTTACACAATAGCCTCAAAAATATATCTAGAGATAATCCTGACAAAGGAGGCCAAAGACTTGCACAGTGGAAACTTTAAATCTTTGAAAAAACATTGAAAAAAGACACTAGAAAATGTCTGTACCTAGTGGTATAGGTAATGGAAATACCTCCTATGCTTATAGATTGGAAGAATTAAAATTTTACAAGAAACTATTTGACAAAAAGCAATTTATAGATTCGATGCAGTTTCAATAAAATTTTCCATAGCATTCTTCTAATAGAAAAAGAAGAAAAAAAAATCCTAAAGTTCATGTAGAACCACAGAAGACCCTGGAAAGCCAAAGCAGTTTTCAGAGAAAAACAAAGGAACAAACAAACAACCCAACCACTATTCTGGAAGGAATACTAGCACAGATTTCAAAATAGATTACAGGATCATAGTAACAAAAACTGCATTGCACTGGTACAAAAACAGACACATAGACCAATGGAACAAACATGAGTACACATAACTACAACAATGTGATATTTAGCTAAGATGCCACAAAGAAATTGAAATAAACATAGCATTTTCAACAAATGGTGCTTGGAAAATGGATGCACACATATAGAATGAAATCAGATGTGTCGCTATCATCCTACACAAAATTTAAATCCAAGTGGATCAAAGACATCAAATTGAAACCTTGAAATACTGAGAGACTCCGAGAAGAAAACATATACAGTATCCTACATGATATAGGTTTAGGAAAGGACTATCTGAATAGGACTCTATTTGCACAGGAATTAAGATCAACAATCAACAACTGGGATCTTTTTAACATCTGCTGGAAAGGATATGGGGAAAGGGAAACCCTAACTCAATATTGGTGGGATTGCAAACTGGTTCAACTACATTCTAAATCAGTGTGGAAGTGTCTCAAAAAGCTAAAATCAGCTCTACCATATGACGTTGGCATAGTTCCCAAAGATTGAACATCCTATGCCACAGTACTTGCTCAAAGCTGAGTTTGATCAACTTCTTAGTCTGGAAAGAAGCCTCACCTGCACATACAGGAGAAAGCATGTGCAAGAAAGAAGAAATTATTATGCTCTCCACTCATATGCATATTATTTTGAATGTTGTTTATACTTACCACTTTTAGAGCTGACTGTATATTTATGCATTACTTAAACTAATAATACAACCTGATGGCAACTAAATCTAAAAAGTTTAATGGGTACATATCTTCTAACTTGTATTTATTTTCTAAATATTATAAATTATATATAATCTTATTTTTAAAAATATGCTCCATCCATACTGATACCAAGAGATATCATCATTTGTATACCGATTTTCCTAGGTAATGATATTGCAACAAAGATCTAAAAGTGGGAGGTCATTGTGAATTTTAAAAATATCATTTCAATTAATCTCACTAGCAAAGGAATAGATTGTTTCTAAAGCAATGACTATAATTAGTAGATATTTGAAAATCTTCTAGATAATCAGAATTACTTTAGAAGACAAATTAACATGGGATAAAAGATACAGCTAAGAGTTTTAAACTTTATTTATATTGAGATGAAAACCAAAATATGATAAAATCATTTCCACTACTACTAAATTGTTTTTAAATACAATTAATTATTTATGTTTTTCTAGATGGCCTGCACTTTCCAGGGATTCTCCTGTCTCCACCTTCCATCTTTCCACAGAAGCACTGGAGTTATAGACTTGTACCCATGAACCCAGCTTTTATTTACATTCTTGGGATTTGAACTCACATCTCCAGGCTTATATAGCAAGTGCTTTACCCACTGAGCAATCTTCCAAGGTTGTTCTTATTTTCTTAAATGATTTATTATGTAAGCTTTGGTTGACCTATTTTATTAATAAAGGGTAGTGTTATTTATACTAACACTTAACCATATATAATTCTTATTATAAATGCATTTTTTCATTTCCATGCTCACTATGAATAACTGCTCTGGTTCAGTCATCCAGAAAATATTCATAGAGCACTTCTAGGTGTCAGCTATTAAGAGTTCTTACAGAATTTCCATAGCCATTTCTTACTATACATACTTTCAAATATGTTCTGAATATCTAAATAATTCTTTTGGACAAAAGGCCAAAATATTCTTTATTTAATGAAGATTTTTATCAAATGGGCAATCAAATATTTAATATTCTTTTAATGTTCATAGCACTGTTGTCTTGGGTGTGAAGAAAAATGATAAACAGAAATGCTATCTTAAGTTCTCTATTGGGTCAGTGATTCTTCTCTGTGAACCACAACAAGCACCTGTGTGTCTCCTCTTAAGCACGGCTGAGTTGTTGCAACTTCTATTCCATTGGCATCTGTTAGTTCCCTGTATTTTTATTTTTATTTTCAAAGTGATTTTCTTTTAAATTTATATACGTGTGTGTGTGTGTGTGTGTGTGTGTGTGTGTGTGTGTGTATGTGTGAGAGGGTGCCACAAGTACACAGACACCCTGGAGGACAGGAGAAAGTGTTGAGTCTCCTAGAGCTGGATTACAGTGGGTTTTAACATTCCCCTGGTGGGTGGTAGGAACTGAACTCTGGTCCTCTGTAAGAGCAGCAGGTGCTCTTGACTGCTGCGACACCCTGGCTTCTTATATTTATAAATGCCACCTGCGACAGAGTTCATGAGTCAGCAGCAAGCGTCTGTGCTTCCAGGAAATTATGATCTACATTTGGAGGAAGGCAGCTTCACATGTGCTAATCCATTGCTTCAAAGTGCCCTTTTTTTTCCCTTATATATGTTACTAGTGAAATCTGAATTTTGAGAATAGGTAGTTAAAGTCATTTCTCAGATGTTCCACGGGTAACTAACTATCCACTCACTGACATGGTTCAGAAGATAGTGCTAGTCTCAGGTTATTCTCCTTCCTACAAACAAGCAAAACAGGAACTATGAACATCAACAACCACATGGCCCCTGACAGCAGCCCAGGCCCTAACAACACTGTGTCCCCAGATGGCATCACGAGTCACTTAGATGGGCATGGACCCAATGCCAGCATGACCCTCGAACCCCCACATGGCTCCAGGTGTGGCTCCAGATCCCAGGCATCCTCACTGCCTTTGGTGGTGACAGGAGCCGCGGACATCAGATCAGGCACATATAATGCCCTGTGCCTGGGGTGACAGAGCTTGTTACTCAGTCTGTACGGGTCCAGCAGCAGCGCAGCCCCTGGGCACCAAGAAGGTCACAGGTGGAGGTCCAGATCCCGGGAATTAATGTTGCCATTCGTTGCAACGCGGGCCACATACATCAGCACAGACTCAGGCTGCAGTAGAATTCAGACATAGTCCTTGGCAACAGTCTGGACCCAGATGTCATCATGGCCCTAGTTGGCATTGCAGATCGCCCAGATTGGCATATCCCCAGTGGCGACACAGTCCCCAAATGCTAGCATGTCCCTAGGTAGCAGCTCAGACCTCAAGTATCCACTCAGCCTTCAAGTGTAATGGGAATATGGTCCCCTGCCCCCTCGCACCCCACCTCCCCGCATGACAAGCAGAAAAGACGACCTCCCAGGCATCAGAAAGGAAGAGTTGGCCCTGCCCCTCACCAAGTGCAGCAATCCCGGAAGCAGGCCCTGCACCTTGCCTAAGCAAAATAGTAGAGCTTGCCCTGGTAGAGTGAATGCGGGTGAGCTCGACCTGAGGGTGTGGGAGCAGAACTGGCTCCTCTCTTGACTATCTGCTACACTGATAGAGTTAGCCAGGGGAGTGCTGGAGAACTGGCCTAGGTGGTAATGATGAGGGAAAGCTGGAAGGCTGACCAAATCAGCTACCACCTAAGCCCAGAAACAGGACTATGTGGTAATTCACACCAAAACCCACCAAATCTACAAACTGCTGGAGCATGTGAAGTGGCCTGGCCTGTAGATCCTAAGCTACAGGATCTTCATGATACAAGGCAACATTAGGCTATCCAAGAGGAGTCCCAGTGAGGCCCCAGTATTAAGGGCATAGCAAAAGCCAGAGGCCTCGAACCAGACCAATGATTCATTGCAATGAACACTTGAAAGTAAAAATATGTGGACAAAAGGGTGTACTGCGTGACTCACCGGGCCACATTACAGCTGCCAAGCTAAGATTTCATTTTTTATTTGTTTTGTTTTTTGTTTTGAGGAGGTTTTACTTTTAATTCTTTGAGGAGAAGAGGTTGCAAGGGCAAGGAAGGGTGAAGGCAAAAGAGAGGGGATAGGGAAATGAGTGGATCAGAATGCATGATGTAAAATCCACAAAGAACCAATTAAAACCAAAAAAAAAAAAAAAATGAACAAAACCAACCAACAAAAAGAAAGAGAACAGAAAAAAAAGTAACAAAAAGGACCAGCAAGGTGGCTCAGTTGGTATAGGTGCTTTTTGTCATGTCTAGTTAGATCTCAGGACACACATATGTATACCACTCAACTCTTAAGCCACCAGTCTCTCTGCCTCCTTAGTACATAGATATTAATCTGGAGTCTGATCCCAAAACTACAAAAAAAAAGAAAGAGAGAGAGAGAGAGAGAGAAAGAGAAAGAGAGAGAGAAAGAAAGAAAGAAAGAAAGAAAGAAAGAAAGAAAGGAAATTTCTATAAAAATTTGTAGCAGTAGTCTTAAAAGTTCTTAGTAATAAAAACAAACCTGAGGCCAGTGCTGTGGATATCGCTCTGTGTCAATGAAGTTCTGATTGGCCAGTGGCCAGACAGAAAGTATAGGCGGGACAAGAGAAAAGAGAATTCTGGGAGGAGGAAGGCTGGGTAGAGAAAGACACCGCCAGCCGCCGCCATGACAAGATGTAAGGTACTGGTAAGCCACGAGCCATGTGACAAAGTATACATAAATAAAAATAGGTTAATTTAAGATAAAAGAAGTAGATAACAAGAAGCCTGCCATGGCCATACAGTTTCTAAACAATGTAAGTTTCTGTGTGTTTACTTGGTTGTGTCTGAGCGTCTATGGGTCTGGCAGATGAGAGAGATTTGTCCTGACTATGGGCCAGGCAGGAAAATTCCAACTACAGGCCAGTTATTAGGGTAAATGCTGGAAGATCAGAGAAGCAGAACAAGCCACAGCTACCTCACCTCGCCAGTTCCTCAGCTGGTCTTGTTTCCTCAGACTGGAAGCTTCTATTGTCCTCATCCCAAGGGCTCTCAGCTGAACTGTGTTGCTTCAAAGCCTAAATGCTTAACCAGCCAAATGCTGAACCAGCCAAATGCTTCTAGTTTTCTGGTTTTCATGACTTATATATCTTTCTACTTTCTGCTGTCACTCCCTGGGATTAAAGGCATGTGTCTCCATGCTGGCTGTATCCTTGAACACACAGAGATTTGCCTAGCTCTGCCTGCCAAGGGCTGGGATTAAAGGCATGCACCAACACCGCCCAACTTATGCTATTGCTTGCTCTGATTCATTTCTAGCCACCATTTTTGGCTCTGTTCTCGTGACTGTCTGTTCTCTGACCCCAGATAAATTTACTAGGGTGCACAATATTGTGGGGAACACAATACCACCACAAGAATTTCCATATTTTCCACAGATGTTATTTTTGGCTCCATGCATATTCTGTGTGTATTCTCACTCATGAAGATGCCTGTGTTCACTATATGGTTGCCTACAGATATTCTTTCAAAAATTAAATTTCTGATCAATACCTTTGATACAGCCTTGGATCATATCTAAAGTTCTAATAATTGGGGCAGATGAAACTAAGAAATGGACCCTTCTTTAGACCTCACTTTTTTATTTCATGAATATTTAATAAATTGCTATTTCTCAACAGTTCATGAAATATTTCAAAACTGATTAAGAAATAGAAAACACATAAAAATTATGTATTAAAAATCACGGAGCGATGCACTGTCAGGGCTTTTTTAAAAATCTTACAGGTCCTTTGCATACATACTATGGTTTCTGGTTTTATAGACCTCACTTTTAAGATTATCCTGATCTAAGGATGATCCTCCTGAATTACCAAATCCCATCCCTGGAAGGGGATCACAGTCTCTTCCTTGATCAGTGGGTAAAAGTAGGCTATTCTTGTCAGCAGAGAGTGTACTGAGACTGGGAATGAGCCAGGGTTTCCTCAGTGGTCCAGGAAGGACAAGACTTGGATTGTGGCATGGGTCTGTTTTTCTGAGAGTCATAAGACTTGGCTGTTTGTATACACTATTTAAGTAAAGTCTAAGAAATCAGATGCCACTAACTACAGGAGAATATTTACCATATGTGGCAATTCTTAGTGAAATGGCTAACATTAAGTGAATTTCAAACTGGACTCTCATAGATATGTCAAAATCCTGTTTCCATCTAGTAAATTACACGTTATGTTTTTGCTCATTCAAGAAAGAAAATGGTTAGGGGTCATTCAAAAATGTAAATGTTCTAACTGCCAACTAAATATAGCTTATTTATCTTTCTATTAGCAAGATAATTAGAACTGCAAATAATATTTGAGGTCATCTGCCTTTAGGACTCCTTGACTGGAGCCCCATTATTTTCTGGACTGAAGGTTTTAGTCTAAAAGACATCAATGGAAAAAGACAGATCAGTAGAAAGAAAAGCACATATTCCTTGTACAGTCACAGGTTCTCTTTCTGTATTGCATTAGCGTATTGGTAGAACATGGAAACACTGGATAGAAAACTATATACTCATTCATATATAATATGTACAATTATAGAGTTAATAGATACATACAAACTTTTTACACAAAATTAAATATGTCACCATGCCTGAAATTATATGATATTACCAGTAATCTATGAAAGAATACAAAGTAAATATGTTAGTCAATGACTTCCATGTGAGAGCCCTACATGAACACAAGATGAGACTGCTTTCCAAAGAAAGAATACGACAATTCAGATAGATTCTGCTATTGACTGAAAGTAGAAAATTGTTGTGTATATCCAATTTTTATATTTGCACATTTAGCCTGTGAAGGGGTCATTTAGAATGCTTGAAGAGATAAGTTCTAAAAACTATACTTTAATTCCATTTTTCTTTTTAGGAAGAAAATAGAAACAGGATTATTCTCAAGATCAATATAGTAAGGTGTAGCAACAAACATAGCAGTTAAGAACTCACTCAGCTATCTATTCTAAGCTCTCTAATCTCCCTGTAACTCATATGCACAGGCTGAGTGACCTCCTCCTCTGGCCAACATTTACTCCATACTTGATTTATTCGAGCCCCAGATGCCAGTTCTTCCTCAGCAACCACTATGTCTTTCCCAAGTTCATTCTTATAGTCACTGCATAATACATAGAAGACTCTTCCCCCTGAATATCTGTGGTAACTACAGGATCTGTTTCAGAAGAAGGGAGATTTTGTCAGGATCCAGATACCAGCAAGATGAAACAATTTTGCCAAAATTGTTGTGGGTGTGTTTTGCTATAAACAGAAAATATTTATAGTACTCCCACCTCCATAGGCTCTAAATGAGGAGGGAATAGCACTGAGAGACGGTGGTGAAACAGATGGGCTTGTAAACATATTAGTTTGTGAGAAGGCACAGGGGATTGCACTCAGTATAGCCCATGAAAACCAAAAATCTGCAGATGCTCAAGTCCCTTATGTAATGAAGCTTGGGATTCAAAGTAACCTGTGTATATTCATTCCCTCTTGTACTTTAAATAGCCTGAAGACTATGTTCAATGCCTAACACACTGTTAATTCTATGCAAACGCTTGTTATACTGTATTGTTTAGGGAGCAGGACAAGAAAGAAAATCGGTCCATATTTAGGAAAATTAAATTTTTCCCAAACTACTTCAGGTTATGGTTGGTTGAATCCATGGATACTGAACCAACAGTTGTTTGTACTGTAATCATCTATAAATGTCATATTAATATATGTACTAGATATATCAATTGTTCTTATAAAATCTCTAATTTCACAGTTCAAGGTTAAACTGGATGATCTTGTAGAAAGTAACTATGATAATTTAGAAGAAGTGGCAGAAATTTCTCTAGAAAACAAAAGGCTCAGAACACAATAGTTGCTCTACACTTGTCCATAGGCACCGCTTTAAGGATCTGGAAAGTTCTGTTTACATTGCAATGTTAACTTTGCCTTATTTCTGGGGAAAACATCATGATACTGGCCACACTGAGGAGAAAATTTATGGAATCCCCAAGGGTACTGAAATGTAAAACAAGGGGCATGAGTGGCTTAAGACGTTGAGTGTGGAAGAACAATAGGGTGAGTGACAGCAGGACTGGCAGGCATGCAGATGGCTGGCTGCCTTGGACCAAGAGCTCCTAGTGATAGTAGTAGCAGAAAAATAGGATTAGGGAATCAAGGGTGACTTCTAGGTTATCTCACTAACCCAACATAAGCCACAATAGTTTTAATTCTAGGTAACTAGAAACTTTTAAGGAAACAAGATTAAGAACAACATCAAGAAAGGTGTTTCATTCCTAATTTAATTTGTCTGTGAGACAGTCAAGATTGAGATTGTAGCTATGAGTCTGGGTCTTGGGTAAATAATCATGAAAAAACATATAGATTTCAAAGTCATTAATTTATGAATACTAATTAAAGATAAGATAAGATTAATAAATGTTAATAATACATACTTTTAAAAGAATATATTTCATAACTTTTTAATATGCTTATTAAAGTTATTATGCATTGTACACACAAGTTTGTTATTAAATTTATTTATTTATTTTACATTCTGATTTCAGTTTCACCTCCCTAATCTCTTCCCTTATGCTACCTCCTCCCATTCCCCCATCCATTCCTCCTCTTTACATACAAATTTGCAAGTTGCTAATAACATTTTTTCTATAACTTTTGTATATTTAGTGACATTTTTCTTTTTTCAATCTACTTTGTGAGCATGTAAATACAGAAGATGCTAAGTTTTAGCCATAGCCCCATGAACAAAATTTAAAAGGCCTGTTAGAGCAATAGACTTAAGTATTTTCTTCATGAAGATTGATGATTTATAAACAGTTCAAAACAAGCATTGTAGTTTTAGGTGATTCCATCAAAAGCCTACAGGCAGAAATCAGTTTGAGCCCTGCCAAGTCTGATCCAAAGCCCATATTGTCTATTCCCATTATAAATTTTAATTTTTATACACATATACTTAAAACAAAAGACTCCTAAAATTGCAAACATTTCAGCATCTACTTAAACTGTTTAAAATATGGATATCTTTTAAATGGGGAGACATGAAAAATACTTGAAAGGCCAAATAGTCTGCCTCCAGAGACTGTAAGAGAATTTGATGAAAAACTTAATAGGCAAATCAAATCCTTTTAAAACGTAATGGAGTGGCACTAGTGTAATATTGAAATAAAGGCTAAAAGCATCATGCACCATTAGCAGCATTGTCTACTGATGCCACTTGAATTTGGGGTTAAAGATGATCCTATCTCTGTTCTTTAGAAAACAACTGGCAAATTCATGAAACTGTCATGTACAAGAACAAATAGATATTTGTTAAGTTAATAAGGAATTGAAAAGGAAATGAAAAAAGAAAGCTATGAAAAAGAGAAAACACAAAAATATGGAAACATTTAACTACCTCATGGATATTTATTTAGCTTTACATCTATATTTCATTTTCCATTTTTTAAAATATGTACAGGTATTTTTCATGGCTAACCTGACACTGTATTTTGTTCAAACATGAAATCCTTTATAAGTCTATCTGACATGTAATTGACAGTGAATTCCTAGAATAGCTACTATCCAACAAAGATGTATTGTAGCACTTGATACTCTTGTCAATAGAATAATCAAAATACAATAGGGTGTATTCTGGAACTAGATAAATGGCTCATTGCTTAAGAGCATGTACTGCTCTTGTAGAGGACCAAAGTTTGATTCAGAGAACTCATATATCTCATAACTCCCCATAGCTCCAGTTCCAGCTTCAGATGCTCCAACACACTCTGCTAATCCCCATGGGTACACACTCATAGACACAGATGCATAAATTAAAAAATTCAAAAGAAATATGTAAAATAAAGGTATATCCATATTTAATTGTCAAAATAATTTGTCACTCTGCAGGTATGCCTTCAGTAGTTATCAAAGTAAATCATTCTGAATTAAGTGAAAAAGATTGAAGTTTCAATGAAATTGTGGCTCATTGAATCAGAAGAATGTGTTCAAGTGAAAAAAAATTTCATTTTTTCAAGACATGAAGCCAAAAGACAGCTTTTGGTTATGCATATATTTTCTTTTCTTTTTTAAAGTATGTTGTAAATCCCAGGAATGCTATCTTCTTGTTACACTAATAAGTAGATACATTATCACTTATTATGTAAAAAGGATTCAGGGAGCCTAATCTGATCAATATATCTTGAAGTCTTCTTGTGCCGATAACATGTTATATCTGGACACATGTATATAGCTTATGGAAGCCTTAAGATGTTAAAACAATGCATAGAAATAAAACTCATGTATTTATATTCATACTATTAATGGTTTATAAAACATAGACATTGTTTATATAAGCATGTTGACGTCAGTGGAAAGGTTTCTATAACCAGCTTCCAAATGCCAAGTGAGCATGGGATCAAAGCCTTGGTCTATGGTTTGGACTCCCTTTGTACGATCTGTTATTGGGGCAAACACAACTAATGGATATCTATATTAGCCAGTTTATTCTTAATTATTTTTATTGACTCACTATGTACTGTGTGAATGTCTTTTAGATAAGCAGATTATTTCCTTAATATAAAGAAACAGTCCCTAAGAAATACATTGATATTGCTGTTTTAAAAATGAAGCAATGAAGGGTTGGGGATTTAGCTCAGTGGTAGACCTCTTGCCTAGCAAGCATAAGGTCCTGGGTTTGATCCTCAGCTCAAAAAAAAAAAAAAATGAAGCAATGAATTATGGGAGAGAACTTGTCTTTTTGCCAAAGTTTCAGAGCTGGCTAGGGGATAAAAAAAAAAATCTAACTTCTTTTCTTTCTTTTTTTTTTTTTTTTGTTTTGTTTTTTGAGACAGGGTTTCTCTGTGTAGCTTTGTGTCTTTCCTGGAACTCTCTTTGTACACCAGGCTGGCTCAAACTTGTTTTCAAAATCTGTGAAAATCTAAACTCTGAGCTCAAGGGGGCATTCGTTTCATTCAAACAAAGTACAGCCTACTTTGGTACACTATTTAGTGACTTTTTCCCCATGTATATCAGGTTCTCATGTAAATCTAGGGAAGTAAAAAGAATGAATCATGAGGTTAAAAATAATAACAGAAAGACAGTTGAAAAAATTCAATAGAATCAAGTCATTTATTCCAGAAAGATAAAACTGACAAATCTTTAGCTCACACAGCAGACTCACATAGATAAAATTATAAATGAATAAAGGCATTACAAATGGTAATAAAGAAATACACAGGATCATCAGATGTTATTATGAATGAACCATATATGCAAATAAGTTAAGTGACTTAGGAGAAATGAATGAATTCCTGGAAATGTATACGTTGGTGAAATGTGGTTGAATTGGGAAGAACATCAAATCAGGTTAGAGTAACAGTATGGAAGTTGGACCGGTAATCAATGTACACAAATAAAACAGTGAAGCAAACATAAGCAGATGGTATCATAGTCCCATTCTATCAAACATTTAAGGAAAGAGTAAGGTCAGTCCTCTTTAAATCCTCTCAGTAATGTAAAGAACACAAAGCATTTTCAAATTCAGTTTATATGGTCAGCATTTATGTTCATATCAATGCTCAAAAAATGATTCGATAACATCAGTGAGATGGCTCACCAGAGAAAAGTGTTTGGTGCACCAGTTTGATGACCTGGGTTTAATCCTTAGATGCCACTACAGAAGAAAAGAGAATCTACTCTTTAAAGTTGTCCTCCTATAGCAGGCATGTGCCTGTATTCACACACACACACACACACACACACACACACACACACACACACACACACAAAGAGAGAGAGAGAGAGAGAGAGAGAGAGAGAGAGAGAGAGAGAGAGAGCACATGGTGATGATGATGCTGTTACAAGAAAAGATAAAAAGATGATTACATGTTATTTTAAATAAAATTCCTCAATAAAATACAAGAAAATTAAATAGAAGAGCACATTTATAGGGTATATATACACCATGATCAAGTTGGATTTACACTTAGGATACAAGGTTGGGTCAAGCCATGTAAATAAATAACTATGACAAGTCACATGCTGCAAAATAAAGGTTATATGATCCTGTCAACCACTGCAGAAAGTATTTTTGCCAAATTCACCACACTTTTATATAACAACTTTAATAAATTAGGTACTGAACAATTATGACTCAGCCAAGGAAAGGTCATTTATAATAAGTACACAGCTAATATTTTCTGAGGTAAGACAATAAAATCAATGTATAAGAGAAGAATAAATTTTATAAAAAGAAAAAACAAAAAAATACAAATCAACACCCCACACACAAAAACAAACAAATAGAAAAAAGATTGAGAACAAAACAAGGGGTCCTTTGTACATGTGTGTAGACAGACTATCTCACTATTCTTAAGCTTACTCAATAGAATAAGCTTGCTGGTAAGGAGTCTCCAGAGATACATCTGCCCCTGCTTGAGCTGGGGTTATGAGAATGAACAACCACTCCTGGCATTTTTGTTGTTGTTTTTTAACTTGGTTGCTCATGTCCAAGAGGCAAGCACTTTACTAGTTGAACTATTTCGTCTGCCCAAGGGGGTCTATTCTCACCACCTCTATTTATATAGTCATTACTGCAATCATTTGGAAATAATAAAATCAATGACAGTAAATAAAAAGAAGGCAGAATGGATAAAGGGAGGAGAGAAAGAGAATAAAGAAAGAAAAGGCAGATTAAAGAGGAAGGAGTCTCTAGTTTCCATGGACGTATTTTTTTCACACAGATAATACATATTCAGTGACAAAATCTTTAGAGGTAATAATTCATTCAGGAAAGCTGCATGATACTATATTTATATAATTCAAAATCAAGAAAATAATCCCATTTACAAGAGTATCAAATGAATAACAAGTTTGACTAGGAATTATGTGCTGTATAACCTGAAAATGACACTATATGGTTGGTAAGAATTCTGAAGACATAATTAATTAATTTTAAAGGAATCTTGAGAAAGAAGAATAAAGTTAGATAAATTATATTCTCTGATTTCACACTATACTGATATATTCCAAACTATACCAATTACAACCACATAATATTGGTACTTAGTAAGCATACAGACCAAAGGGATAGAGATTCAAGATAACACTTAAGTATATGTAGTAAAATTATCTTTAAGAAGCACAGAAAATATATGTTGGAGAGGCAGAGGAGAATGTTTAATAATTATTTGTAGAAGATAGTGTATATCTACATTCAAAAGAATGAAACTTAACCCTTATCTTATACTTTAAAAATACATTTAAATATACTAATGACTTAAAAGTATTAAACTGTAAAATGTGTAGAAGACAACATCTATAGAATGGTCTTAGATATTGATCTTGATAGTGACTAGTTGGGTAGTGTTATAAAACACAGAAAACAAAAGGAAAAATGAGTCTATATCAAATTATACAGTTTCTGTACAAGCAAAAGTAACAGAATGAAAATACACAGAATGGGAAAAAGTATTTTCAAATCTTCTACAAACAATGGATTAACATAAAAATAAATACAGCCTTTGATTGCCCTGCACCACATAGTCCTGGTTGGCTTTCCATGACTGTGATAAAACACTGATTAAATTATATTGTGGGGAGTAAGGATTTACTTGGCTTTCACGTTACAGTCCATCATCAGAGAAAGCCAAGACAGGAACTCAAGGCAGTAACCTGAAGTCACAAACTGAAGGAAAGATGATGGAGGAGTGTTGCTTAAATGCTTGCTTCTCGTGGCTTGATCAGCAATTTTTTAAATTCAGACACACCTACCTGGGGATGGTATTGTCCACAGTGAGCTGGGTCTTCCTGAACTAATCAGTGATCAAGAAAATGCCCCCACAGGCAACTCTGATGAGGCTCCTTCCTCCCAGATGTGTTGTCAAAACTGAAATGAACTCTCTTTCTCTCTCTTACACACACACAGACACACAGTCACACACACACACAGAAACACACACACACACACACACACACACACACACACACATACACACACATACACACCAAATATACACTGGGAGGGGGCAAAAGGGAGAGAGGAAGAGGGAGACAGACAGAGACAGAGACACCCTGTTTCTAAGGACCTGAATGTAAATAGGTGTAAGTGTGGCAAAAAGTGGGGAAAGATGCTTGATATTTGTATACTGCTAGTAGGAATATAAATAGGAACAGAGTCTGTGGAACACAGTGTGGAAGATCTGCTGAAAATTTAAAAACATCACAGAACTACTATGTAATTCAGGTATATATGCAAGTATGAAATTGTCATGTCAAACAGACCTACAGCTCCATGATCATTACTGTAGTTCACTATAACAAAGATCTGGAAAGAACCTGAAGTCCCACACAGATGAATGTATAAAGAAACTGCCATAAAAATGAAGGGAATCCTGTCATTCATCAAGACAAACAGATGAACACATAAACTCAACTTTTAGAACATTTAAGAGCTTTGGTTGCAAGCATCATGCACTTACAATGGGACATTACCAAAATAATTAGGGATTTTTCTACATAAAGATGCAAAAAGATAAACACTGTATTAGCATACTTACATGTGGAACACTTCCAAACTAACCTATAGAATCAGGAGTAGAATAGTAGAAGCTAGAGGCTGGAGAGTGGGTAAGCAGGAAGTTGAGATTTTAAAATAAACAAGAAATAGAACTTCAGGCTAGATCTTGAATGTTAATTTAATTGAGATAATTATTATGTGGTTTATACATGCACCTAACAATCATGATGTAGCTTGAATATAAACTACCTTTGGAAATAAACATTTTAATATACATTTAATTAATACACATTATTTTGCCTTTAGAAAAACTACAGTCAATAACAACCAACACACACACACACACACACACACACACACACACACACACACACACATACACACACACACACAAACATACAAACACACTGAAACAGAGCTCAATAGAAGCAGAAACCTGTTCTCTCGGGCTTTTTGAAGCATATTTCCACTTAGAACGATAAAACAATCTCAGCAGAAATGCATTCCTCCCGCATTTTTCAATTTGTTTACATTCTTTGCAATGCCCTCAATCAATGCACAGGATCCAGTTAGAGTGCATGAAATAGAAATTATACATATCCATTGAAAATTATTTGAAACATATACAATACTATTGTCTTTGGGGTTTAATTTTGTATATTGTAAGGAGATGAAAATAAAGCCCTTGAGGCAGGAAACACAACTGTATCCTTCAATGAATAAATTATATTAGAGAATGTGCTTGAGAGATTGGAGGAGATGCAGGCAGACTACTTCTGTAATAAACAGGGTTTCTTATGGAAACTAGTGAACTTTGCAGGTTGCAATAACAATATCATATACATAACTTTGCCACTTTTAGACACATTATTATTATTCAACTTTAAAATACCATACAAATCTAAATCTTGGGATTCTGGTGATCTGTTACCACAAGGACCATCTGAATACATAATAAATCAGAGGGAAGAGGGTAGACCTTAATGAGAGATTTTTAAGAACAAAAAAGGAAAAAAGTCATTACTTTAAAGATAAGAAACTGTTACTGACTTTGGGAAGGATGTATGTAATGAAGAACAGCTCTTAGTAGCAACTAGATTCCACTCAAAAGGCCATAAAGAAGGTGATGGAGGTAGACACTAATGTGAAGGAAGAGGAAGAAGAGAAACAGTATTGAGAGAAGGTAAAACAAAGAAGATATGTGGGTTCCCAAGGTTTAGGCTGAGTGAGGTAATTCATATTGTTATAATTTGGCTAGAACATTATAGTGAAAAATAGCAAGGTAACACTAACATAAATTGTCATATCATTTATGAATTTTTGGCATTCAATATTCATCAAATACTTTATGTGTTCCTCTTTGTCTCAGTAATTTCATTTCCAAGTACTCTCATCTTCCCAAGTGGGCAAAGACTTTCATAAAGAATGTTTATTATAGCAACATAAAAATGACAAACTAGGAACTCACCTAAATATCTAACAGTAGATCATAACTAATAATAGGGAATCAATGTAAAATATTATCATGTTATTAAAATTTTTCTAGTGTACTTTCTATAGCTGTGATAAACACCATGACCAAAAGCAACTCAAAGGAGGAGAGAGGAAATGGTTTATTTGGCTTACAGGCATAGTCCATCATGAAGGGTAACCAAGGCAGGAACGGAAAGCAGAAACTACAGAGGAGTGCTGCTTACTAGATTACTTCCCATGGCTTGCTTAGTTACCTTCCCTACATAGCTGCAACAATACATGCCTAGCAGTGGCATTCCACACACTAGGCTGGACCCTCTCACATCAGTGAACAATCAGAAAAAAAAAAAAAAAATCTCCCAAAGACATGTTCACTGGCTAACCTGATAGAGGTAATTTCTCAGTTGAGATTCCTTCTTCCCAAGCATGCCTAGATTGTGTCAAAATGACAAGAGCTGACAGTGACAGATGGAATTTATCTAAATATATAAGCATAGGTTAAAACCAATAATAGGAAATCAATGTAAAATATATTATTAAAATACATATGACAATGAGAAATGGTTTTAAAATTACAAGTAAGAAAATGAATAAAATGAGTACATATACTTATCTGGTAAGGTTTTAATCTAAATTTGCATACAGACACAGGATAAAACACTAAAATATTATCAATAATTAATTCTGCTTTAAGATTATTTGAAATTTTATAAACTTTTTGACTTTACATTTGTCTGTCTTATTTTACCAGTTAAGAATACTTGTTTTATTTGGGGGGGGGGTTCTCCTTTTTTTATTTATTATATCTTTAAATTTTAATTTTACACATCAGCCATGGGTACCCCTGTCCTCCCCCTTCCTGCCCTGTTCCCACCTTCTCCCCAACCCCTCCCCTCCATTCCTATCTCCTCCAGGGACAAGACTCCCCTGGGGATTCAATGCAACCTGGTGGATTCAGTACAGGCAGGTCCAGTCCCCTCCTTCCAGGCTGAGCAAAGTGTCCCTGGGTAAACCCAAGGTTCCAAACAGCCAGCTCATGCACTAAGGATAGGTCCTGGTCCCACAGCCTGGATGCCTCCCAAACAGTCCAAGCTATTCAATTGTCTCACTTATCCAGAGGGCCTGACCCAGTTGGGGGCTCCACAGCTTTTAGTTCATATATAATTCATATGTTTCCATTCATTTGGCTATTTGTCCCTGTGCTTTTCCAATCTTGGTCTCAACAATTCACAATAGTCCATCCTCTTTCTTGACAAATGGATTCCTGCAGCTCCACCTGGGGCCTGGCTGAGGATCTCTGCATCCACTTCCATCAGTTATTGGATGAGAGTTCCAGCACGACCCTTAGGGTATCTGGCCATCTGATCACCAGACTAGGTCAGATCAGGCTTTCTCTCTCAACCATTGCAAGTAGTCTACAGTGGATGTATCATTGTGGATTTCTGGGGACCTCTCTAGCACTCTGCCTATTCCTGTTCTCATGTGGTCTTCATTTATCATGGTCTGTTATTCCTTGTTCTCCCTTTCTGTTGTTGATCCAGCTGGGATCTCCTGCTCCCCTAAACTCTCTTTCCCTTGAACCTTGCCCTTCATTACTCCCATAGTCATCCAGGTTGTTTATGTAGATCTCATCCATTTTTCTGTCATTGGGCGATCCCTGTGTCTTTCCTAGGGTCCCATTTTCTAGGTAGCCTCCCTGGAGTTGTGTAGCAGTCTAGTCATCTTTGTTGGATACATCTAGTATCCAACAGAGAATTCTCAACAGAGGACGCTCAAATGGCTGAAAGACACTTAAGGAATTTCTCAACATCCCTAATTATCTGGGAAATGCAAATCAAAATGACTCTAGGATACCACTTTACACCTGTCAGAATGGCTAAGATCAAAAAACAAAGAAGACAGCTTATGCTGGAGAGGATGTGGACTAAGGGGAACTCTCCTCCACTGCTGGTGGGAATGCAAGCTTATACAGCCACTTTGGAAATCAATATCGTGCTTCCTTAGAAAATTGGGAATTCATCTCCCCCAAGACCCAGCTATAGCACTCTTGGGCATATACCCAAGGAATGCTCAATCATACCACAAGGGCATTTGCTTAGGTATGTTCATATAAGCATTGTTTGTAAAAGCTAGAACCTGGAAACAACCTAGATGCCCTTCAACTGAAGAATGGATAAAGAAAATATGATCCCTGTGTATTTATTAGGGTCCTCTTTAATAGGTAGCCTCCCCGGAGTTGTGAGTAGCAGTCTAGTCATCCTTTGTTTTACATCTAGTATCCACCTATGAGTGAGTACATACGATGTTTGTCTTTCTGAGTCTGGGTTACCTCACTCAGGATCACATCTGACAGAGGGCTGATATCCAGAATATATAAAGAACTCAAGAAATTAGACATCAAAATGCCCAACAGTCCAATTAAGAGATGGGCTATAGAGCTAAACAGAGAATTCTCAACAGAAGAAGCTCAAATGGCTGAAAGACATTTAAGGAATTGCTCAACATCCCTAATAATCAGCAAAATGCAAATCAAAATGACTCTGAGATACCACCTTTCACCTGTCAGAATGGCTAAGATCAAAAACACAGAAGACAGCTTATGCTGGAGAGGATGTGGAGCAAGGGGAACTCTCCTCCACTGCTGGTGGGAATGCAAGCTTGTACAGCCACTTTGGAAGTCAATATGGCACTTTCTTAGAAAATTGGAATCAATCTCCCTCAAGACCCAGCTATACCACTCTTGGGCATATTCTCAGCTATTTTCATTAGAGCATTGTTTGTAAAAGCCAGAACCTGGTAACAACCTAGACTCCCTTCAACTGAAGAATGGATAAATAAAATGTGGTACATATATACAATGGAGTACCACTCAGCAGAGAAAAACAATGACATCATGAGGTTTGCAGGGAAAATGGATGGATCTAGCAAAAAATCATCCTGAGTGAGGTAACCCAGACGTAGAAAGACAAACAGGGTATGTACTCACTCATAGGAGGATACTAGATGTAAAAAAAGGAATACTTTGTTCTTATCAAGGACCCAGGTAAGCTTCTGAGCTTCCCTGGGTTGGGAGTCACAGTTTTGCTGCTACCCTTGTATTCAGCATCATGTTCTGATGTTCTCTTTTGAATAGGTTAGCTAACCTGTCCTTTTTAAATAGACATCAACTTCCAATTTTATTGCTCAGAATCACACTTTTCCCTCTTATTATGTGAAACAAAATTAGAGCTTACTAAGCAACTGCTTTACTATGGACTCAAAGTTTTAGGAGAACAGTGGTATTCCCAGGAAGTGCCTGTGGGACTTCTAAAGAGACATAGTCAGTCCTAAAACCCCTTCTTTAGAGAACAACAACAAAAGAAGACTTGAAGTTTAGATTGTATTCATTTATTATTGTTATTATATTTGTGTTTTAATTTTATACATCAGCCATGAGTTCTCCTGTCCTCCTCCCTCCTGCTCCCCCTCTCCCCTCCCTGTCCCCTGCCCTCTATTCCCATCTCCTCCAGGGACAAGACTCCCCTGGGGATTTATTTAAACCTGGTGGATTCAGTACAGGCAGGTCCAGTTCCCTCCTTCCAGGCTGAGCAAAGTGTCCCTGTGTAAGCCCAAGCTTCCAAACAGCCAGTTCATGTACTAAGGACAGGTCCCAGTCCCACAGCCTGGATGCCTCCCAAACAGTTGAAGCTATTCAATTGTCTCACTTATCCAGAGGGCCTGATCCAGTTGGGGGCTCCACAGCCTTTGGTTCATAATTCATGTGCTTCCATTAGTTTGGCTATTTGTCCCTGTGCTTTTTCCAATCTTGGGCTCAACAATTCACGCTCTTACAGTCCCTCCTCTTTCTTGACAATTGGATACCTGGAGCTCCACCTGGGGCCTGGCTGAGGATCTCTACATCCACTTCCATCCCCAAACACCCTAACAGAAGTTTAGATTTTGTACCCAGTGTAATGGATCTACATCCATGGCGTATGACTACTTGATAAACAGAAGGTGAAAACAGAGAACAAGGCTTGAACCTATGCATATGTGTGCCTATGTGAGTGGGCTTGTACTTACATTTCATTGCAAATACATTAGTGAAATATTTTCTGAACTCCAGCAATCATATCATAAATGTTTACTCCACTTCATTGACTAATTTGGGATATACAATTAAGATATAACCAGTGATCACTGGGGCTTTGAATCAGAGGAGAGATAAGTGCCCCAGTTGCACCACTATATTGCAGGGAAACCTAAAATCACCTTAAGTTCCCTAAAGCAGAGAAAAAACTTCCTTATATAAGCATAGGATGAAAGAACCTGAAGCAAAACCACCATCTTATTAGTAAAGACAGTACTGTCCCCCAAGGTTGCTTTTGTGACTAAAACCACACACCAACACCCGAGGAAGCCATTATCATTGGCATCTGTCTCTTCTTGCCTCTTCCTGTGCCATCCCACTTCTAGTGCTATGACCAAGCATTTATACTCAGTGGTTAAAAAGTGGAGGCTGCCTCTGTATATTTATCTCAGGCAAAACTGACCAATGCTGAAGTCCATAGGTAGAATTTTAATCTGCCAAGTAAAACCTCTGTTTCCAAGCCCAGCTTCAAAGAATGAAACTTTCTTGCCACCCATTTTCATTCCAGGAATAAAGCAATTGTAAAATCAAAGAGAGCCCTAAGAGTAGGCAGAAAAATAGGATGAAAAAACTTGAAGGTGTTCAAATATATGCTAGCAGCATTTGAAAATATGCAGCACACATAAAACTACAGCAGGGCTTTCCTTGGAGCATACATTTTAACACCTTTCTGAATATTGTATCATGCATACAGGAACACTGTTTCTAAGTAATTCACTGCCACAGTTACAATTCATTTAATATTTCATGATTATATTTTTAAAATCATCCCCCAGGCAGTGTAATTTACATTGTTCCTCCTAGACCAATGCTAGCTAATGGCAACTCTTCACATAGTTGCAAACTAACTCCTGTCATCTGCTTTTCATTTGTTAAGATTCTAAATGATTGAAAGTTGATGAGCTGCCAAGGATTCAAAGATGCAAGGCACCATGATTGTGCTTTATTGGCTCAAGAGTCAAGACTCACATGTGACAATCAGAGAAGATACATGTTCAGGACTGCTTCTTGCTTTTCTGAGCACATGGTACCTCCAGCCTACCTTGTATTCCATCCATTTTTCTAATCATATAATAGGTATTTTTATCTTACATTCAACTCTCTAAAGAAGGCCTTCTAATACACCTTTCTAGAGTGTAAAAGGAATGTCTTGTGTCCTTTGTATATGTGTGTTGCATGTATATTTATCATAACATCAAATCTCTAAATGGATTACAGAGTCTCATTATCCTCTCTTCTTTTGTGGTAAATAACATTGGGGCTTTGGCAAGACAACTCTCCTCTCAACAGAGGGCATGGCCCTTTTGCCTCAAATTCAATGGCTTTTCACAGAAAAATCACAAAGTAAGACTTTCAGTTAAGTGTGTAAAAAAAGGCTAGTTTTAGTCTTATATGTTTACCTATTCCTCTCCTTTCCTATTACTGTTAATTTTTTTCAACTTTTACATTCATTCTTCTTTGAGTTCATAACTTCCTCAATCATCATATTCTCGAGTTATCTTCCCCCTCAACCTCTACATGAACTTATGTGAAGGAAATATAGGTATTTTCATTAAGAATTTATCTTTGTGGGATCTCTGATGTTTGACTTTTCTCAATATAATCTTCATTTCCTCAATATAATCTCTTCAGAACATATCTAGAACATAACTCTTTGGTGTATGTCTGTGATTTCAATCCCTTTGAGATTACCAAGTACATACTTCTAAATATCCTTGATTGTGGAAGGTCACTGTTTAGTTGAAGTTATGATAGAGAGAATATTCTACAGGGCCTAAACTAATCAAGATGGTGATTAGTGGAAGCAGAATTCCAGTGCATGGGGAAGAGGTTCATACTGAAGCGAACAGAACCCTGGTCAGGATGAGCACCAAGACAGTGATAAACTGGTTCTGTTTAAGCTGCTAAGTTTTTGGTAATGTGTTCTGGAGCCTAGAAGACTAACATAATACACTAAATCCACCACATTTTATCTAAACTAATTATCTTTTGTAATGTGTTTCTTGCCACCTTTCTATGGATGCAAACACTCAGTCATCACTAGGATGTGCCTCCACTTCCCAGCCTACATCTACCTTGTAGCCAAAAAGCATCAGATCATTCTGTTTACAACCCACTTTGCACCCTGTTTACTTTCTTATGGAAAACTAGAGTAGGAGCCTCCTTTATTGTATAGATGCATACAATGGTGAGCCTCTTTCCTAATGTCTTCACGTTTGTTTTGCACAATATAGAAAACGGAGTTTCCCTAACATCTTATTCTAGTCATGCTCACCTGTAGTTTGGGTAACCAACATCAAAATGATAAAAAAAAAAAAGACTGTTAAACTGAATTCCTTATTGAAGGCTTTATCACACTGCCCTTGCCTCTGTCTGTACTTCAGCAAACTTCCTGTTAAATAGCCTTGCTCATCTTTACCTAGATATTTTCTGAATATTATGACATTCATTTGCCCTTAAAAATTAATATCTATTATTTCTAATCCAATCCTATGACATCTATGGAAATTTGATATCTCAAAGACACTTTGATTATTTAACATTTTCACCATCAGTGTGAAGGGTCCTTAGCAAATATACGCTCACTGAGCAAGCAAACACAACTTCTCCTTGCTCCTTTGAAGGAATTTCTGTTTATGCATTTCTCCAATAATTTATTAATACTCTTCATATGTTGAATGTGGGTTACCAGCTCCCATGTTTATTTACCCAAGGGACTCTTGAGGAATGAGGGATAAGAGACTTAGATACAAATAGAGGGGAGAGAAACATAGAGAAAACACAGGATAGATTCGGGTGGGTGGGGATCCTTACCCACTGGCCCAGAACTTTATTCCAAAGGTCTATTTATAACAATGCCAAAGGGTGGAGCAAAGGACCTCCCCTTTGCTAGTTACAAAACACCTGCACTCAGGCCTGTGGTCCAATCATCCTCTCTATGCAGACCTGCTGGGTAAAGCCACTAGGGAACCTGAAAATGGGCTCCCACAATTGAAAAAGAAATAATATTGTCTTTGTTCCTGACCCCATGCTTACTTCCCTGTCCAAGTCAGGTCAGAGTTCCTTATTGTTCTCTATATCCTCTAGTCAGTCCTAAAATAGCCACTACCTATTGGAATACAGCTCATCATAGGAGACACTTCTTGAATCCAATAACTGATAACATCAGCTAATTGTCTCTATCATTTAAGCTCATGAGAACTTTCATTGGGAGTAACCAATAAATCCTTATTATGTTGTCTCTACTGGTCTGGGAACATCACAATAGCCATGTAGCAGCTTCTAATAATTAACATATTTAGAGCACATCAAAAATTCATTTTCTCAGCTTCCCTTGCAGCTAAAGTAGAGACAATATTATTCTCTGAGGCACGTGAACTCAGGAATTCAGTGCAAAAAAATGTTAAGAGGAAGACTTTTTTGTGTGCAGAATTGACTTTCTGGCAAGGGTTGTGTGGGATTCAGCTGGACTTTTGGGGCTGGCAAGTGTTCTGGCATGAACTGACAAAGTTAGATGGCATCCTGAATAGATGTTATTCTGAGGACATCTCTGGGAGAAGTGGATGTGGAATGCTGATAAGATTTCACACCTAACTACAGCACCTCAGAAGTCTGTGCAGCTGCCTAACTCCCCTCTAGAAATAAATCCATGTGCTGGAACAGCTAGTGTGGCTGATGTTGTTTATAACTGTTGTTTACAATTCAGAGTGAATTTTGCCTAAAAATGAGAGAAATCTACACATTAAAAAGAACAGCCAGCCTGGCAGTGGTGGCACATACCTTTAATCCCAGCACTTGGAAGGCAGAGGCAGGTGGATCTCTGTGAGTTCAAGGCTAGCCTGGTCTGCAGAGTGAGATCCAGGAAAGGCACAAAGCTACACAGAGAAACCCTGTCTCGAAAAACCAAAAAAAAAAAAAAAAAAAAAAAAAAAAGGATAGCCAGTTGTGGTGGTACACACCAGTAGGATTTGCCGGGAGGATCACAAGTTTAAAGCCAGCCTGGACTACACTTTTTAGCTGGGAGGTGGTGGTGTATGCCTTTAATCCCAGCACTCAGGAGGCAGAGGCAGGCGAATTCCAGGCCTGGTCTACAAAGCAAGTTCCAGGAAAGACACGAAGCTACACAAAGAAACCCTGTCTCAAAAAAAAACAAACAAACAAAACAAAACAAAAAAAACAACAACAAAAAACAAAAACAAAACAAAAACAAACAAAAAACAAACAAACAAACAAAAAACATGTTAGTGGTATCATACAAATTCCTCTAGCATTCAGAATTAAAATTTGTTCCTTCTTCATGGATATACTATGATAATATTATATGACATTCAGCATTATTGTGATAAAATAACATATTTTATTAAGTCTCATAGTTGCTTCATTGTTTTGTTTTGTTTTATAGTTATGGTATGTTCAAACCATGTTAAGGAGCACATGCCAAGCAAATCATCCAAATCTGGAAATTTCTCTGAGACTGGTTGTAGTGGGTAGCCATCCCAGCATTGGCCTGGAAGTTCCAACCCCCACTGAGGCTTTGGTAATGGTCACGCCCACAAGGCGGGGCAGAGGAGGAAGCGGAAGACGAAGGATCGGGAAGTACTCACTCTCTTGGTTCCTGGACTCTGGACGCTGGAGGTAGACCGAGCAGAGTTCTCCAGAGAACAACGCCGGATTGTGCTATACCCTTGCCAGACCCTGTAACCTACCCCCTCATTTGTAAGTACCCCACAAAATAAACCTCCCTTTTAACTACGTGGAGTGGCCTTAATAATTTCACCAATATCTGGCGCTCACGTGGGGCAAATTCCAAAGGCCCAGGCGGCTCCCTCCCTCAGCCTCCTCCCCGGCTGGCGGGTACCTAAACCCGCCTGCAAAGTTCCATTTAACCAGGGGACGCCTACACGGTTCCATTCCCGAAAAAGGGAGCAGTTTGTTCTGTCTCAGTTCCCTAGCTTAGCCCCTAGACCAGCGAAAACCGCTGTGAGTGAGGCATTCCCGCTCCTCCCTGAGTGCTGGCTCCCCGCCATCTTGGCTCCTGCCTTCAGCTGCCGCCAGCCAAGGTTGCCAGCAGGCCTTGCTTTGGAGCTATACCAACGCCTCCTGCTGGCTGAAGAGTGCTACTGCACCTCCCAAAACCACGGAAAGGTAAGCTTCTTTCAAGTAAAAGTACCTGATAATTTTACAACTTAAAAACGACTAACAAATTTTGAGTAATTCTTGTAATATGGCTGACAACATTACCTCACAAGAATTTAATAACCTTTTTGCCTGTATGATGAATGACATTTTCCTGGAAATATACGACCTCCCTAAGACATATCTGGCCTGTACCATTTTGACATTCATTGTAATAATTCACACAGTGTTCAAACACTGGTTTAATAATAAGAACAAAGATGAGTCATTATTGGGACTGATACAGGCTTTAAAAGATAACAATGAAGGCTTACAGAAAAAGATTCTCTTTCTGGAATCTGCTAACCAGGATTTACAGGCTTTAAAAGTTAGCAATGAAGGCTTACAGAAAAAGATTCTGTCTATGGAATCTGCTGACCAGGACTTACATAAAAAGATTCTCTTTCTGGAATCTGCTAACCAGGAATTACAGGTTTTAAAAGATAACAATGAAGGCTTACAGAAAAAGATTCTCTTTCTGGAATCTGTTAACCAGGATTTACAGGTTTTAAAAGTTAGCAATGAAGGCTTACAGAAAAAGATTCTGTCTATGGAATCTGCTGTCCAGGACTTACATAAAAAGATTCTCTTTCTGGAATCTGCTAACCAGGAATTACAGGTTTTAAAAGATAGCAATGAAGGCTTACATAAAAAGATTCTCTCTCTGGAATCTGCTAATCAGGATTTACAGGTTTTAAAAGATAGCAATGAAGGCTTACAGAAAAAGATTCTTTCTCTGGAATCTGCTGGCCAGGACTTACATAAAAAGATTCTCTCTTTGGAATCTGCTAACCAGAATTTACAAAACAAGCTTGTACCCAAAATTGCTTTTATTGATAATAAATATGAGTATTTAATGGATAGAACACTAACTCTCCAGAGTGAAGTTGTAGCTACTCAGACAATATATAAGGAAGAAAAATTATCATTACTTGATAAGATAAGGTCCATAGAATCATGTGTTTCAGAAGAACATAAAAACTTCCATGATTCCATGAAAAATCTGGAATCCCTTACAAGAGAGGAGGTTTACTCCCTGGAACAGACCCTAGGTGCTCGTTTACAATCCCTGGAGGAAACTCTAAATAAACATGACAAGGGACCTAATAAGCAGAAGGGCAAGACCATACAGGTTGTAACATCTCCAAATGGCTCTCATACAATGGCTTATCCTGTTATCATCCATGAGAAGCCAGCAGATGACACACACCCCGAGCCATATACGACATATACATTACAACCAATTTCAACAAGGGACTTTAAAAATATAAAGAAAGCAGTACTTACATATGGGATACACTCCACATAGTTAAAACAGATGTTAAATTCATGGTCTACCTCACATAGAATCATTCCAGATGACTGGCATCAGTTAATTTCAGCTGTTCTAGAATATAGCCAGCAGTTACAGTGGAAAAGCTGGTTGAGAGAAGAGGCAAGAAATTTAGAACAACAAGGTAAACTCAGAGGTTTTGAGATCTCCCAAGATCAAATACTTGGTGAGGGATGTTTCGCTGACAGGAATGTACAAGCCATTTATGATGAGCATACAATATCCCTATGCCGTACAGCAGCTCTAAATGCTTGGGAAAAAATTCCAGAACCTGGAAAAGCAACTGAGGTATACACAAAGATAGTTCAGGGACCACATGAATCCTTCACTGATTTTTTACAAAGGCTGAACACAGCTATAACAAAAGCTGTATCAGATAAAGAATTAAGAAAAGTATTAACTGAGTCCTTGGCATTCGACAATGCTAATGCAGAATGCAAAAGAATACTTACACCATTAAAGATCAGATCAGCTCCTTTGGAAGAATGGATTCAGTATACTAATAGTGTTGAATCTCTTAACTACAGTAATGAGGCTTGGATAGGAGAGACAAATCCCAGGGGTGTAAGAAGGCCCCGTGGTACCAAATGTTTTAAATGTGGTACACCAGGTCATATAAGTAAAAACTGTACATGGGGTAATCCTAGAAGTAATACTCCTTCTAGGAATAGCCTAAACAGAAGACCCCAACTACCTCCTGGATTATGTAGAAGATGTGGCAAAGGCCGACATTGGACCAGTGAGTGCAGATCAAAAATAGATATACGAGGCAACCCTTTAGTAGCGGGAAACGCCTCAGGGGGCCTCTTGCAGGCCCCCAAATCAAATGTGGTAAGAACATTCCCAGCTACTGTGGAAGACATTCCTCTCCAGGACAACTGAATAAACCAATGTCTAATTTAAAAACGGATACTGCAATGGATGATAAAACAGCTCTGATAGATGAATCACAGTTTACAAAGAACACAATAAAACAAATATTTTGGCAGACTTCCATAAATGAACAAAGGCCAAAGCTTAGAATTCGAATTAATGGCTTGGTTCTGGAGGGCCTGGTAGACACAGGTGCGGATGTGACTGTAATTACACCAAAATCATGGCATCCAAATTGGCCTCTTCAAGAGGTAGATGTCCAACTTTTAGGAATTGGCACCCTATCTCAGATAAAACAGAGTTCGAGATGGGTTGAATGCATAGGGCCAGAAGGACAGAGAGGAATGCTGAAGCCATATGTAGCAAATGTAGCAGTAAATCTATGGGGCCGAGATCTGTTACAACAGTGGAATACCCAGATTAAAATTCCTACACTCTCAGAAAAGGAATACAGGCCAATGCATGTTTCTAGGAATAATATCATAACATGCTATAAAAACCAGTCACCAAACATTCAGGCTGTACACAAACAGAGCACAACTGCTGTTGAACTCTCAGAAGTACCAACTGCCTTACCTTTAAAATGGCTAACTAATAAACCTGTCTGGGTTGGACAGTGGCCTCTGACAAAAGAGAAGCTACAAGCTTTAGAACAGCTGGTTCAAGAGCAGTTAAATGCTCAACACATTGAAGAATCTACCAGCCCTTGGAATTCTCCTGTATTTGTTATTAAAAAAAAGTCTGGTAATTGGAGAATGCTGACAGATCTGAGAGCTATTAATAAAGTAATTCAGCCAATGGGCTCCCTACAGACTGGGATGCCCTTGCCCTCTCTGCTACCCAAAGAATGGCCTATAATAGTTATTGATTTAAAAAAATGTTTCTTTACCATACCCTTACAAGAAAATGATAGAGAAAAATTTGCCTTCACAGTTCCTAATTATAACAATTCTCAGCCAGTCAAGAGATATCAATGGAAGGTCCTCCCACAGGGAATGTTAAACAGCCCTACCTTATGCCAATACTTTGTGCAAAAACCATTGGAGTTAATTCTTGTAAAGTTTCCACAATCCATAATTTATCACTATATGGATGATATCCTATTAGCTGATCCAAAGTTAGACACATTAGAAAGCATGTTTGAAGAAGTAAAAAAAGTTTTGCCTCGCTGGGGACTGCAAATTGCTCCTGAAAAAATACAAAGAGGAGATTCTATTAATTACTTAGGATATAAGATAGAGTTACAAAAAATTAGACCCCAAAAGGTACAACTGAGGAGAGATCGATTAAAGACTCTTAATGATTTTCAAAAGTTGTTAGGAAGCATTTCCAACTTATTGGGTATCATGGGAATACCCAAAGATGGACTACAAAATTTGGCTAATACTCTAGAAGGGGACAAAGAATCAAATAGTCCAAGAGAATTATCAGTTGAAGCTGAGAAGGAATTGGCTCTAGTAGAAAAGACAATTCGAGAAGCACATGTGGATCGTGTGGATCCAGAACTTAAATGTATTCTTGTCATATTCCCCTCCAGACATTCCCCCACAGGTATTTTGATGCAGAGGGAAGATATTATATTGGAATGGATATTCCTACCACGTAAACCAAATAAGAAATTAAAGACTTATATAGAAAAGATCTCTGATTTGATTCAAAAAGGTAAATTAAGACTTCGTCAGTTGACAGGAATGGACCCAGCAGAAATTGTAGTACCTTTAACTAATGAGGAAATTTCGTCACTATGGAAAGATAATGAATACTGGCAGAGAGCCTGCAGTAACTTTTTGGGAGAGATTAACAACCATTATCCCAAAAGCAAGAGAATAGAATTCATAAAGAAGACTGAATGGGTCCTTCCTCACATTGTACGACACAAGCCAATTTCTGGAGTCCTCACATTCTATACAGATGCAAATAAATCAGGGAAAGCAGGATACAAATCAGGAGACTTAAGTAAAGTGGTACAAAGTCCATACAGCTCTGTACAAAAGGCAGAACTGTATGCCGTTCTTATGGTACTGATGGACTTCACAGAACCCCTCAATATAGTCACTGACTCTCAATATGCAGAGAGTTGTTTTACACATTGAAACTGCTGAATTTATTCCTGATAATACAGAATTAACTTCATTATTCATACAATTGCAGGAAATCATCAGAAAAAGGGAACATCCTATATATATATAACACATATCAGATCCCATACAGGTCTGCCAGGACCTCTAGCACAAGGTAATGGTGAGATTGATCAGTTACTAATAGGTAATGTGCTAGAAGCCTCAGAATTTCATAAGAAACACCATGTAAATAGCAAAGGTTTGAAGAAGGATTTCTCCATTACTTGGCAACAAGCTAAGGATATTGTGAAAAAATGTCCTACTTGTTCCTTCTATAACCAAACTCCATTACCTGCAGGAAGCAATCCAAAGGGTATACAAAGAAATGAAATTTGGCAGATGGATGTGTTTCATTTTGCAGAATTTGGAAGATTAAAGTATGTACACCATAACCATTGACACCTATTCAGGATTTCAGTGGGCAACTCCTATGAGTTCTGAAAAGGCTGATTCTGTGATTACACACCTATTAGAAGTTATGGCCATCATGGGAATACCTGTACAAATTAAGACAGACAATGCCCCAGCATATGTCTCCAATAAAATGAGACAGTTCTTTGCTTATTACAATATAAAGCATGTTACAGGTATACCACACAATCCCACAGGCCAAGCAGTCATAGAAAGATCCAATCGAACTTTAAAGGATATGCTAAATAAACAGCCACAGGTAACAATGACTCCTAGAAATAGATTGCATAGTGCTTTATTAACCTTGAATTTTCTCAATGCTGATGAGAAAGGAACAACAGCTGCGGAGAGACATTGGATGACAGACAAAACTCCTGAGCTAAACCAACCGGTTTATTTCAAAGATGTGTTGACCTCAGAATGGAAACCTGGATATGTCCTACGTTGGGGAAGGGGTTTTGCTTTTGTTTCCACAGGAGAAGAAAAGCTATGGATACCAACAAAATTAATAAAAAAATCGATTCGAACAGGAGAAACCCCTTGATGAGGAGAAATAAAAGATCATCCACCAATATGACATCTCTTCAGGTTGTAAGAAAAAATTAACAATCAAAGGTTGGGGTAGGGTTCTGTTTTTGTCTTTCCAGGATAATGGAAATACCCATCTTCCAGAAATCATAAGGCCTTGGATATCCAGATGTTTACAGCAGAAAGAAAGAATCTATTGGTACCAATCTACACAGGGTAAGATATCACTGTCTAACATCTATATCTCTATCAATCTAGAATAGTTGTGGTTCCAATTTAATCATAAACCAAGCTGGCTTTGGAGATGGAACTGGCTCACTCCTTCTCTAAACCCAAGCATATTGATAAAAGAAAAGGTTGAGAGATTCTTCAGTCCCATATCAGAAGAGCCCTCTGGTGTGAGACAGAAGGAAACCAATTATAAGGGACCATTATCTTCAAGATTCTAATTCTCTCCATGCTTACTCTTGCTTTCTTGGAATCCTTTCTTACATGTCATGACATCTTTAAATCCAAACCTTCCATTCTGATAAAAAATAAGTTTCTTCCAATAGCAATCTCTGAAGTCTCCAGAAGGAAGATGGGGCCCCAACAACAACAACTCTACCCAATCCAGAATGATGCCATGGTAATCATCATCATACTACACTTCTTGCCAAAATTTCAGACAGTCTTACCCATTACTCTGAGAGTTGCTGCAGAATCTACAGTTAGTCTAACTGAGATTTAACTATCTGAGCTTTCTCACAATACCCAACAGAGATACCATCGCTCCCTAAACAGCAGGAAGCAATTCTAAGAAAACGACGCCCCTTCTCCCTGAGGTTCATATTTCTCAGGGTTATGGATAATGGTTCTAGGGTTGGGGGTGGAAGAAACTGTTAAACTCAGTACTCTCCTTAAGGAAAGAAAATATGTCTTAAAAAAATGGGAAAAGAAGAAATGGAATGGATAGGTATAAGATATTATGGTAGACTGTCATATACATTAGTAAACAAATTTAGTAATATAGCAGCCTTTGCACTGTTATGAATTCTTATATGTTGATAAAATTATAAAATTTTTACATTCCTATTTAAGATAATTTGTATATTGATACAAATACAGAACTATGTTTGTTATATTGTACACATATTTTTACTCTTATGTGAAATATTTGTATATTGATACAAATGTGAATTTATATCTGTCATACTGTATGTATGTTCTACTTCTGTTTAAGATCTTCTGTATACTGATATATATTTAGGATTATTATCATATTGCATATTGCACTATACATTCCTACCTCTGTTAAAGTTATTTTGTGTATTGTCACAATTTAAAGTCATTGTCCTTTTACTGTACATTTGCTTACAGACTGTTTGCCTTATTTATAGGAAGCTTAGTCCTTAGGTTGTTTAGGTAGATAAGACTTACATAGTTATTGTCACCTATGCTTGTCATCTCTATAATTATGTTAGTTAGGTTATCCAGATTTATAAATACATAGGTCAGATGGACAGGTAATCTTCAAACACTTCATGGACCTAGAGAACATGGCATTTAAATAACTTAGAATTCTGTTGACATGAGACATAATTGCTCCTGGCAGCACCAATTTGATCCCGAGAGAATGTTGGGCTTCTAAGACATTTCCATTTGGAAATTTGTCTTTGTCTTCTTGGCACAAAATGGCCTACTGGGCAAAGAACTGCCCTCGCCTCAACTGCTGACAGTACAAATGCTGTCCTTTCTGGACAAGCGGGACACAAGGAAAGCGACCACTATACTTTGCCAAGACAGGGTAAGATGGTCTTTCAGAATTCCTGCTTCTGAAAATGGTCTGTCAGATACTCTAGGCCTGTAGCCAATTTGAATGCACCAACGATACTGAGAAACGTTAGGTGACTGTCCAGGCTGCTAGCTGTCTCTGTCTACTCTTGCAAGACTCCCGAAAGTTGCTTGCGTCCTTCTCCCATTTCTCAGATATTATTATATTCCTTCTCAGGTCTTTGATGAGGTTGGAGATTAGCAGTTATAGTTACAACTTAGTATATATACATATATAATATCTTAGATAGGATATATTATGTATTAGACTCAGGTTCTTTAGGATAGGACACCTTTTGGAATGATCTTTGTAACACGCCACCTACCCATGCCCTAGACTTCCCTGGATTTTACTATGTGTTTTTTGCTTGATATTGTTTGTACTTATCGTAATTCCAACTTATCTAGGTCATTATCCCTCATTACTCCTGGACAATATTTGATAACCATCTCTTTGTATATAGTCTTGTATTAGGTTAGAACTTTCTTATTTAGACAAAAGGGGGAGATGTAGTGGGTAGCCATCCCAGCATTGGCCTGGAAGTTCCAACCCCCACTGAGGCTTTGGTAATGGTCACGCCCACAAGGCGGGGCAGAGGAGGAAGCGGAAGACGAAGGATCGGGAAGTACTCACTCTCTTGGTTCCTGGACTCTGGACGCTGGAGGTAGACCGAGCAGAGTTCTCCAGAGAACAACGCCGGATTGTGCTATACCCTTGCCAGACCCTGTAACCTACCCCCTCATTTGTAAGTACCCCACAAAATAAACCTCCCTTTTAACTACGTGGAGTGGCCTTAATAATTTCACCAATAACTGGTCTTATTAAAATCACCTCTATTTAACCACTGAGAAAACAAATATTCTAAACTTTAATTTTTTACAACTTTCACATTGAGTTAGGACCAGAAAAACATTTGTATTTATGTGATCAGGTAATTCTTGCTCTTTACCACTACAGAACATTTTCAAAGAAATCAGCTGCATCACATCTTACTCTTGTGCACTTAACAGGATTTATAGTTTGGTTGCTTTGATTCATTGTCTTGTGAAATCTTTGAAAATGACTAATCTCAGTGTTGCTCAGTTACTCTGGAAATTTGTTTTTGTGTGTCTGACATATATATGAATACATGTCTATTGTATATACATGTGTGTACATGTGTGTACACATGTGTATGGAGGCCTGTGAACCTCATCAGGTGTCTCAGTTGCTCTCCACTCTAATTTCCTGCTGCATGGTCTGTGGGTGAATTGGAGGTATCTCCAAGTCCAGTGCAGTCCAGCTATCTGGCCAGCAAGCTTCAGAGATTTGCCTGTCTCCCTGTCAAGCAATGTGTCTACAGGCACACAACATGGTCTGATTTTCACATGGACGCTGAGCATCTGACCTCAGGTCCTCACTGATGCACACTAAGCACTTTACCACTGAATGATCCATCTCTCCACTCCCTGGAATTTGTTTTAACTTTCATAAACATATGCACGATAGCATATATGCCTGCCTTGCTACATTGAGGTAGTGGAGCAATTGAGAAAATGAAGCAAAGTCTGAGGAATGTGAGAATATAAGCACTGCAGCTTTTAACCCATTTCAAACAGCTCTGAAATGTGACTAGACTCCAGCACTTCCATGTGGGTTGTGAGCCAAAGCTACATTTTGCAGAACCTGCCTGGAGGTGCTCACAGACTTTACCCTATCTCCATTCCCTGCCACTTTCTCACAGGAACATTCTGATGTGAGTCCTCGCCTTTCCGGTAATACCCTTTGTATTTTTTAATATTTTGTACTTTGAATGATTACAGGTAAAGACCACACTGTGGGAAACACATGTAAAGTCAGTGTAGGAGGGATGCCTTGGTACTCAAACTGTGTGAGTCAAACCTCAGCACACAGAACTGGATTGTTCAAAATAGAATTAGCATAGTGGACTGTAGTTTCATTTCAATATTCACTACTTATATTCCAATCTCCTGTTAAGGTATGTGAAGTAAAGTCTTGTTGTTGATTATAGTGAGGATGTATATGTGGTTTTATTTATTTATTTTTTTAACCAATGTTCTGATATGAGGACAGATAATTTCATTTATATATCCACATTAGGGCAGCAATTAGAATTTTTGTTTCAAAATGTAAATTTTTAATTTTTTAAATTTTCATTTTAAAATGAAAATGAAAAATTAAATCCAGAACTCTTGATGTGCAGTGGGTGTGCTTCTGTGTTCTCAGACAGAACATTGTCAGATCCAATGCTAGAGCTGGGAGCAGAGTTTACACAGCACGTGATGAATAACAATGCATTAAGAAAAACACACAATATTAAAATCTTTAAAGCAGGCACTTTCAAAGATAAAATCCCTGGTCTGTTTTGTTTGTGTGGAAGTGACTGGAATAGAGTTTTGATACTCTAAGTAATCAATTTCTATCTAGATGGATAATTGATATAAGATACCATTCCACCTGTGGTTTATTTCAGCAGCTTGAGGATACTCCATACTGCAAGTAGCACCTTTTTGTGGTTTGTAATTCTGACTCCAGTTCATACGACTGTCAGGATGAAAAAATTATTGTCTGCATGTCAGGTTTCCCCCATACCAGATCCTATCTACCTTATGACTATTAATACTTTAATTTCCATTTGGAGACTTTAAATCACAGTGTTGTCCTCTAAGGTCATATTATTTATGGCACTGATACTTTCCAAAAGAGGAATAATAGAATGATTTTTATTTTTAATGAGGTATATTATCTTCACTAAATAATGTATTATCTTTTAATTATTAAATAATGTCTTCCTGTTACCTTCTAATCATCCACCCCTCTAAACTTAATAGAAATTATGCATATGCAACAACTTGAACAACTTTTCATGGTAGTACATAACAGAGGATTATGTATAATGTTGAGATACATGAATACAATATTATTTCTCAATTGCTGTTGTTGTAGGGCTTAGGTTTTGCCAGTATTGTTAATACAGGCCTATACTGCTAAGTAGTAAGCCCATGGTTTCATGGCACTTATTCCAGTCTTCAACTAGAGAATACCATTCTCTTTAACACTGTAGCTCAGTCTGTTTCCACTGAAAGGGATTTGGCCTGAGTTGATCAATACAAGGAATATTAGTCCCTTTCTTCCAATAGGAGGCTCATCCACTGGCTCATGCTAGGGTCCAGTAGAATTTGACTGTTCATACTTTAGTAAACATCTCAAGAAACATTGACAAACAAAATGGGCTTTGAAAAAGAAAGGAAGATAGAGACCATCTTGTCATCAATAAGTCTCTTGGGCTGTGATGTACAGACTGTCTTCTCAGGATCCTCAAAGCAAACATCTTGATACATCCTCAATGCTGACATCTAACCCTGGGCCCAAAGTTGTATTGAGTTGCCATCTCTACAGCTTCCACTATAACTGGAGCTAGTATTGGCAGCTACATCTTAGACAAACCCCTAACTTTATAAAATTTCTGAAAATTAACAATGATAAGTAACAAATCTACATCATTCCTGCTCCTAACATTATTGTTATATCCTGATAAAAAGGAACCAACCTCTGCAGATGATGTCCATATCTTCCTCATCCTGAGTCTTCTAATTATTATACATCTGAGATCTCCTAACTACTATGGGGCAGTCACTAAATTCTGACTCTTATCCCCAGCGGTCAAGGACATTACATGTGGTCAAGCATTGAAAATCATCCTTCAGTACACCATTTGCCATCAAACAGGCTTACCAATAAATATGATTATTGAGTTTTAGAGATGTGACTAAATAAGTATTACATGTCTGAGATACAGACAGAGAAATCAATTTAAATGTCCCTTTAAATGATATTTAAATAACTGGTAGACAGTTTAGTTGTTGGGGCACATTTTAAACATCTGAGAAAAATCTAACTATGTTAGTCTATCTTTGTAGCTATAAATATGAAACTGTAATATGTATATGTTGGCACTCTGCTTTTCAATTGAGTTATACTATAAGTGTAAAATATATCACAGATTCTAACAATATAACATGAAAATGCAAAATATGATAGCTATCTTTTTTCACATTGTTTACATATAAAATGATAATCTTCTTACAATTATGGTGAATAAAATCTACACCTTTCATACCTTTTAAAAAGTAAAATGTAGAATCTTTCAGACTTTATTGGATAGTCTGAGTTAGCCTAAAAGATACTATGAATATAAAATAGAAAACACTACAAAGTTATTGATGCTCTACAAATAACCTTCAGTACACTACCAGACCTCTCCTGGCTAAAAGGTCAGATGCAATAGGATACTTGGCCATGTTTGGAGCCAGAGTCAATTGTTCTTTAGAGGAAGAAGAGTCTTGCAGTTATGATCCAATCCAAGTATTTCTACACACCTCTTTTGTTACCTCCTCAGATGCTTAATCTCACATATGGATGAACCTGCAGTGCTGGGAAATCTCAGCTCAATGCCTTCCTATTAAATGACTGGACTCCTTTTTTCATCTAACCTGAGTGACATTCAAGTCTTACTTCAATGCATACCCTTGTCCATTAGGCTGCTCCAGAGCCTGGTAATTATTCTTGTATATTAGAAACACTTGAGATGTCACCACTGGAAAAACGGATGTGCAAATCTTTGTCACTATTTCCACTCCAGTGGAATTGGTCTTAAACAGTTTGTTTTTAGATTGCTTATTTGATGAGACACAGCCAAAAGTGCTAGTTCAGCCATGTGCCTTATTTTGTTGAAGTTGTTTTACTTAAAATGAAAAATTCAGACTTACAGGTAGTTTCTTTAAAACTACTTTTTGTTCTTCCTTTTAGATACAAGATATCCTAGTAATAAAGCAAAACTAAGAAAGAGTGTTGATGTTCTCTCCCAGCCTGTCTATCTCAGAGTTACAAAAGTGTTTTTGAAATGACTATCTAATTGAGGTGCCGGACTTGATGAAGTACAAGGTTCCATCCAGCACCGAGTACCTGCATACTCATCCAACAGCAGTTTTACTTTTCCCATCCTTGCCTTCTGTGATTCCCCTGGTCCTACAAGATATAGCTCAGATTCACTTCAGAACTGCAGAAGGAATCTGTCTCTCTGGGTATTTTCTATCCCAGCTAAGCCTTCCAAACAAACAAAATATATGACAGAAATCCCCGTGTGTGAGGACAAAGCCATCCTAGATCTAACTTAATCCAAAACACCTAAATAAAACCACAATATTTTATATTTCAGGCTCTGAAAATTATTTGAATTTAAATTTTCATATTCCAGAAAATGATGAGCAAGTTTCAGGATGTTTAGGAGCCACCTGGCAGTGGAGGGATCCTCTGTGTATCCTTGCCATACTATAGACAAGCTACTAAGGAGAACTGATTTTTTTCCAAATGACAGTAATTTCAACAGAAGAAAAGTTCTATAGAGCTCACAATACTTCATTTTTACACCACAACAAAGCAAACTTCTTTCTTCCTTTTTTATCCCTGGTGGCACACATTCAGTGCTCCGCACCTTCTGACCCAGGACTGCAAGAAACATAGGGAGCTCAAGGCCTTGTCTGTTTCTTTCCACCAAACTTTCATTACACCAAGTAGTAAAGAATAAGAGCCAACATCAACCTGAATGGGGAGAACCTCAAAGCATTCCCACTAAAACCAGGAACCAGACAAGGCTGACCCCTCTCTCCATATCTATTTAATAGAGTACTTGAAATCTTAGCTAGAGTTCTAAGACAACTGAAGGAGATCAAGGGGATCAATAGGAAGGGAAGAAGTCAAAGTATATTTATTATTTGCAGATCATATGATTGTATACATAAATGATCCTAAAAATTCCATCAAGTAACTCCCACAGCTGATAAACACTTTCAGTAAAGTAGCAAGGTATAAAATTAACTCACCAAAAATCAGTAGCCTTCCTATATACAAATGAAAAACAGAGAAAAAAAATCAAGAAAATGATATCTTGTGGGTAACTCTAATCAAGTGAAAGACTTGCATATTAAAAAGTTTACAACATTGAAGTCAGAAATTAAAGAAGATACCAGAAGACAAAAAAGATCTCTTATTCTCATGGATCAGTAGATTAATATAATAAAAATGTGCTTTTTCCAATCCTGGTCTCAACAATTCTCACTCATACAATCCCTCCTCTTTCCCACTGATTGGACTCCCGGAGCTCCACCTGGATCAGGCCCTCTGGATAAGTGAGACAGTTGACTAGCTTGAACTGTTTGGGAGGCACCCAGGCAGTGGAACCAGGACCTGTCCTTAGTACATCAGCTGGCTGTTTGCAACCTGGGGCCTATGCAGTGACACTTTGCTCAGCCTGGATGAAGGAAGGAGGGGACTGGACCTGCCTGGACTGAATCGACCAGGCTGAGCTGAATCCCCAGGGGAGTCCTTGTCCTGGAGGAGGTGGAAACTGGGGGTGGATTGGAGAGAGGGCAGGGTGGGGCAGGAGGAGGGAGGACAGGGGAATCTGTGGCTGATATATAAAATTAAATTAAATTATAAAATAAAAAATATAATAAAAATGGCCAGTCTTCCAAAAGCAATTTACAGATTCAATAAAATCTCCATCAAATTTGCAACACAATTATTCATAGAACTTGAAAGGACAATTTTCAAATTCATATGAAAACACACACACACATCAGCATAACTAAAACATCCCTGAATAATTAAAGTATTGTTGGAGGTATCACCATCACTGATCTCAAATTATACTATAAAATTATACTAATATAAAGCATAGTCTTTTCTGCATAAAAGGAGAAAAATTTATAAATGGGATCAAATTGAAAATTTGTGTATTAACCTATACCAAGGTTACCTGTTTTATTTTTTTAAGAAACCAGAAATAGGGAGACCTTGCCTTCTTGTATCGGGGGAGAGTTTGGGGTGGTTTGGGAGGGAGAGGCTGGGGGGGGCAGGAGGATAGAAGAGGGGGATCTTAGATTAGTGTGTAAAATGAATGGAAAAAAATTCTTTATATTAAAAAAAAAGAAACCAGAAATACACAGTAGACAGAACACAGCACCTTCAATAAACAGTTCTGGGTAAACTGGATGGATGGATGTAGAAAAATGCAAATAGATCCATACTTACCATCCGTCACAAACTCAAATCCAAATGGATCAGAAACCTCAACATGAATTTGATAGAAAAAGTGGGGATAGTCTCACTGGCACTGGAAACGACTTTCTGAACAGAACAACATTAGCACAGACACTATGAACAACAATTAAAAAACAAGACCTCATGAAAGTGAAAAGTTTTATTTAAACAAAGCAGCAGGCTTTTGGGAAAAGGTTTTTTGTTTTTGTTTTTGTTTTTGTTTTTTTTGTTTTTTCATTTTTTAACTATAAATCTGCTACAGAGCTAATATGTATAAAATTAAAAAAAATGGATTCACAAAAGCAAATAACCCAAAGAGGGGGATCTTTGATTGGTGTGTAAAATGAATGAAAATATTTTCTTAATTAAAAAAAGTAAAATTTTCTTAAACTAAAAAAGGAAAAAAATATGGGGTACAATCTAAACAGAAAATTCTCAAAAGAGGAAATTTGAGTGACTGAGAAGTACAAAAGAAGAAGAAAAAAATCTTTAACATTTCTAGTCATCAGGGAAAAGCAAATCAAAACTCCTTTGAGAGTTCATTGTACACAAGTCAAAATAGCCAACATCAATAAAACCAATGACAGCTCATTCTGACAAGGATGTGGGGCAAGAAGAATGCTCAACTATGTGTCATCCTATGGAGGGGAACTAGAGTAGATAGCCATGGTGGACGGCTAGACGGTGGAGACTGAAATAGGAGGATTAAATGGGAGTGGGAGGAAACAGAAGGTCAAGGGAGAGGATATAGGGTATGTAGGGAAGACTGGAAACAAAGCCCGTCTGAAGGGTTGTATGGAAACGTGAGGCAGTAGAAACTTCCTAGTACATACATTCATATGTAATATGTATATTCACATGTATGTATTAGGAGCTCCAACTAGATATCTCTCCCCACCAAATAAAGTCTACAGTCCTGGAAATGGGTTGCATCTAATCCATTTGTTGGACCAAAAGATCCTAAGGAAACCTTCAAGCAACAGGCTGTTGCCAAGGCTCTTTGTTTTTCTCCGGAAACTCATGGTAAGTCTCTAGAGCTGAAGACAACACCTGCACAAGTCACTGAACACTACCAAAGGAAAAAAGTGAGCACCAACCTAACTACAGACTCTTTAATTTGCAATGGTGACCTGCCTGCAAAATGAGCTACAGTCATGGTGGCGCAAAGCTTCTGGGACTAACCAACCACTATTTTATTTAATTTAAGGCCTACTCTATGAGATGACATCCATCCTCAGTGCTGCTTTAGTGCCCAAGAATCTGAGGCTAGATAGACCAGAGACCCAGTAAGAAACCAACTACTACTACTGTATTAAAAATCAGCCGGGTGGTGGTGGCTCACGCCTTTAATCCCAGCACTCGGGAGGCAGAGGCTGGTGGATCTTTGTGAGTTCGAGGCCAGACTGGTCTACAGAGTAAGATCCAGGAAGGGCTCAAAGCTGCACAGAGAAACCCTGTCTTGAAAAACAAAAACAAAAACAAACAAACAAAAAAAAATCATAGCACTAGAATGACATTCTTCTATATCCATAGTTAGTGTCTCACTTGGCCATTATCAGAGGGAACTCATACAGAGATCCACAACGGGACAATGTATAGCAATAAAGAGACCTTGGACTATTTATTCTTACATGGGTATCTCCATCAGTTCCCTTCCCTCAATGCTCAGGGAAACCTGAGGAGTTAGAGGTGGAACAACTCTAAGAGCCAGAAGGGATAGACAGTTCCAAGCAAACAAGGACTTTGAAACACAGCAGTTCTGGTGTATATATTAACACACAGAGACTGTGGCAGCATTCAGAGGTTTGGGGGTGATGGAGTTCCAGTACCAAGAAGGGAAATGGACACAAGGCTCCATCCTTGATCCAGACGCTATCTCCAAATGATAACCTCTCACAAAGGAAAAAAGTTTTCTTCGACAGAACCTTACTGGGTATACAAGTTAATCTAAGTATAGGGCCTATGCCCAACAGCTTTCTTGGAAGTTCTCTGTCTCATAAAGCTTTGTCATGGCTTCCCAGACCCCTTAACCCCTTAAGATGGTCTTTTGAGTCTATATTATAGTTTTTAGTTTTGTGTCTTTATGGGTTCTCTCTCTCTCTCTCTCTCTCTGAATCTACATGTTTCTTGAGCTTTTTTATTTGGCTCCTTTTCTTCAGTTCATTTTATTCTATTAGAGTTTGTTAACTTTAATTTTACACTATTTTATTTTATTAATATTAGTTTTAAGATGCCTGTTTGTATTATAAAGAGAGGGAGAGAGAGAGAGAGAGAGAGAGAGAGAGAGAGAGAGAGAGAGAGAGAGAGAGAGAGAGAGGATTGTTGTGAGTAGAGAAGTGAGGAGGAGCTGGGAGAAGTTGGGGGAGGGAAAACAATAATTGATATATATTGTATTAAAAATCTGTTTTCAATTTTAAAAAAATGAATGCTAAGGACTAAGATACCCAAAGTTTATCTGCAGGGATCTCAAGAGAAATAAAATTTATTATTCAATAAAGCAGGTAGAGTAGTATTTTTCCTGAAATTGTATCATGTGTACATTTCCAGCAATCATCCCTAACTTCTGGTCACCTCGGAAGGACCAACATCAACGAAGTTGAAACTCTTGCCTCTGCAGGAAGGCAGGACAGTTGGTAGCTGCCAGCCTCTCTCTTTTTCATGCCTGACACCTTGATGTTGCCTTGCAAACAAACATGTGTTTGTTCAAAAAAAAAATATTTAGCTTTCCGTTTCATTTTACAAATTGTGGAAAATTATAAAAAGTTCTAATTGGAAACTTAAGGCAATTTGTGAATCTCTTATCTTGCCCATAGAAAGATATTTTCTAGGACTGCTGAAGAGATGGTGTGACCCTCAAGAACACACACTGCTTTTGCAGGAGAAACCAAGACTGGTTCCTATCACCCATGCTAGAAGGCTCACAGTTTCTGCAGTTTCAGTTCCAGAACACCCAACACCCTTTCCTGGCCTCTGTGGGAACCTTCACTCATGTGCTTATCCTCCTACACAAACATGATTGAAAATCTACTTATCTAGATCTATCTGTCTATCTCTATTTTCAGAAAAGAACGGGAGATGTATGCACACACATAGTAAATAAATGAAGGAGTGGATTAGTGATTATACTCTTCACACATACACATAATTAAATGTATATATTTATGTATTTATTTACCTCATAGATGTGGTTAAAAAAAGAGGATAAAGCATCCTTTGAATGAATCTTTACTTAACATTTGATATATAGATGTGTTGGGAACAAATTCTGTGCTTGATGGTAATGACACAGTGGTGCATTTTTCTTACCAAGGTCTTCTCATCTCACACTAGGCAAAGAACCAGGTTGCAGTGCGTGTGGAAAGGCCTCAGATACCTTCTGTTTTCTGCTTGAGTATTTTTCCTGTTATTCACTTCCTTTCACTTTGAACTGACTTACTGCTTTCCTTCTATGTGTGTTTTGAATATTAAGACTTAGTGACTTCAAATATATTGCTTCTGTCAGATGCTAGCACACTAGTGCTGCACATCAGTAGTTTTCTCCAGCGCTTTTCTGTGAGACAGAATGCTGGCCTCATTGTGTTGCTCCCACTTTTGCTGTTCCCACAGACATAATATTTTAAGCACAGTTATGTCTCTCTGTCTATGACTTCACATCAATGTAAGTGCAGAGGTAAGGTCGAAGGACTCCGGCTTTTTCTAGAAGTTCAATGTAAAAAAAATAGGCTGCAACTTGAGAGAAGATAACACTGCTCATGAACAGGTAAAATATCATATTTTACTTTCTGATTATTTAAAATAGAGCACATAGAACCACAGAGTCATTCTGAATGAAAATCTAGTCAGTGTCTATTTTTCAGGAATAAAGTAAAGAAGTGTGTCTTTCTGTGTGAAAGCAAAAAGAATCTTCTGCATTTTCTACAGACCACCCTATATGATTATGATCTCTCTGAAGCAAAGCTCTGACATGGACAGAGAGCCATATGGATATGTGCAGAACAGAAAGGTGGTGATTCATTTGGATGTCAGATGACTTCATTTCAAAAGTTTACATGTGATTCCTTTTTTTCTTCTGTACATAAAACAGGACAATTTAGCTTTTAAAACCTTTATATGTTTTTTGTAAGGCTCAGGTGAAATAGTGTCTACCTGCAAACCCTTATTTTGGTACTTAAGGGTAGGTACAGGAATGCACAACAGACTCCCATTTTGGATGCATGGGAATGCATGAAACACAGGGTGTTTCCTGCCAGCTCCTAGGGTCAGGTGAACAGATTTGTATGGCAATACTGTGTAGAAAGTTCTAGCATATCAAACAAAACCAGCCATGCCATGCATGTCATGCTTGGAAATGATGAAGTGACTTCTCTAGTCATTGGTGATAACTTTTGGAGGGGATAGAGGCTTGAAAATGCAGGTGCTATAAGAAGGTTGACTTACCTAAAAGACAATCCTGGCTGCAGTAGGAAATATTTAGGACTGAATATAGAGGACTAAGACAAAGTTACAGACTGGGAAGGCACATGGTGATATCTACTGGTTTTCTGGCCTTCTTTGGACCTTTCTCCAACCTTTACTCCAATCCACTGTGAGGTATTTTTGTTCTCTTTGTATCTTCCTTTTGATAGTGGACCTTTAATTATCTTAATGTGACTTATATGTGCTCTCATAGGTGTACAGAAGCTTATGAAAATGCAAAAGGGAGACTTCCTTGCCCTCGCTAGTCCTCTCCCACCCATGGAGAACTGTTGATCATAGCAGCACATGGCTCAGCTTCCACTCTAGAAAAGGCAGGGAAGGGGAGTAAACTGTGCCCTTTATTATCTCAACAGTAAATCCAAAAAAGCTTCCAAAGGATTCAAAGCAAAATGTTGAAAGGAAAAAGAAAAGAGCAAATAAAAGACAGTTGCTCACTTAAGTACAAATGTGGCAAAAATTCATCTGGAGGAAACCTACAAAATAAGTCTCATTCATATGCTTGCTTAGACACAAGCTTTCTAATACTAACTAACCAACTAACCTGCCCTGGAGACGGGACAGTCCTCTGGGCTGCACCTGCTGAGACAGCATTTCAGTTCAGAAAGGACCATCCACTCAAAGAATAGTGTCCGCTAGTTTTAAAGGGGAAAAGAGCAACAGAGTAAAGTTCAAAGGTCTTGAAAATGAAAACAAAGCAAAATGAAGACACGCAACACAGATGCCAAGAAAAACAGAAAGGAAGGGGGCTTTTGAGTGAAAACCTTGGCATTGGGGTTCCTGCAGTCTGTGTTTACATATTACTGCTAAAGAGGAAAGCATAATAAACACGAGCTGTCTTAAATGTCAAGGTTTGTCATCTGCGGTATTTCTACCAAACACACACACACACACACACACACACACACACACACACACACACCCATGCGCGCACGCGCTCCTACACACAAGACTCTTGATTTTAAAACAAGATGAATAAACAATATTCATTTTCAGAGTATAGTAGAAGCTAACCAAGGGTAGAATGCTTTGAATTGTTAATGAAGGCAGTTCAAGTATTGATTCTAGAAGGCATGGATATGGAGGAGAGAATAAGCCTAGCTTTTCTCCACTTTCTATTTTTAAAATTCTTCCATAAGAAAATGTCTACAAAAAGGAATTAGTTTTCTAAAGGCATTAAACAGATTATGTTAGTTCTAGTCAGCGTGAGTTAAGCAGTTTTCCAACAGAGGCATTAATTGATGAAATCCTCACAGTTGTCTTTATAAATAAAATACAGAACATGAACACAAAACATGAAACTTTCTTTAATTAGGAAGAATATTTGTCGAAGAATAGAGATGCTCATTTAGTAGATAGAAACTGTAATGTTAGGGATTGACTCCCCACCCAACTCCTCTCATGTTACCTTGTTTATTCCTTCACAAATTCATGGCCTTTAAAAAAATATTGTTGTTATATGTATTTATATAAAGGTATAAATATAAATGCAACCTGCTTAGTCCTTTTAGTGTTACTTGTATATCCATGATTTCAGGGTTGGCCACTTGGTATTGGAAAACAAATAGTCATCCCTGGGAAGACTAATTCTCCTTCTCTTAGGAGCCATTAGGTGCTTGTAGTTCTTTGTCTATGGATTGAACCCCTTGAGATTTCCCCTTTTCATGCTAACATGTTGTTCACTGTTGTCCGTGTTCAGGTCTTTTTTTTTTTTTTTTTTTTTTTTTTTTTTAGGCAGCCGTATTGTTTCAGTATCATGGTATTTGCCTGTCATTTCTAGACGACACCTTCCAACAGCAGACTCCCTGGCTCTTTGACTCTTAGAAGCATTCCACCACTTCTTCCATGATGTGCCCTGAGCCTTAGGTATAAGAGCTGTGTTGTGGGTGTATCCATTGTGTCTGGACTCCCCACAATTAATTGTTCTCTTTATTTTGGACAGTTACAGTGTTCTGTGATGGACTTTATTTGCTACAAAGAGCAGGTTCTCTGATAAAGGGTGAGAGCTACCCAGATGTGGGTGTAAGGCTAAGTATTTAGAAATCAGTTAGGAATAATTCTTATTTAACAGATTGGCAGTAGTAGTTTCTCCTGTAAGACCCCATTGCCTCATTGGCCCCAGGTAGTTTGCTAAGTTTCTAGCAGAGTGAATGATATCTTTCCTGTTGAATGGTCTTAAGTCCAATTAAATGGCTGTTGATTAGAACCAAGATATAAGTGCTAATATTGCATCTTTAAGAGTACTTTGCAGGGATGGTTATTGCTGTGGTTCATAGGTATGGCAGAGGGTAGGACTATTGCTTGTTACTCCTCTTTAGCAGCTTGTCATTGCATCTTTTGTCAATGTGAAAGGTAGTTCTTAGAGAGGAGACATTCAGGTCAGATTCAGATGTAATCTTCATGTCTGAAAAAAGACTTTGGGGAAAATTGATGGAACTAGAAAGAATCATCTTGAGAGAGGTAACCCAGGCCCAGAAAGACAAACATAATATGTACTCACTTATAAGTGGACGTTAGATGTAAAGTAAAGGATAAGCATGCTACAATCCACAGACCCAGAGAGGCTATGTAACATGGAGGGCCAAAGGTGTGGGGGGAACACATGGCTCTCCCTTGAAAGGAGAAATAGAAGAGATCTCATGGGTGGACTGGGAGCAGGTGAAAATGGGAACATGAGGGATTGGGCTATGGTGGACTGTGACAAAGAGTACTAAAAGAGATGACTGGAAAAGGGGGTCATTTTAGGGTCAGGTAGAAAGCTGGAACAAGGGAAATTACCAGGAATCTACAATGATAAACCCAGGTAAGACTGCTAGCAATATTGGATACATAGTCTGAACTTGTCATCTCCTGTGGCCATGGGATTGGGACACCAATCCAGCCATATAACTTCATGACCTTTGACTTATAGTCTTTCTGCCTAGGCATGTGCTGGGGTAAGGATGGCATAGATATTGGGAAGTGGCCAACCAAACTGGTCCAGGCTGAGACCCATGCTATGAGAGTGATCCCACTTCTGGCACTGCTTGGACAGTCAGAACCCAGAGACTGGTTGGTCCAGAGGCCTAGAGACCCAGGATAGAACCAAAAACATCTGGAAGGAAAAAAAATTGTCAATGTTATCTGCTATATTCATAGATTGGTGCCGAGCCAAATAGTTATCAGAGAGGCTTCATCCAACAACTGGTGGAAACAGATACCCACAGTCAAACATTAGGCTGAGCTTAGGGAAATCCTGATGAAGAGAGAGAAGAAGGCTTGTAGGTGACAGAGGGGTCAAGGACATCACAAGACAACCCACAGAATCAACTAACCTAATCTCATAGGAGCTCACAGAGAATAAAATGACAATCAGGGAGCCTGCATGGGATTGACCTAGTTATGTAGCTTGGTCTTCTTATGGGACACCTAACACTGGGTACAGGGGATTTCTCTAACTCTTCTCCTGGCATTCAGGACCTTATTCCTCATACTGGGTTGCCTTGCTCAGCATTAATACAAGGCAAGGTGCTTAGTCTTACTACAACTTGATATGCCATGTTTTGTTGATATCTATGGGAGGTCTGCCCTTTTCTTAATAGAGAAAGAGATGGAGTGGATGGGGTTAGGGAAGCAGAGAGCAAGTAGTTGGGGAGGGACTGGGAGGAGGGGAGAGAAGGATATAAAATAAATGTATAAATACATAAACAAAAAAGGAAAAAGCCTTCAAGAAACATTATTTTATAATTACCTAAAATTATATATTATACAGATAAGTATATATGTATAGAAATGAATATAGCTCAAATGAAGTTATGTCATTTGGAGTCACAATGATTCCCCCAAGAACATTGGAGCAATTAGCAAAAACACAAGCACTGGGAGTGTGAAACTTCTTTTCAAGTTGTTTGTTAGGTGAGTGCAAGAGACTCTGAGAACAATACAGGCAGTGACTCTTTCCCTTGGTTGCTTCTTAGAGGTTGAAGTTAAGACCCTATTTCTGAAAACACCATGCACTTTGGCCAGTGTGGTTCTGCAAGCTGCAGCCCTGTCAAACTAGTGGAGTATTTAGTACCCTTCAACATGAGCTTCTCATGTCCTGGCAGAAATGCATTGAACTTTCTGGTCTCTGTGTCCTGGTAGTCTACTTTGCAGAAACTGAACACAGATAAACCAGTCAGAGTGATAAACAAAGATGAAATGTGTCCTGTTACCCCAAAGCCTGATCGAGTTGAAGGTCTTATGTATGTTTTGCTCACTCAACATGTGTTACAGAGTCACCACTGTTACTCTTTTGGTTCCTGTTCATAATCATAAAACCATTTGTAGAATGCTACTACCAGGTTCCACATGCTGATTGTTCTACTTGTTTGTTATTTTAGGAATTTTTTAAATGATGATAATTATGTTTGCCATTTTTACTCATTCTTTGTTATAATCTGGATGTCAATTGGTTATGACAGTGACCCAGGTCATAAAATCATTTGTTAGGAACAAGAAAATATTAGCAAGCACACACAATTTCACAAATGCCTTACATAGGATCAATGAGCATTCAAACATTCAAAATAATAGAGTAATATATAAAATAATTAATATTAAATGTGTTAATTAATTAATTCAGGAAATATTCATTGTGAACCAGCCATACATATAATATTGGGTTAAAGTGATTTGAGAATGTGAGAATTCTATTGTAAAGTAAATATTTTGACATTGTACAAATAGTCACATACATTTTCTACTTCCCAAAGTAAGACAGCAATAAATACAAAATCTCTTCCTATGGATAAAATCTGTAAATAAAAAAAGAATAAAAAGGTAACTTTGAAATCACAATTTTCACATATTTTGGAACAGATGAGAAGGGAAATGCAATTTGTCAAAATGTCATTGGGTGAAGATTTTCATATACATAACTAGCTGTTTTCTTGGCAGAGTGGGAGTTATGGGCCAAACCATGAGGCACCTTGCCCAGGGAGGGCAGACATAGGAGTTACAGGAAAATTTGGCTACAGGGAGTAAATGTTCATACATGAAAGAATCTGGCAGGACTTTTACTCAGTTCTTCACTTCAGAAGTAATTTGGCAACTGAACAAAGGTGAAATGTTTCTAATGCTATCTCCTGGTGTAAAATAAGGATCTAAGTCCACATTGATAAATCTGAATGATGCATTTATTCAATTATTTCAACATCAGCAAGTACTTAAATATTTTTTTTTTTTGCTAATTCAGTGTGAAGTTATCCTGTTACATACTATATCCTAAAACTTGATGGGCCACAAAAAAAAAAAAAAAAAAAAAAAAAACATTTCTTTTCAGTTTTTAGCTTAAAGTAAAAAGCACAATATCATGACTGAGAATTCATGAGATGTTACCAATTTAGATAATGAACTATGGTGTGGTTTATGTACAATAATGGAAAGATCACAGCCCTTAGACTTTCAAAGATAGCAACAGTGATGCACACCATAACACAGTGGTTCTGAATCACTTACAGATATGCTTAGTGGCAAATATTCAAGCATCTATAATTTGCTGCAAAAATAGGAAAATTGATAATTTACCAAAAATTCATCTAATTATATTTCTCCAATTAATACATTTACTTTGATAAACTCCAAGTCATCACATCAATTATTAAAGAAGTTGTATACTCAATTTCTCCAGTCACTATAGTAAACTCTGGAAATGTGATTATATGTCTACAGATATTAACTACACGCCATCTAAATAAAGCCTTCCTGTGTGGTGTGTACACTGTTTAATTGAAAGTTGTGGAAAAAATCTCCAAAGCAAAAGTAAATTCTACTGAGCCTGAAGATCATTGTGGGATAGAGAAGATCCCGAATCTCCAGAAAAGAACTACGTAAAATAGTATTAGTACAGCTGATTTGATGGACAATATACATATATGTGTATATACAACTCTCTCCCTCTCTCTCTCTCTCTCTCTCTCTCTCTCTCTCTCTCTCTCTCTCTCTCTCTCTGTGTGTGTGTGTGTGTGTGTGTGTGTGTGTGTGTGTGTGTGTTCACAATTCACATGAGCCTCTTTTAGTTTAGAAAGCAGCTACATGGGACACAGTGAATATCCCAGCCCAGGCCTCTACAGAGAAAACAAAATCAAGGTGCTAAGAGATGACTTAATGGATGATAGCATATACCTCTCTTCCTAACATCCTGATTTCCATTCCTAGCACACACATTGGGTGGCTCACAATTACCTGTAACTCCATTTCAAGGTGACCCATGCCCCATTCTAACCTCTGCAGGCACCAAAATCATATGTACAAACCCATACACAGATAAACAGACACACACACACACACACACACACACACACACACACACACACACACATATTTGTTTTAAATCTTAAGATAAAATAAGGCATTGACACACTGGTATGTCCCTGTTTGAGAAAATTAGCAATATTTTTGGCAAGTTAAAATGAAAGATCCCAGACAATTATGAATCATTGACTGATTAATACACTTCCGAAGTCTATGACCTTAAACAATTATTAATGATGCAAATATTTCAAGCATTACAATCTTACTTTTGAAAATTTACCAGTGAGGACAAAGTGCTAATTTGAGAATGAAGTAATAAAAAGGAAGTCTGGGGACATAGCCCAGTGGTAGAGCAGTTGTTTCACATGTACCCTAAGTTCAATCCTCAGTACTTGGGGAAAAATCAGAAAGCATAAATTAAAATTTACAATAAGAACTAGTTGGCTGCTCTCAGCTGGAAAGCTGCATACAAGAGTAAAGATTTAAACACAACTCACACAGCTTGTGAGAAAATAAGTTGGCATCTACTACTTTCAATAATATCTAAAAATGCTTTTTTTCTTGAGGATAATACCATTAATAGATATACATTCCTACAAACTCATATTTTCTGAAAAATCAAATTGAAATGACATTAATATAATAACAAGATAATTTGTGTATTGCTGAGATAATTTCTTTCATCAGAATTGAAATAAGTAAAAAGGATATTGAAAAAATCATAAGTTTAATTCATAGTCCAATTATGCAAAAATCATTAAAACTACTTAAATTTTAAATTATATTTAAGTTCTAGCAATAACTTCTCTGGGAGGCATTTTTGTTGCAGTGATGTGTATTCCATTCACTCATTGACTTAAAAATTACTATTTATTGTATTGTTCTTAATAGTTGGGGGTAATTGCTGGGAAAAAGACTAATGTTTCCATGCAACACCAGCATGTGTAGATTATTCATTATAATCATCACAACAGCTCTGCCAATCAATATAAGTGGCTCAATTTTAAAATATGTGGGATCAGACCTTCAAGATTACCCCATAGCAATCACAGATTGTACTCTGTTTCAAAAGTTTTTGTTTAGACGATAAATTATTCAACAACCACAGAAATCAGTGAACTGAACTGTAGGGGATTTGTGCAATTTACCAATACCATGTTCCATCCATGGTTGGTTTGAACCACCCTCTTGCTACTGCTCAGCTGGGTTCAGAGAAGGCAGCAGTAGGTATATTCTGAAGGACACGTTAATGATGAAGCATAGCTACCCAAAATAGGAATCTCAAATAGCTTAAAATTCTACATTAAAGTCAGTTTTTTTCAAATTTTCTGCTTCAAAGATTCTACTCTGAAATGGCCAACAGTGAAGTGAGCAATGAATTCTTACTACATTCTTACTGAGGTAAGAATGGGTTATCAGTAAGCAGGCAAAGAAAGAAGCAAGTTTGAAAATTACTAAGGTTGGAATGGTGAGGAAGGAAAAGAAGTTATAATGGAATGGAAGCTTTAAGCACAAGGCAGAAACTCACAAAGACATTTTAAGTATTTCTTAATTTTGCTCTTGATGTCAAGTGTTTAAGGAAATAATTTAATAATAAAAATTAAGAATACAGAGTAATCTTGCCATTTCTGGATACCTTGAGTGGATCTGGCACAATAGAGACTGTGCAGAAGGACACTAATAGACATACTGACACAGAGGGACAGCATCTTCATAAAAGCATTGTCATTGTGTCCCTATATGGAATAATAGCTATAGTTTTAGGGCAACTGAGCATAGGGAGTAGCTTACCAACTGGGGGGTTCCACTTGGTTTGGGCTGTATACACATCCTTCTTCTAAAAATACACCTGTAAGCCTGATACCCTTCCTTACATGCACTGTACTTACAATTCTTTCTTATAAAATTGCCCTTAGTGACCTCTTGGCAATCTAGGACACTTACCCACATCAAACTGCTTTCATACCTGCTTTAAACAATGGAAAAGAGTTAGCTCCTCTTAGTTAACTTTTTAAAACACCCTGTTTATAGTATTAAAATATATCCCCAAATCAATAGGGATGAGCCTCTACAGCCTCAAATAATTCTGGGTGTATGTGCAATAAGGCAAACTGTGTCTTTCAAGTTAATTTTGTTGTTGTTGTTTTTAGGGAGAATCACCTATTTGCTATCTGATTCCTCTACATAAGTGGGTATGCATCTGATGAAAATCAGAATAAAATCAGATGCATTATGGTAATGGCTATGCACAGTAGAAAAGAGATTATATAACAATATATCAGTCAACATAAAGAACCATCCTTGCTATCACACATACCAACTCAATTGCTCCTCCTTTGGAGTTGCTGTGGATATTGCTCAGTGTAAATAAAGTTCTGATTGGCCAGTGGCCAGGCAGGAAGTATAGGCGGGACAAGAGAGAAGAGAATTCTGGGAAGTAGAAGGCTGGAGAGACACCGCCAGCTGCCGCCATGAGAAGCAACATGTAAAGACACTGGTAAGCCACAAGCCATGTGGCAAAGTATAGATAAGCAAAAATGGGTTAATTTAAGATAGAAAAAGTAGATAACAAGAAGCCTGCCACAGCCATACAGTTTGTAAACAATGTAAGTTTCTGTGTGCTTTCTTGGTTGGGTCTGAGCGACTGTGGGAGTGGCGGGTAAGAGAGATTCGTCCTGACTGGGCCAGGCAGGAAAGCTCTAACTATATGGAGTGCCATTAAAAAAAAAAAAAAAAAAACTAAACAAAGTTGGGATGCATGAATATCTCTCCCATGGCTCACTGTCAATGTTGATAGTGTGTCTGGCCTGTTGTATTGTTTTGTTTTGAAAAATGTTACCCTGATATTTTTTTTAAATCTGAGTGAGTTATCTTAATTTCTTGAATAAGAGACAAAGAATCTGGAAATATGCAGCACATATACTGGCTACCAGTAACAGTTCTGGATTTTATTGCTTGTGAAAGATGTTTTTATTATTTAAGTTTAAAAGGGGAAGAATAGCTCTATAGAGACAGAGAGCCAGATGGATTTCCACAGGTTTGTGAACAGCCTGATTTACCTAGTGAGTTCCAGAAAGCCAGGGCTACATCTTGAGACCCTCTTTCAGAAACAAAACAAAATGATGAACAGAGAGTATCATTAATAAAAATAAGAGCAAAAGGAGATGTTTCACCAACGTAACCCAGGACAAGATACTTGAAGGTGGGATAAATCAGGAAATATATTTCTTGAACAGCAGACACATTTGGCTCAAGAACATAGGAAGGCAGGACTGTTGGCTGAGCCTTGGTTGAGCCTGCAGATGGTAGTTAAAACTCTATACCCATAGACACCTGGAGGGGAGAAGAGGCCAGTGAGTGAGAAATGATGCTATCTTCAGGAATGGTCTGAGCAAGCTCTGACCTCAAGTCTAGGTATCAGTTATTAGTGTTGGTGTTTAACAGAAAATAAGAACTCTAGTTCATTTTAAGATAGGCAATGCTAGGCTGGGTGGTGGTGGGGCATGCCTTTAATCCCAGTACTCAGAAGGCAGAGCCAGGTGGATCTCTGTGAGTTTGAGGCCAGCCTGGTCTACAGAGCAAGTTCCAGGAAAGGCTCAAAAAACTACACAGAGAAACCCTGTCTTGAAAAACAAAACAAACAAACAAACAAAAAAGATAGGCAATGCTACAAAAGGGTCCGTTCTCTCTCAAAGGGGCACATATTATGTGGTCTTTAAATATGTGCCTTTTGTCTTACTAAAGAAAACAAAGGGAACTAACTCAGAATTACCACCATGTTACTTTGCTACTTGGTTTAATATGGGAAATCAAAAAGAAAACACACAATAAAGCAGTCCTGAGGTTAGTAGCAAGCATTGTAAGATCTGCTAAGTAAAAAGTGAATAACAGGAGAAGGGAAAGTATGTTTATTCAACATCTACTTGAGTTAGGAATCAGAGATGGCTTGATTGGCCTTCTCTAGCTATGCATACAAGCTCACCTCAAAATGTACTCAAAACATCAAGTGCATTTTAGGTTCTTCCTCTGGACTAAGTTAAATACTGCAATGTTATTGCTCTATTAAACAAGATCAAGTGTGGGCGGGTTTGGTTTTGAGAAGGAGGAGGCAGGGATTTATTTCCCCGTCTCTGAGTCACTCACTGATTTCTAGTTATACCATCTCAGAATCTACATAGAGACATTCCATTAATGTATTATGGAGTATTAGCTGAAGAACAACCAAGGTCAGAAGTCGAAGGCTGGTCGGCTGACTGCAGATCTTCACATATCCCTCCTCTTCTCCAAACCCTAAGGCTCCATCTGATTTCCAGCTCTGTAGCAGACCCCTGCTGTAGCACTGTCTCTCCCTTTTCCCCATCTCCAATGGATCACACAAAACTTCCCTACAAAATTTCTTCCTTCCAATCATCTTGTTATTCCAACTCCCAACTACAGTAGGCATTAACTGGGAAACTGCAGGTCACTCCAGCAAGAGACTCGGGTAACCTAACTGGGCATTGTCACCATCCCTCCTCCTCCAAATCCAACTCTCCTCTCACCCATGCCCTTTGCAGACCACCTATTGTAGCCTCCCCTCTTCTTTGTCCCATCTCTAGCTGATCACGCAGATCTTTTACTCCAACCTTCATGTCCACTTACCCTCTTATTCCAGCCTCCAACTCCAGGAGGCATTCTCTGGAGGCACACCAACAAAACCTGCCAGACAAGCAAGTAGGGCAGCAAAACGGGTAGGAAGGCTTCAGCTCTGCACCCCCTCCTTCTCTTCCATATCCAGTGCTCCAATCTCATTCCATGCTCTATAGCAGACTACCTATTGTGGCTTCTCATCACTTTCTGCCCCCATTTCCAGGGTTCCCCCAGTAGAACATCCTGGTTTCCTCCTTCCCGTTGGACCCCTCTTAGCATGCTTATAGCATATCCTTATTCCTTAGATTAGCTTTAAACACATTTTACCTGGAGTCCCTGTCTGGATCCCAGAAGAATTTCCTACCAAGCAACACACAATGACTGCACTCACCTAAGAACCAAAAAAAAAAAAAAAAAAAAAGAAAAAAGAAAAAGAAAAAGAAAAGGCAACAGAGACCAAGGAACCACATGCCCACCCAGCAAAGACCAGATCAGATATCAGCACCTAGAAAGATAATCTTAAAACCAGATGCTTATACACCAGCATAAAAACACAAGCAATAACAGTCAAGACAATGTGTCTCCCATAGAGCCTAGCTATCCTACCACAGCAGGCCCTGAATATTCCAATATGGCTGAAGCACAAGAAAAAGACCTAAAGACAGCTTTCATGAGTATGACAAAGGCCCTTAAAGAGGAAACTAATAATTCCTTTAAAGAAATCTATGACAAGACAAACAACGGAAGGAAATAAATGAAACAGTTCAAGACCCTAAAGTAAGATTTATTCTCTTCCGATTGTTAGTTCCCATTGGCAGCAGCATTCCTCTGCTGCCAAGGAGGTTACAGTATTACCTGCCACCAGGTGCCTTTCCACCTTTAGCTATGGGACAGGCATGCCCTTTAAAAGTGTTTGCTACTGGGCAGTGTTGGTACACACCTTTAACCCCAGCACTCAGGAGGCAGAGCCAGGAAGATCTCTGTGAGTTCAAGGCCAGCCTGGGCTACAGAGTGAGTTACAGGAATGGCACAAAGCTACACAGAGAAACCTTGTCTCGAAAAATCGCAAAACCAAAATAAATAAATAAATAGGTAAAATAGATAAATAAACAAATAAATAAGTAAAATAAACAAATCAATGAATGAATAAATAAATAAGTACATAAATAAAGTGTTTGCCACGTTTTACTTTGCTTTGCATCTAATATTCACATATGAGTGAGTACATAGGATATCTGTCTTTCTGGGTCTCGGTTATCTCACTTAGGATGCTTCTTTTTAGTTCCATCCATTTGCCTATATGTTTCATGATGATATTGTTTTTTTTACTGCTGCATAGTACTCCATTGTATTAACATACCACATTTTCTCTATCCAGTCATTGGTTGAGGGGCATCTAGGTTGTTTCCAAGTTCTGGCTATTATAAATAATCTTGCTATGAACATAGTTGAGCAAATGTCCTTGTGGTGTGGCTGGGCATCTTTTGGGTATATGCTCAAGAGTGGTATTGCTTGGTCTTGAGACAGGCTGATTCCCAATTTTCTGAGATATCAACATACTGATTTCCAGAGTGGTTGTACATAATTGTGTTCTCACCAGTAGTAGAGGAGTGTTCCCCTTGCTCTGCATCCTCTCCAACATAGACAACATCATCAGTGTTTTTGACCTTAGCCATTCTGACAGGTGTAAGATGGTATCTCAGAACTGTTTTGATTTGCATTTCCCTGATGGCTAAGGATGTTGACCACTTTCTTATATGTCTTTCAGGCATTTGAGATTCTTCTGTTGAGAATTCTCTGTTTAGATCTGCACCCCTTTTTAATTGGATTATTTGATATTTTGATGTCTAGTTTCTTGAGTTCTTTATATATTTTGGAGAACAGCCCTATTTCAGTTGTGGAGTTGGTAAAGATCTTTTTTATCTGGCTACCTTCCAGGCTTCAATCCACAACCCCAGAGCAGCTATGTAAAGAGAAGGACCCTAAGAGGGACATTCATGGATCTCCCCAAGAAGGGGACATGGTCAAGATCTCTTGGGTAAGAGTAGAGGGGATGGACAGTGGGAACATGAGGGTTCAAGATGGCCGAGTTGGGGGAGGGATAGAGAGGGATAGCAATGAAAGAGGTATCTTGACAGTGAACCATTAAGGTGTTAGGGAGAAATCTGGAGCCAGGGAAATCCCCACATACTCACAAGCAGGTCCCTAGGCTAAGACTCTTAGCAATGGTAGAGAGGGTGCTTGAACTAGCCTTCCCTTGTACTCAGATTGGTATCTACCCTAATTGTCATCATAGAACCCACATCCAGTGACTGATGAAATCAGATGCAGAGACCCACAGCCAAGCACTTGACCAAGCTCCTGGAATTCAGTTGAAGAGAGGAGGGATTATGGGAGCAAGGGGGGTCAGAATCATGATGGGAAAAAACACAGAGATAGCTGACCCAAGCTAGTGGGAGCTCATGGACTCTGGAATGACAGATGGGGAGCCCACATGGGACTGTACTAGGACCTCTGAATGTGGGTAATAGTTGTGTGGCTTGATGTGTTTGTGGGTCCCCTGGCAATAGAACCAGGATTTATCCTGGGTACATGAACTGGCTTCTTAGAGCTCATTCCCTGTGGAGGGATACCTTGCTCAGCCTTGATGTGTGTGTGGGGGGGGGGATGGGGAAGTGGGGGTTGCGGGGGAGAGGGGCTTGGTCCTGCCCCAACTTGGTATGCCAGCCTATGGTGATTACCCAACATGGCCTTACTTACCATGAGGAGATGGTGGAGGTAGAGTTGGGGGAAGGAGGGGAGAGCAGGAGAAGGGGAGGTAAGGGGAACAGGGATTGGGATGTAGAATGAGAAAAAATTAAGAACTGTTTCCCAGTCACAGTTCCCTCTCTTGCCTCTCTTCTTATTTCTCTTTCTTGTTCTCTCTGTCTGTCTTCCTCCTGCCTCTCTCTTGTCCCTACTCCCAGACTGCCTTGCACCCTCCTCCTCCCCCCAACAAACCCATTGTACTCACTCTGTTGCATTTGGCATGTTTGCTTAGTAGCATACCTTGGCAGGTACCCACTTTGCCTTTTTAAAAAAATCCATTTAATGATGTGTTATTTCTTCTCTTACCTTATTATATTTTGTTGTAGTTTATTATTATCCCCTTAGAAGACTGTTTGTTTTCTAATGAGAGGCAGAAGGGGAGTGGATCCAAGTGGGAGGGGAGTTGAGGACAGTCTAGGGGGAGTAGAAGGAGAGGAAACTGTAACCATGGTAAATTATGTGAGAAAAAAAAATCCATTTCAATAAAGGGAAAAAAAGTAAAAAAAAAAAAAGTATGGGAGCTGTGGAGGTGAACAGATGGGTAAATCACTTGCCACACAGGCACAAGGATGTGAACTCAGATCCCCAGCATCCACATACAAAGCTGGCCATGAGGCTATTGACTTTAAGCTTACAATTGAGGTGGTAGAGACAGGGGGTCCCTGAAAGCCCCTGGCCAGCCGACCAAATCACCAAACAACAGGTTCAGTTGAAAGAACTGAAAAAGTACAAAATAAGTAAGATAGAGAATGACTGAGTGAGACAATGCCAAATTCCCAAGCCCCCAGGATCTTCAGCCCTCATATCTTCCTTTGTTTTATTCCCAATTCCCACTTTTCTTTGCTTACTTATTGCCACTTGTGCTTTCCTGAGTCATTGCCTCACTTCTGAAATCTAACCCTAACAGTCAAAAAGAGTTTGAAATAACATGATGGGAGCTGATGCATCGACAGTGGGTCATTTAAGAAGTGCTGAGGCCATCTATGTAGCTCAGGCTTAGACTGTCCCTGCATGAGAGTGGACTCCCAGCAAAAGAACAAGCTTTGCTCCTTCCTTGTCCTTCCTGCCTGCTTGTCTGCTCTTAATACCTTTTGGCATTCAATGGCACAGAGACTCTTAATTAGAAGCCTAGCACATGCTGGATCCATGTTCTTAGGCTTCTCAGGCCTTAGAAACATGAGCCAAATGATTTTATTGCTTTAAGAAATTCCCTAATCTCAAGTGTTCTGTCGTAGTACCAGGAAAGCAAATAAAACAACACCTCTAGCCAATCCTTCTTTTAATAAGATCGCTACAAAAATCAAGAGACATGTAGAACACAGAAGAAAACATTCTGCTGTGAATCATTCAAAGGCTGGATTTCATGGTAACACTGGGAAGAGTTACATATGGAGTTAATTTGACTTAGAATGATCCAGGATTAGGAAAGCTTCCATGAGTTAGGCATGAAGAGATAAATCATAACGCAGGCCAGTAGACCAAGGTACTGTTAGAAGCATACCTACACTAAAAGTGGATTTCCACAGGCTCTTATGGAGTCACAAACATATTTATCATTAAAGATCATATTTTACACATTTTGTTGTGTGTCTGTCATGATATTAAGGCTGTTCTAGATAGATCTGGACTGTCAAATACAATAATTTGTATCAGTTCTGAAAATATTTTACAGTCTGTTACCTAGATGTGTATCTGTGTCTTTACTTGGGTTTTCTATGTACCCCTAAGCATTCAATATCTGAAGTGTATCTGGGAATATAATTTGAATAAGTAAGGAAACTTGAAGTCAATATTTATCAACATAATGCCAAATGGATTTTGTTTATTTCTGTTGCTCTGTAAATAGGCAAGTGACAGCCTGCTGTCTTTCTTTGGAACTACATGATTCTCTTTCAAGTATGTATACAGATGCATATCAAGTGATTTTCTCAATAAACAGGAAAAAAAACATAGTACCTACATTCACAATTTCATATATATATATATATGTGTGTGTGTGTGTGTGTGTGTGTGTGTGTGTGTGTGTGTGTGTGTGTAGATATACACTGATATCTACCTCTTTATACTATATATGTATAGCCTGGTAAACCCCAGGAACAGTTTAAAACCATTCTAATGTGTATGTGTTGGGGGGGGGTGTGCATTGATGAGTTTATATCAATTTGACAGAAGTTAGAGCCATTTGGGATGAGGGACCCTCAATTGAGAAAATGCTAGTACCAGACTGGCCTGTAGGCATGCATGTGTGGTCTTTTTGTGATGGATGATTGATGTGGAAGCATCCAGCTCACTATAGGTAGTACTATGTTCAGGCTGGTGGTCCTGAGTGCTATAAGAAAACAGGATGAGCATGCAAGAGAAGTTAAGAAGCTGCTAATCAGTGCCCTCTGTGGCTTCAGTTTCAGTTCCTACCCTGACTTCCTCAGTGACTGTTACCTGAAAGTATGAAATAAACTCTACACTCCCCAAGTTACTTTTGGTCATGATATTTCTTCATAGCAATAGAAGTGCTACTAAAACAATGTATCCCACACACCTGTTTCTTTTACACAGAGAGAGGCTATGTGGGTGTGAGTGATAATATGGAAAATTGTTCCTGTGGGGGCTTTGGCTATGAATATGTGATCATGTAATTTGCAGCCCTTTGTAACTAGTTTGTAGAATAAATTTAGAAGGGTATGGATGGGTGGGCCATAGTGATATAAGCAGAGCATCCCATTTTGATTGGGATGAGGAAGACTAGAAAGACAGTAGAGCTGTGGGCAGTAAGGTGCCAGCTCAGCTTGTAAGTTTCAGGGGAGAGCAGCACTCTATAAGAAATAGGATTAGAGAATTTTACACTCTGACAAAGAATCTAGCTGCAATCTACTTGTGTCCTGAAAATTTGAATGATGTTTCATTCAGAAGAAATGAAGTAATTTTCAGGGAAAGGAAATTTAGGATAGCATAGTATTCCAGCTGCATCATGGTTTCTGCTCACAGCTCTTGTTAGGGTTTATAGTGAAAAAGAATAGCAAGTGGACCAGAAAAACATGAAATGTGCAGTTATGTTAGGAAAGTAGCAGGAGTGAGGTTAAATTTGTACAAGAAAGGGATAGAAACAAAAAAAATCCATAATTGCTAAAGAGATTGTATAATTACAGAGATGCTTCACAACTGTGCCAGGCTATAGAACAGTTACTTTTCACTGTTCTGAGCTCTGTAGGAAGAGAGGAGAAATATTTAAAACCATACACTTAAGAGAAGAAAGGAAAATGAGCAAGTTTAACAATGAAGAAAAGGCAAGTGTGGAAAGGCCATTGTATTTGTTAGGAAGATCAGAGCCATTAAGGAGAAACCTCACATTCTTCACTGGTGTTATGGCAAAGACACCCTGAGGGAAGACTCAACCAACTCAAGGATCCATGTTGTGAAAATGCAAATTTATTTGAAAGGAGAGAGCTTGGATACAAACCTCCCCATTTAAAGATAATCACCCACAGAAGTAATTTTCTAGCTTCACCAGCCAAGGCACAGGAACCATCAAAGTGTAGTGGTAGGGGGCCAAGTACTTTTTCAGCTTGCACACAGGTTGCTAGTATCATCACAGAAGGCTGATACTGTGGATGTACAAAGTGAAAGGGCTAGAGGACAAAGGGAACTTGCAAAAATATTCCAGAAAGCTTCACAGAGCAAGCAAGGCGTGACAGGGTTGGGATCTCTGCAAGGAGCCATAAGAAGCTATTGCAAGAAGCTGCTTTAGGTGAAGCTGAATTTAAACGGAAACCTAAAGATGTTTGCAGATGTGGGAACTCATAGGATGCCTGCTGAGAAAATGAAGTGATCCAGCGTGTTCTGAACACTAAACCTAAGCCTGAGGCCAACTGTTACCTGAGAGTCAGAACAGGATTGGAATACTCGGGGCTATTGGAACACAGGTGAATTCACCAATGTTTTCAGAGTCTGGAAATATCAATGCAGAAATACTTTTTATACACTTCTAATAACAAAACTTCATTCTAAACACCTGGGAAATTCTCATCCTTTTTATCCTACATTTGCAACAGAAATAATGTACATCAAAATACATAGAAAAATCAGAATATTTATATACATAGATACTTATTGGGAGTCATTTAAAAAAATCTGATTTGGTTAAGTACTTTTGAACCAAAAAGTATTTCTTTAAGAAAGAATGTTTGTGTTATTTTCAACATATTTCCAGAGATGACTTCAAATGTCAAACACATTGATTTACCTTGTTTCATTTGGAGTGCTGTGGATATTGCTCTGTATAAATAAAATGCTGTTTGGCTGGTGGCCAGGCAGGAAATATAGGTGGGATAAGAGAGAAGAGAATTTGGGGAAGTGGAAGGCTGCGGGGGAGACACTGCCAGCTACCGCCATGAGAAGCAACATGTAAAAACACTGGTAAGCCACAAGCCACGTGGCAAAGTATAGATTAATAGAAATGGGTTAATTTAAGATAAAAGAAGTAGATAACAAGAAGCCTGTCACGGCCATACAGTTTGTAAGCAATATAAGTTTCTGTGTGTTTACTTGGTTGGGTCTGAGCATCTATGGGCCTGGCGGGTGAGAGAGATTTGTCCTGACTGTGGGCCAGGCAGGAAAACTCTAACTACATTTGGAGCATATGTATATGTATATCTATATGATATTTGTTGGTCATCTAGTTGGACTGACAATCATGAGTTTACATATTGGTTGTGTTAATGCGTATGTCAATGTTCAATTACAGGTGTGCCATGCTTCTAACCACAAAGGAATCAAATGTCTCTTACCTCCTCGCTTGTTGATCTTGGCATAGCCAGGTGAGTAGCTGCTAGACAGGGAGGAGGAGCTGCTGAAGGACGTGTGGGGAAGCCCAGAGATGAGCGGCTCATCACATTTTTCTGGAAAAAGAAGAGACAGAAAAAGCTAAGTTCACTCCAGTTCTTCGGAAAATGACTAGTTTGTGCTTGTTCACTTAACTACCAAGTGAATGGAGATGTGGCTAGGTTGTTAAAAGCACTTGCTGATCCTGCAGAGGGGCCAGGTTCAATCAATGTCTAGCACTTGCATGGGGTGAGTCACAACCACCTCTAGCTACAGGTTCAGGAAATCCAATGCCCTTTTCTGACCTCCACGGCAGGCACATGCATATGTACGTACACACACACACACACACACACAAAAAAAAAATTAAAATAATTATTTAATATAGTGCTAATCAACATGTATTATTTCAGTTGTGTGGGATAAGTAAAATCTAGAGATTAGATGTATCACGTTGAGCCTGCAGATGATATTACTGTCTTGGGTACCTAAATATTTGGGATAGAAGATTGTGTGTTAAATGTTCTTACTAATGAAGAAAAGAAATAACTGATCATAACAGAGAACAAGAATAATAGCCAGCATGAAAAGATTACTATCTAAAATGTCAGCAATCTCTGCCTTGAATCTGTCTGTAGTACTATCCACTCATGGCTTTTACAGGCCATTAACTTTTTTTTTTTTAACATCATCTCTTCTTAGCTGTTTCCTCTTGGTTCTTTTCATGTATACTTCTTAATCTCCAAATTGACACATTTTCCTAGTGTTCAGGACCCATCTCTTTATTCTCCTCTTAGCCTAGCCTCCTTCTGGTGGAGTATATCCAGGGCTACACTTGTCCTCCTGGACTGTTCTAACACCTGACCTCTCACCTCCAGGGCAGCAGACCTAATCCAAGGGGTCAGCAGCAGCTGTGGTCCTAAAAACTGCACAGCCCTCCTACTGACTGTCTTGCTCCTTCAACATCTTCTGTCTCCACTAGAGAAAATGGATCATCGCAAAAAGGTCACTATGAGTCTGGAGCTACTACGGAAGGAATTTTTATTTTATAAATGTTATTATTAAAATTATTACAAAGCAGAGGCAGGCAGGCGGAGCAGCAGGACTGTGGCCGTAATTGTAATAAAAAACAGAAACTGATCTACCACCCTCTGAGGAGTTAATAAAAACAAAACTCCTAATCAAGAGCTTGGAACAGGGATGCCTTTAATACCAACACCTGGGGAAGGAGTCATCTCCATGGGATGAGACCAGAACGGATCTTCACACTGTCTGAGGCCAACCCAGGGCCCAGCTTCCAATCCTGTGAAACCCAACAAATTGGAGGTGTTGCTGAGACTACCCTACTCAGCTGAAATCCATCAGGGAGAGGAATCAGAAACCTACAGTTTGCAGCTTGAGGAAACAAGAACAGATGAGAAGTTGATGAATGAGCAAAACGTGACCTGAGCACACAAAAGAAGGCACCACCCAGCCACCAAACCAGATCACCAGAATCGCAAGTATACACATCACTGACAGAGAACAGGTAAGCTCCCATCTCCAGACCAGCAGATCAGATCTCTAACTCCTAGGCCCTATCCATTGGAGTCCCAGTGACCAGACAGCTACCTTCCCCTGCTCCCCCACCAAAAAAAAACCCAAAAAACAAAAAAACCAAAACAACAAACAAACAAACTAACTAACTAACCAGTATGAACCTAACAACCACTGAAAAACCATAAGCACACTCTACACCAACCAGGAACAACTGCTCCCAGAGAAAGAACCCACTAACACTGATTTGACTAAGCTGATCCTGAAGAAACAGAGCCCAACAGCACCAATTTAACAAAGAAATCCTAGTGAACCAAAACTAACAATTAGAACAAGAGAGGCACCTACAGACACAGACACTGCCTGCACTGAACAGAGGAAGAGATGAGTAGATGCCAGTGCAAAAACACAGGCAACAACATGAAGCCCTATATGACAACATCACAACCTAGTGATTCTATACCTACAAGATCTGAGTATACCAAGGCAGAAGAAATGGAAGAAATCAACCCTAAAAATGACTTTAAGAAGATGATAGAGGCCCTTAAAGAGGAAATGAAAAACTCCCTTAAAGAGGAAATAAAAAATTCCCTTAAAGAGGAAATGAAAACTCCATTAAAGAGTAAATAAAAAATTCCCTTGAAGAGGAAATGAAAAACTCCATTAAAGAGGAAGTGAAAAACTCCCTTAGAGAGGAAATAAAAAATTCCCTTAAAGAAATGGAAGAAAAAACAAACAAAAAATTGGAAGAAATCAAAGAAAGCCAAGAAAAAGTAATTAAACAGATGAAGGAAACAATCCAAGAGCTTAAAAATGAAATTGAGACAATAAAGAATACACAAACTGAGGGAATGCTGGAAACAGAAATCCTGACTAAATGAACAGGAACTACAGAAACAAGCATAACCAACTGAATATAAGAGATGGAACAGAGAATCTCAGACAATGAAGACACAATAGAGAAAATAGATGTATCAGTCAAAGAAAACACTAAAGACAAAAAAGTCATAACACAAAACATCCAAGAAATTTGGGACACCATGAAAAGACCAAACCTAAGAATAATAGGGATAGAAGAAGGAGAAGAATACCAACTCAAAGGCACAGAAAACATATTCAACAAAATCATAGAAGAAAACTTTCCTAACCTAAAGAAAGAAATACTTATGAAGATACAAGAAGCTTACAGAGCACCAAATAAGCTGGATCCAAGAAAAAGTCCCCTTGCCACATAATAATCAAAACACTAAACATACAGAACAAAGAAAAACATATTAAGAGCCAGAAAAACATATTAAGAGCCGCAAAAGAAAAAGACCAAGTAACATATAAAAGGAAACCCATCAGAATAACACCAGATTTCTCAATAGAGACTATGAAAACTAGAAGGTCCTGGACAAATGTTATGCAGACACTAAGAGACCACAGATGCCAACCCAGACTATTATACCCAGCAAAACTCTCAATCACCATAGATGGAGTAAACAAAATATTACATGATAAAACCAGATTTAAAAAATACCTGTCCACAAACCCAGCCCTACAGAAAGCACTAGAAGGAAAAATCCAACCTAAAGAAGCTAAATATACCTATGAAAACTCAGGGAATAGATAATCCCACACCAACAAACACCAAAGAAGGACAACACAACACGACCACAAAAACAACAGGAACTAACTATCACTGGTCATTAATATCCATCAATATTAATGGTCTCAACTCACCTATAAAAAGACACAGACTAACAGAATGATTAAGAAAACAGGATCCATCCTTCTGCTGCATACAAGAAACATACCTTAACTTCAAAGACAGACATTACCTCAGAGTGAAGGGCTGGGAAAAGGCTTTCCAAACAAATGGACCTAAGAAACAAGCTGGTGTAGCTATCCTAATATCTAATAAAATAGACTTCAAACTAAAATCAATCAAAAGATATCAGGATGGACATTACATATTTATCACAGGAAAAATACACCAAGATGAAGTCTTAATCCTGAACATTTATGCCCCAAATACAAAGGCACCCACATTCATAAAAGAAACATTAATAAAGCTTAAAACACACATCAAACGCCACACATTAGTAGTGGGAGATTACAACACACCACTCTCACCAAAAGACAGATCTACCAGATTGAAACTCAACAAAGAAATAAAGGACCTAACAGATGTTATGACTCAAATGTACTTAATAGATCTCTACAGAACATTCCATTCCAACACAAAAGAATATACCTTCTTCTCAGCACCCCATGGAACCTTCTCAAAAATTGACCACATGCTTGGTCACAAAACAAATCTCAACAGATATAAAAACATTGGAATAACCTCTTGTATCTTATCGCACCACCATGCCTTAAAGTTAGACTTTAAGAACAAAAATTATAGAAAGCCTACAATCTCATAGAAACTGAATAATGCTCACCTGAAACATCAATGGGTCAAGGAAGAAATAAAGAAAGAAATTAAAGATTTCCTAGAATTCAATGAAAATGAAAGTACAACATACTCCAAATTATGGGACACTATGAAAGCAGCACTAAGAGGAAAATTCATGGCTCTGAATGTACACATAAAGAAGATAGAGAAATCTCATACCAATGAATTAACTGCACAACTGAAAGTGCTAGACCAAAAAGAAACAAACTCACCCAGGAGAAGTAGATGCCAGGAAATAATCAAATTGAGAGCTGAAATCAATGAAATAGAAACCAAGAGAACAATTAAAAAAAAAATGAAACAAAGAGTTGGTTCTTTGAAAAAATCAACAACAAGATGGACAAACCCCTAGCCAAATTAACCAAAGGCAAAGAGAGAGCACCCAAATTAACAAAATCAGAAATGAAAACGGAGACATAACAACAGACAAGAAAATCCAGAGAGTCATCAGGTCATACTTCAAAAACCTGTACTCCACAAAATTGGAAAATCTGGAAGAAATGGACAATTTTCTGGATAGATACCACATACCAAAGTTAAATCAAGACCAGATAAACCATTTAAATAGACCAATAACCCCTAAAGAAATAGAAACAGTCATCAAAAGTCTTCCAACAACAACAAAAACAAAAAAAAAAAAAAAAAAAACCAAACTCAGGATCAGATGGTTTCAGTGCAGAATTCTACCAGACTTTGAAAGAAGAACTAATACCAATACTCTTCAAATTATTCCACTCAACAGTTAACAGAAGGAACACTGACAAACTCTTTCTATGAAGCTACAATTACCCTGATACCCAAACCAAACAAAGATGCAACAAAGAAAGAGAATTACAGACCAATCTCCCTCATGAACATTGATGCAAAAATACTCAACAAAATATTGGCAAACCGAATCCAAGAATACATCAAAACAATTATCCATCATGACCAAGTAGGTTTCATCCCAGGGATGCAAGGATGGTTCAACATATGAAAATCTGTCAGTGTAATACAGCATATAAACAAACAGAAAGAAAAAAAACCACATGATCATCTCTTTAGATGCTGAAAAAGACTTTCACAAAATCCAATACCCCTTCATGATAAAGGTCATAGAGAGATCAGGAATACAAGGAACATTCCTAAACATAATAAAGGCAATTTACAGCAAGCCAACAGCCCCTATCAAATTAAACAGAGAGAAACTCAAACCCATTCCACTAAAATCAGGAACAAGATAAGGCTGTTCACTCTCCCCATATTTATTCAATATAGTACTAGAAGTTCTAGCTAGAGCAATAAGACAACAAAAAGAGATCAAAGGGATACAAATTGGAAAGGAAGAAGTCAAACTTTCACTATTTGCAGATGATATGATAATATACATAAGTGAACCCAAAAATTCTACCAGGGAACTCCTAAAGCTGATAAACTCTTTCAGTAAAGTGGCAGGATACAAAATCAACTCAAAAAATTCAGTAGCCCTCCTATACACAAATGATAAAAGGGCCGAGAAAGAAGTCAGAGAAACATCACCCTTTACAATAGCCACAAATAATATAAAATACCTTGGGATAACACTAACTAAACAAGTGAAGGGCCTTTTTGAGAAGAACTTTAAATCTCAAAAGAAAGAAATTGAAGAAGATATCAGAAAATGGAAGGATATCCCATGCTCATGGATATGTTAAGATTAATATAGTAAAAATGGCAATCTTAACAAAAGCAATCTACAGATTCAATGCAATCCCCATCAAAATCCCAACATAATTCTTCACAGACTTGGAAAGAAAAATACTCAACTTCATATGGGAAAAAAAAAAAGACCCAGGATAGCTAAAAGAATCCTGTATGATAAAGCAACCTCTGGAGGCATCACCATCCCTGACCTCAAACTCTACTATATAGTAATAAAAACAGCCTGGTACTGGTATAAAAACTGACATACAGATCAATGGAATCAAATTGAAGACCCTGACATTAATCCATACATATATGAACACCTGATTTTTTGACAAAGAAATCAAAACTATACAATGGAAAAAAAGAATGTATCTTTAACAAATGGTGCTGGCATAACTGGATGTCAATATGTAAAAGATTACAAATTGATCCATATCTGTCACCATGCACAAAACTCAAGTCCAGGTGGGTCAAAGACCTCAACATAAATCCTGTTACACTAAACTTAATAGAAGAGAAAGTAGGAAGTACTCTTGAATGCATTGGCACCAGAGATCACTTCCTAAATATAACACCAACAGCACAAACACTGAGCACAACAATTAATAAATGGGACCTCTTGAAAGTGAGAAGCTTTCGCAGGGCAAAAGATATGGTCAATAAGACAAAAAGACAGCCTACAGAATGGGAAAAGATCTTCACCAACCCCACATCGGACAGAGGATTGATCTCCACAGTATATAAAGAACTCAAGAAATTAGACATCAAAATACCGAACAATCCAATAACAAAATGGGCTAAAGAGCTAAACAGAGAATTCACAAAACAAGAATCACAAATGGCTGAAAGACATTTAAAGAAATGCTCAACATCCTTAATCATAAAAGAAATGCAAATTAAAATGACTTTGAGATACCACCTTACACCTGTCAGAATGGCTATGATCAAAAACACAAATGACAGTCAATGTTGGAGAGGATGCGGAGCAAAAGGAACACTATTCCACTCTTGGTGGGAATACAAACTTGTACAACCAATGTGGAAGTCAGTATGGTGGTTTCTCAGAAAATTGGGAATCGAACTACCTCAAGACCCAGCCATACCACTCTTAGGCATATACCCAACCACTCTTAGGCATATACCCAAGGAATGCTCAACCATACCACAAAGATACATGCTCAACTATGTTCATAGCAGCATTATTTGTAATAGCCAGAAGCTGGAAACAACCTAGATGCCCATCAACTGAAGAATGGATTAAGAAAATGTAGTACATATACACAATGGAGTACTATTCAGTAGAGAAAAACAATGACAGCATGAAATTTGCAGGCAAATGGATGGAACTAGAAAAAAAATCATCCTGAGTGAGGTAACCCAAACCCAGTGGGACAAACATAGTATGTACTCACTCGTAAGTGGATTCTAGATAGAAAGCAAAAAACAATCAGACTGCAACCCACAGAACCATAAGGCTATATATATGGCATGGAGGACCCTAGGATGACTGTTGCTTATAATAAGATTTGGTTTTACTCAATTACTGAGCAACCCTCAATGAAACATTACACTACTAAGGTATCAAGCTGATAATAGAAAAATTAATTAATTAATTAATTAATCTAAAAAAAGAAAAATTTGAACTATTTAAAAAAACAAGCAAACATATTTTGCTAAAGCAAAAAGGGGAAACTAGGGTCTCATCATTCCTCTCCACATTCTATTCTTTCCCTTGTATTATATATTTAAAATTTTTTATTGGTGGATTCTGCTTGAGTATCCACTACAGATAAGCACTGGAGGGCTCCTGTTGCAAATCACCCTCTGGAGCGATAGAAGGATCTTTCTACTGACACTTGGAGGGGACCCTGTCTGGTGTTGGTGTGGTCCCGGAGTTCTGCTTATGTCTTTCCTCAGGACAATGAAATTCCTCATTGGGTTTCTGAGTGCTGAGTGTGCCCTGTGGCTGCAGCTGAAGCCCAGCATGACAGAAACCTATTGGGCCTTCATGAAAAACTCTCCCGTTCCAATGCCGATGGGGATTGAAAGCCCAATAGGGCAAGGTTTGGCAAGCCTTAACATAAACCTAGGAACTGCAGCCATGTGGTTGGATTCTCCAGAAGGTAATGTATGGTAACTACTTTTTTAAGTATGTTTGAGAATGTGTCACCCAGATACCTAAGAAATTAAGGATAACACTGAAAATCACTGACCTCCATTTATTAACAGTAGCATGCCAGCTAAGCATTTTCATTCTCACAATCCTATTCAAACTGGAGCAGTACCTACTTCTCAGGAATGGCTCTGTGCAACATTTTGTGGCCTCCTGAAATTCATTTAGCCCCCTTTGAAAATACCTTAAAATTTTTGAGTCTGAATGTAGCCATTATGAGACCATTAGTTCTGCTCCTTGTTGCTGTGGGGCCATAGGAATATATCATAAGAACTCAGCTGGTTATGGCAAAGTCACTACCTGGAGGAGTCAGGGAATTCCTCCAGAGGAAGCCAAATCCCAAGGAGATTTTGGTGTTACTTGGCTTGTTATATATCAGCTGTATTCTGTTATGAAAATCATGTGTGCCTTCATAGTTTTTCCAATTGACTTTTCCCTAAGAAGGACTAACAGAGTGGACTGAACACTCTCTGGACATACACATTCCAGGAGTTTGGAGAACAGCCTCAGGAAAGGCTTTCTCTGGAATCAGATCTCCCTTAGCCACTTTCAAGGACTACAGGAAGCAGCACCCAGGTGGGTGCCCAACTTCCAAGGACTAACAATAACAGCCCACATGCAAGTCTCCTGACTTAAATTCCACAATGAGACACCACCCAGGTGGGCACCCAACTTTCAAGGACTAACAGTGATAACAACCCACATACAAGTCTTCTGACTTAAATTCCACAAGGGGACACCGCCTAGGTCAGGTGGACATTAACTAATAGCTTTACACAATTTAGCTCGGACCCTCTCTTCTATATAATTCCAGGGCACAGGAACGGAGAAAAGAGAATGGAAGAACTAGATGGGTAAGAACTTGAGAGGAACAAACTGAAATGGGTAAGAACTAGATTGAAGGACTAGAAGAGAATACCAGAGGAATGAGATGGAAGATGAGGAAGAGGCAGATGGGGAAGTACTAGCTGGGTAAGAACAAGCTAAAAAGGCCCTAGGTGAGGCAGAATTAAGACGAGATACTTAAGATAGAATTTAGAGGGAGCAGTAGATAAGTAGAGAGAAATCAGGCAAGAAAGGAACTAGGCATGGGAACAGAACTGAAGCTGAGTATATAGGATGTTATGCCAGAGGAATTAGAGCAAGTGGACTATGGAACTTGGTGTGCTGAGATTCTATTTCCTGAAAATAGTCCTCGCTGTTAGTAGTTCTGTCTCCTGAGCCCCTGGGATGTATAATATTGAGGCTGGTCCTTATGAGCTGCCTGTTTTTCCTTTATGGTTCTTAGGTATTCTTATGCAAAGCTGCCAGCTTAAGTCATGCTGGGATTTAGAATAATGGGCCTTGGCGGTTCCTGTTCCTGGAGTGGTGTCCATGCCAATGGATACCCACAATCTCCAGAAGAGAATTTGACATTGCTGCTGCTGTTGTTGCTGTTATAACAGTGGCAACCACTGCTACTACTGTTTCTGGGATTGCCATTTCATAATTGGTTACTACAACTAGCACAGTGGAGACCCTGGCAGCAAAAGTAGCTACCACAGTTAATTAATTTTTCATTCTATTGGGCATGACAAATTTAAATCAATAGTTACATACATTTCGATTGGCTTTGAAAGTTATAAATTTACAAACTCAAGTTCCATTTGCTCTCGGGATACCATCTTACAAGGACTCCAATTTGCAGTAAGGCTCGTTAAGGAAGGGAATGGCTCAGTTGCCTTTAGCCTACCGGCTATGGGTGGGGTAAGAGTTCTGTTGGTCTTTACTGTGTTGAACACACAGATTGCAAGCCCAGTGCCACTTAGAGATCTTTGGCAACAGTTAACTCTGAAGCTCTCACAGGATTGAGCCTATATGATAATGAGTATTCAGAGATGGGTAATTCCTGGGGGGTGCTCACCAACCTAAGACAGAACGCCTGTGTGGCCTGGACAGGTGTCTCCATGACGGGTAAGGTCATCTGCTGATGTCCCATACAACCTAAGTCAGAAGCTCATTTTTTTAGTAAAAGGGGGGGGGGGCTGTAGGGCCCTGGCCCCCCATTTTGGGTAACTGTTGCATTGCTTGCAGACCTTGACCTTGATATCTTCCCTATGCTAATTCCCTGTGAGATTCCACCCTCCTGAATGCTTAAGGGAAGCTCCTTGTAGGTGTAACCAGCATATTGGGCATTAACAGCTTAGATGCAAGATTGTAAAACATCAGAAGCAGAAACGGGGTTAGTTGTTTTGCTCAGTGGTAGAGCACTTACCTAACAAGCGCAAGGCCCAGGGTTTGACCCTCAGCTTAAAAAAAAAAATCAGAAGCAAACTTCTGCCCTCCGAGGTTCTCCCACTGTGCTGTAAGCCTGTATTTAAGACCTCCTCCCTCCTTCAACAAACAGCATTTGGCATTTAAAAAAAAAAGAAGAGGGGGTCAAAATTATGATGGGGAAACCCACAGAGACAGCTGACTGGTGCTAGTTCTCACTGACTCTGTACTGACAGCCCGGGAACCTGCATGGGACCAAACTAGGTCTGCTGAATGTGGGTGACAGTTGTGTGACTTGATCTGTTTGCGGGGTCCCTGGCAGCAGGACCAGGACTTATCCCAGGTGCCTGAACTGGCTTTTTGGAGCCCATTCCCTGTGATGGGATACCTTGCTCAGCCTTGATACAATGGGGAGTGGCTAGGCTCTCCTTCAACTTGGTATGCCAGAGTTTGTTGACTACCATGGGAGGCCTCACCCACTCTGAGGAGTGGATGGGGGTAGAGTAGGAGGGAGGTGAGGAGGCGGGAGAAGGGGAGGGAGGGGGAGCTGGGGTTGGTATGTAAAATGAAAAAAATTAATAAATATATTTTAAAAATTATTAAAAATAAATTTAAAAATCAGATTAAAATTAATCTGACAGAAAGTCTTTACAACTCATTGAATTCCTACAGTTAGAATAGTCATTTGGAACAGAAGCCATGGAGCTTCACATTAAATTTTACACTTTCAGTATTGAATATATTTTATTTTCTTAGACACTATCAAAACAGAAGAAAAATTCATGACAAGGAAAATTAGAAAACAGTTAGCTTTATACACTCTTTCATAACACCATGCTGATTCAGTTCTTCCTCGTCCACTCACATATTATCAGAAAGAAACAAATGAAAACAAAGCCAAAAAAAACCTACATAAACTATGTGCTCTCTCCAATGTGTAGAATCTAGTTAAAATTACATGTCTATGTAAATAAATATATACATGGATACAGTATAACATGAAGAAAAGAACAAGGCTATATATAAAATTTGACAATTAATATGGAATTTTTTTACTTTATATTGTATTTTTTGGGAAATAAGACTTTTAGTACAAATTTCCCATATCCAAAATTCTTATACCTCTAACACATTGAAGAATGTAGTTGTACACGTGTTCCATTTTCTCACAGGTATTGAAGTATCCTTAAGAAAAGTTAACAACATTCTAAGTAAAATATCTTCATTTTAACCTCAGGTATGTCTATACATGATTAGTGAGATATAAATGTGAAGGCCTAGACTTAACTTTACAGGCCCCATCTTAGGGAAAGGGCCACCATCTCATACCACCTGCTGTACTCAGTTCCAGGAAGGACCAGAGCAGTATCCTCCTGCAGACATCCTGTCTGCGGTTTTTGGCCCTTGAAGCTAATCCTGAAGAATAGTCCAGATAATCGTGTTCATCGGGTTGTGGTTCCCCACCAAAAGTCTAACCCAATAGTTTCAAATGTGGTTTCGTGCCCAAAGTCTAGACCAATTGTTTCAAAAAATCACCTTGCCCCTTCTACCCAATCCCAAGTTGCCAATTCCCGGCTTGTGGTTTCTCCCTATAAAAAAACGCCCTCTACACCTGGGCTCGTGGTCGCCATCATATATTTTTTTTCATCTACCATGCAGTGGCCCAGGTTGAACCTGAATGAAAGGACCCTTATGTGCTTGCATTGGAAACTGGCTCCTTGGTGGTCTCTGGGGGTTTCACGAAACAGGTACAAAATAACCATTCATTGCTCCTGAATCCCTGGTGACTCAACTCCACCAAGGTGAATGTTCATGGCAAAGTCAGAGGATGCTCTGGCAAATGTTTACGATCACTTGGAATGACCTTTAAAGGCCTCAGAGCCTACAGTGGCTGCCTCACCTTCTTCACCACTGTCTAGACACAATGACTTCTGTCCTCTTCCTTCAGTGGCAAGCCACCTCCTGCTAGGAGACTTCACATTTGCTGTTCCAAATGTTCCCTCTCTCACCCCAATCCTCAACCAGGCCTGTGAGATGGCAGAGCTGCCCCCACCCTGCTGTCTCCTCAGTGCTCTATTCGTGCCCTGCTGTCCTTCCCAGCACTTAGCACCAACAGGCTTTTCATGCATTACATTGCTCAGCTGACTTTCTCTCCTACCAAGTTTGTTGTCCTTATGGGAATGAAGTCTTTGATGGTTTATCTGAAAGTTACTCTTGTGATTGAGAGTTAAACTACAAGACAGTAGAGAACTTCTTTTCAAAAAGAAGTTTTTTAATTCCTAAACAAATGCTCACATTATCTAGGGTTTTGTTTAATAAGATGTGGAATCAAACAACACATTCCTGAATGGGTTTTCACGTCTCATGCTTATAAACAGAAAGAATCAAAAAAAACTTTAACAATAGAGAAAATACACTAGTTTTGTTGGGTTTTCACCGAAGTGTAGTTAAATCCCCACAGGCACTAAAGAACAAATCATTGTATACTACTTCACCATTCAAGTGTTTAAAAATTAGAAGTTAAAATGAATAAACCTGCTAACAAAATGTTGTCCTCTTTTTCTTAGTTATCCTTTAAGTTCCTCTGGGAACTCTGACAGGTGTGTATGATTAAATTCCCCAGAAAATTCAATGTAAGATTGAAAAGATGAACATAAAATATGTGTTAAAAGAGATGAGTTCACAATCTATATTAAGTGAGCAGATTTTAGTTTATGGTTACAATATACTATTAAATTTAGCCACAAGAAGACAGAGATGCATTTTTTTTTCTAGTTTTTAATTATTTGACTCTAATTTTAAATCAGTTTTGGCATAGCTCCTGCATCTAACCTGGAAGTGTTCCTTCTGATGTTCTCGTCATGTGGAAAATGGGCTAACATCCATGTCTTGTCAGCATGTGCATTTAAACTGGGGTTAGGCAGGGTGCGGTGGCACGTATGGCAGAGCCGTAGAAGAGGAAGAGGAAATGTTTTCCCCTCAGAGTGCTAAGGCACCATAACAGGAAGTAGACCAACAACCACATGGAGTTGGTGATTAACACTGAGGAGGAAGGAGGGTCAAGGGCTCAATGTGGGTGGGGGAGGGGCAGCTAATGTTCTAGGATGTTTTGTCAAGGAAAGTCTCTTCAATAAAGAAATATCAGAGTATTTATTGATCAGGAGATGAGGAGTTGAGGCATAGAAAAATCAACAGCACTGTGCTGGAAGGATCTTTTCTAATCTAAGCCTCATACATCTGACAACAGTAAATGATAGGTTTCTTGAAAGAAAGTATTTAATAACTTAATATATATTTACATTGATGAAAATAAAATGATGTCTATAATAATCCCTCAATGTTCTCTTAGCTAATGCAATTAAAATAAAAAGTATACTTTTAAAGTCTAAAAAACTGATATTGTAGCAATTGATTTTAATACCAAATATGTTTCATTAATTGGAAAACATTTAAGCTACATTTTAAAATTTAAAAAATCAACTAAAAATCATATAATTCTCATTCTAGTTATGGAAGCTGGAATAAGAAAAATAAGAGTTTATGTATAAAATGTGTAATGTTAGTGGTGACTGTAGAATGGTCACAATTTAAGCATTGGCAACCTCACATTTTTCTTAATTCAAATACAATATACAACTTCAGCATTACATAAAACTATTACATTACTGTGTTTTCTCCTAGATGACACTAATTACAAATATTGTGGGTGTCTTACTTCCTGACTTATGCAGTTGTAAAGACATAATGCAATAAAATCTATTTATTTCATTTTTCATAAATGCATAGTAGACAAGCCTATATAAAACTCCTAGATAAGCCTATATAAAACTATTAAACATGCAACACAAAAATAATATTTAATAATGTAATTTGGTATTGACTAGAATATAATCAATTGCTGGAAATCTTGAGGTGAGTGGTCCTTTAGTTTTGGCTCACTTAGAAGTAATGTGACCTGGGCCAGAGAGATGGCTTAGTGGTTAAGAGCACTGGCTGTTCTTCCAAAAGACCCAGGTTCAATTCCCAGTACCCACATGGCAGCTCACAACTCTCTAATTCTAGTTCCATGGGATCTGACACCTTCACACAAATGCACATTAAATAAAGCTAAGAAAATTATTTTTAAAAAGAGTGTGGGACCATGAATATGTCACTTCATCCTATTTCTAATATCCAACATAATAATGAAGGAATTTAGCTAAGTTTCTGTGAAGCTAAGAAAATGTTGAGAATTTCAAGTATAGAACACTGACCCACAGGTCAACTCCAAGCCTGCCTGAGTTCTTTTCTAAGAAGTGTTACTAGGACATAGCTTTAATTGGTGATGTGGCTTCCACATAGCCACAGAAAGTTTCAGTACAGACCATTTGACATGTGAAGCTAAAATCTTTACTGTCCAACTAGTTTAACATCTACTCAGGTATTCAGAAAAGGGATGACTAGTGACTACCTACAGTGTCCAGTCCAGAAAAAATAAAGTCTGAAGAACTGGAAAACTATAGATAGATGGAAAGAAGGGTAGAAGATTCTAGAAAAAGAAAACAGCTTAAGCATCATCAGAAGCTACAGTGGGTGTGAAATTCTCTCTTGATTGCTGTAGTTACAGTCGGGCCTGTGTATATTGCCATACTGCCTGTTATGATAAACCGTCTGTTTTTATTCTGATTGCAATAATGATTAAGACATATGGCAACTTCTAAAAGCTTGGCTAGTCTATTAGGCTAAGGTAAGTATTTCAATGAAGTAGTTATGAAACACTAAGGCATCGGGCAAAGCCCTAGAGAAGGCAAGCATCTTAATAGAGTAATAAATAAAGGTAGAGAGAGAGGTCTAGGCAATCCACTACTGCAGTTCCTGTGCACGGACGCATTCCAGTTCCGCATTCATGCAGCCATTGCAAACATTTCATTTCCAGGGTGCTTTCCTTCTAGGAAACCTTGGATAAAAACTAGAGGAGAAGATGGGCCTTGAGTTTTATTTTCATACAATTTCAGTCAATCAGGAAGGCAGAACAGCTATAAGAATTCAGTACTAACTCAGGATGAAATGGAGGAAATTGCTGACTGACAGATAAGAAGTAGCTTTTGCCTTTTAATGGCAGAGCCCACTCTCTGCTGTCAACAGTTACAGGAAGAGGTTGGCAAAGGCCAGCCATACCAAAACACTTTAAAGAACAAGAGATGGGATACTAGAACCAAGTAGTACTTTCTGGATAGTGAGCATCTAATTTGCATATAGGGAAGAAATCCACTTGGAGAGGTATGTTCTTATTGGAAAGTATCTCCCAGCATTCTCCATGTGTCCTAAGTCTACGTCTCAGGGTGACGCTATGGCAGCCCCATCTACATCATTACACTACATTGGGTTTTATGAAAGCTCCTCCCCATTCAGGAGACTTTGAAGAATTCTTGGCTGGGCCTCTTGATAGCTCATATTCTACCTCCTGTCACCAGGCTTCTTCCTTCCTCTGTAAGATCGAAACTGTCTTGAATTCAGCAATGAACGATGTGCTGATTCTGCTTCCTGGTTTTCTTAGTAGGATTACCATTCTATTGGGAGTCTTCTGTCTTTGCTGCTTATCAAACTGCAATAATTTCCCAGGGCTTCAGCATTACATTTGGCTCACTGTTTCTGATTCTTCCTGTGCTGTCTTTTCATTCACCAACCTTTATATGCACTTGTGTAGCAGGAATCTTAAATGGTCTTATTAATAAGTACAAACCTGAGCCAGGTATTGGGGTGAATGCTGGAAGATCAGAGAAGCAGAACAAGCCACAGCTACCTCACCTTGACAGTTTCTAAGCTGATCCTGTTTCCTCAGACTGGAAGCCTCTCAGTCCTTATCCAGATGAATCTCAGCTGAACTGCTGCTCCAAAGCCTAAAAGCTTAACCTGCCAAATGCTTCTAGTTTCTGGTCTTCACACCTTATATATCTTTCTCTTTCTGCCATCACTCCCTGGGATTAAAGGCTTGCTTTCTGGGATTAAAGTCATGAGTCACCATGCCAGACTGTTTCCAATGTGGCCTTGAACTCACATAGATCCAGAGGGATTTCTGTGTCTGAAATGCTAGGATTAAAGGCGTGTGCTACCACTGCCTATCCTGTATGTTTAATATTGTGGCTGTTCTGTCTCTGACCCCAGATAAGTTTATTAGGGTGCACAATATTTTGGGGAACACGATACTACTACACATTTGCTTAATGCTTCCTGTGTCCTCTCTGTCAGTTGCTGTGTTTTGGGCTGGTATATTTGCCTAGACCCATTTCTACAATGACAGTGGGAAATACCAGGGACAAATGAAGTGTGATTTTTAATGGACTCTGATGGACCTTTTCAGATTTGGATGAAAAGAAAACTGAAGCCATGGTCCATGTACTTCCTTAGTAATCACTGAGAATATTTCAAACTTTCAAAGATTTTTTAAAATAAATTATTAGTAGCATTAAACTTGCTACGAGAAGACTTGGGCAGGATCTATTATATAGTTTAGAGATTTTAAACACACGAATATAAGTCGTTTTTCTCCATTTCTTTTTTAGAAAGAAGGAAGGGAAGACAGGAGAAAGAGAGGGATAAAAAAAAGAAGAGAAAGAGGAATGAAGTGAAGGAGAGATTTCCTTATAGTTATGACATGCCTACTATTTTTATTCCATAAACTCGAGCAGCAGTTGAACACATATTTCACTGTGGCACATTCACAAGCTTGATATCTTCTTCGTCTTATTTTCTTGACACACATTATTTGACTAGGCATTGTTTATTCACCTCAAAGTTTTGCTAACTTTAGCACTATATCATAATACAAAACACACTTACCTCCTTCATTCCCTGTGTCCTTGTAAAACCCTCATCCCCAAAGAACTTTTCTGGTGTAGAATCACACACAGAGGCCAAAACTTGGTGAAGTTTTAGCTACAACTTATATTTTCTTTTTTTAAGTTTTGCATTTTTCTTAAAAATGTGTAGGTTTTGCAACAAATAAAATATTGTCTTATTTCACTACATCTTTAAAAAAGACATATTCCTTTTTAATTGTTTGTGTGTGTGTGTGTGTGTGTGTGTGTGTGTGTGTGTGTGTGTGTCTTGGGGAGTGTTTTGTGTGTGCATGTGCCTGAAAGTGTTTCTGGAGGGCAGAGGAGAGCATCCTATCCTCTGCAGCTGGAGGCGTAGGCAGTTGTGAGCTGCTCAACATAGTTCTGGAAACTGAACCCAGGTCTCATACAATAACAGTACTTTCTTTCAACTACTAGACCAGCTCTCTGGTTCCTTTCTTCAGTATTTCTATGATTTACTTTAAATATTGAGGCAGTCAGACAAACTGGCACTTATGTTTGTTGACACTGTTCAGTAGGTATCTTCTTAGATTGGTGTGCTGGTTTGAAAATGAATATAGGGAATATATTTTAGGAAGATGCCTGTTTATTAGAGAATGGCTCTACATAAGAGGGATTAGGAGGTGCAGCCTTGTTCGAATAGTAGTGGCCTTGTTGGAGGAAGTGTGTCATCAGTGGTAGGTTTTCAAAGCCTAAGCCAGCCCCAGTGTCTTTCTCTTCCTGCTGCCTGTTGATCCAGATGTAGACTTCTCAGCCACTACTGATGCACCATGTCTGCCTGCATGCTGCCATGTTTTCTGTCATGATGAGAATGGACTAAACCTCTGAAACTGTAAGCAAATGCCAACAAAATGCTTTATTTTATAAGAGTTACTATGGTCTGCTCATGGATAGGCAGGATTAACATAGTAAAAATGGCGATCTTACCAAAAGCAATCTACAGATTCAATGCAATCCCCATCAAATTACCAACAAAATAATTAACAGATATGGAAAGAATAATACTCAACTTCATATGGAAAAACAAAAATCCCAGGATAGCCAAAAGAATCCTGTACAATAAAACAACCTCTGGAGGCATCACAATCCTAGACCTCAAGCTCTACTTAGAGCTACTGTAATAAAAACAGCCTGGTACTGGCATAAAAACCGACATGTGGACCAATGGAGTCGAATTGCAGACCCTGACATTAACCCACACACCTGTGAACACATAATTTTGGACAAAGAAGCCAAAAATGTACAATGGAAAAAAGAAAGCATCTTCAACAAATGGTGCTGGCATAACTGATGTCAATGTGTAGAAGGCTGAAAATAGATCCATATCTGTCACCCTACACAAAACTTAAGTCCAAGTGAATCAAAGACCTCAACATAAATCCAGTTACTCTGAACTTGATAGAAGAGAAAGTAGGAAGTAGTCTTGAACGCATTGGCACTGGAGATCACTTTCTAAATATGACACCAGTAGCACAGACACTGAGAGAAACAAACAATCAATGGGACCTGTTGAAACTGACAAGCTTTTGTAGAGCAAAGGACACAGTCAGCAAGACAAAGCGATAGCCTACAGAATGGGAAAAGGTCTTCACCAACCCCACATCTGACAGAGGGCTGATATCCAGAATATATAAAGAACTCAAGAAATTAGACATCAAAATGCCCAACAGTCCAATTAAGAAATGGGCTATAGAACTAAACAGAGAATTCTCCACAGAGGAAGTTCAAATGGCTGAAAGACATTTAAGGAATTGCTCAACATCCCTAATTATCCGGGAAATGCAAATCAAAACGACTCTGAGGTACTGCCTTATACCTGTTAGAGTGGCTAAGATAAAAAAACACAGAAGACAGCTTATGCTGGAGAGGATGTGGAGCAAGGGGAATTCTCCTCCACTGCTGGTGGGAATGCAAGCTTGTACAGCCACTTTGGAAATCAATATGGCACTTCCTTAGAAAATTGGGAATCCATCTCCCCCAAGACCCAGCTATTGCACTCTTGGGCATATACTCAAGGAATGCTCAATCATATTTCAAGGGCATTTGCTCAGCTATGTTCATATCAGCATTGTTTGTAATAGCCAGAACCTGGAAACAACCTAGATGCCCTTCAACTGAAGAATGGATGAAGAAAATATGGTTCATATACACAATGGAGTACTACTCAACAGAGAAAAACAATGACATCATGAGGTTTACAGGCAAATGGATGGATCTAGTGAGGTAACCCAGACTCAGAAGGACAAACATGGTATGTACTCTCTCATAGGAGGATACTAGATGTAAAACAAAGATGACTAGACTGCTACACAACTGCAGGGTGGCTACCTAGAAAACGGGAACCTAGGAAAGACCCAAGGATCACCCAATGACAGAGAAATGGATGAGATCTACATGAATGACCTGGATGACAGTGGGAGTAATGAAGGGCAAGGTTTGAGGGAAGGGAGGCTTGGGGGAGCAGGAGATCCCAGCTGGATCAGGAACAGAAAGGGAGAACAAGGAATGGTAGACCTTGATGGATGAGGACCACATGAGAACAGGAGTGGGCAGAGTGCTGGAGAGGTCCCCTGAGGTCCACAGTGATGCCTCCTCTGTAGTCTGCTGGCAGTGGTCGAGAGAAAGCCTGATCTGACCTAGTCTGGTGATCAGATGGCCAAACACCCTGACGGTTGGGCTGGAACTCTCATCCAGGGACTGATGGAAGATGATGCAGAGATCCTCAGCCAGGCCCCAGGTGGAACTCCATGTGTCCAGTTGTTGAGAAGGAGGAGGGACTGTGGGAGCGTGAATTGTTGAGATCAGAGTTGGAAAAAGCACAGGGGACGAAAGGCCAGACAAATGGAAGCACATGAATTGTGAACCAAAGGCTGTGGAGCCCACAGCTGGATCAGGCCCTCTGGATAAGTGAGACAGCTGAGTGGCTTGGACTGTTTGGGAGGCATCCAGGCTGTGGGACCTGGACCTGTCCTTAGTGCATGAGCTGGCTGTTTGGAACCTTGGGCTTACACAGGGACACTCTGATCAGCCTGGAAGGAGGGGACTGCACCTGCCTGTACTGAATCCACCAAGTTTAAATGAATCCCCAGGGGAGTCTTGGCCCTGGAGGAGATGGGAATGGAGGGGAGGGGATGAGGGCAAGGTGGGGGTGGGGGGGGGGGCGGGAGGGGGGAGGACAGGGAAACCCATGGCTGATGTGTAAAATTAAAACACAAATATAATTTTATAAAAGGGGGGGGAAGAGTTAATATGGTCATGGTGTCTCTTCACTGCAATAGAACACTGACTAAGAACTACTCATGACTTTGAAGATAACATTAGTTATTAGCATCACCACAGCAGTGGAAAGAACACACCCCTTAAGTTTTTCGTTCTTGTTACATGAATTTGAGGAACTTACTTAAGGCCATGATATGTACTGTCTCCTTAATTTCCCACTTTTTAAAAGGGACTTTTCCGGTTTTTAGACAGTTCTATGATTTCTACTTTAAATCTCAGGAATTGAAAAGCAAAAGGTTAAAAAATAGGATAGAGGTACTAGACAAATGTTTGTTCTCCTTCAGGGCAAGACAACATTGCTTTCTATTCGATCTGCTCTTGTCCATGTGATATTTTCACCCTGTTCCCCACCACAAGCCCCCATCTTTAAAGATGATATATCAATCTCAAGGATGTTTGCTCCAGCATCTCTAGTCTGGCCTGCTTTTTGTCCCTGGAAATAAGATCAACTTTTTTCCTTTTCTATGAAATTTCATACAAGGCTGATTAAATATTTTCATTCCCACAACAATAGTTTCCATGGCTTGTGTTCATATGTAAATACTCATATTTGCTGCCACTTTTAATAAGAGAGACACTTGTGTTTACATAGATGTATTAATAACATCTAAAATACACATGTGTTAGATAGAGTACATGTGTATCTGTTCATTATCAGAAAAATGATTATTACTCTGGACACATACATTTTTACAGAGTGATCTATCATATAAATTTCAGTGCTGAATTCGAATATATTTTATAGTACACAGAGAATTTTTATCATTTGCATTGAATTCTTCATTGCATAGTTAACTTCTTTGGACAGAAAATGCAAGTATCAAATCATTAAAACATAAAACTGGATTGAGAATTAATTCTCATTAAAATCTCTATAAGAATGAAATTTGGGGCCAGAAGTGACTCAGCAGTTATGAGCACTTGTAATTCATTCAGAAGACCTAGTTTGGTTTCTGGAGCACACAAGTCAAATCGTAATCCCTTGTAAATTCAGGTGATCCGATATCATCTTTCTTATCTGTCATGGGCTACTGAATGCATGTGGTGCGCATAAACTCATAAACTCACACAGACACAAATACCGTCTAGTTTTATGTCAAGTTGACACAATATAGAGTCATCAAAGAGGAATGAACGTCAAAGGAAATATCTTCATAAGACTGTGCTGTAGGCAAGCCGGTAGGGCATTTGCTTAATTAGTTATGCATAGTGAAGGGCCCAGCCCATTGTAAGTCAGGTCATCCCTGGGCTGGTAGTCCTGAGTTCTTTAAGAAAGCATGCTGAGTAAGCCAAGCAAGCTAGTAGGCAGCACTCCATGGCCTCTGCATCAGTTCCTGTCTCCAGGTTTCTGCCCTGCATAAGTTCCTCATTGTTTTGATGATGAACTTTAACATGGAATAATGAGCAAAATAAGCACTTAGCTCCCCTAGTTGCTTTTGGTCATGGTGTTTCATCAAAGCAATAGTGACCCTAACTAAGATACACACATACACATAAAATAATAAATAATAATAAACAATGAGTGTGTTTTTGCATGCTACAGCAGAAAACAACTTTGTAGAGACAGTGGCCAAAAAGAGGAGTTCAATTATGTTTTTGTCTTGTGCTAATTTAGTAGAACTCAACTAGGAACTAAGAGCATATACTTTCCATGCAATGAAACATATAAAGTTGTTTTCCTCTGTTAAACAACAATCCACTCCCTCCCCTCTCTTACTTTTCACTGAATCTTTTTCTTGGCAGACAGACTGATTCCACATAATTATTAATTTTGTTTTAATATGTTTTAATTTTTCTTTGAGAACTTTATGTACACATACAGTAATTTTTGATTCACCCCCACTACCTCCTTCCACCTCTTCCTAGACACCTCACATTCTCTTACTATCTTCAAACCCAGTGAATCCCGTTTATGCTGCCTATACCCTCATATATATGGAGTAATTTACTGGACCAAGGGCAACATACCTAGGACCACATCCCTGAAGAACCAGACTCTCGCTTCCCCATCTATCATCATCTGCCAATATCACCTGTGCTAGTGTTGGGGCTACGTCAGTTCTCTACATATCCACAATGGAATTGTGATTGCTCGATATTATGCAGTCTCATGCAAGCACCTACTGTTTCTTTGAGTTCTTGTGTGCAATGGCCCTGAATGCTCAGAAACTACTATTTCACATCACATTCCCTGACTTCTGCTTCTTACACTCTTTCTCCCTTCTTTTCTGCAATGATCAATGGAATAGATGTGATACAGATGTTAATTTTTTTTGGATAAACACTCCATACTTGCTTTTTTTTTTTTTTTTTGTTGAGTTTACATTCCACACAGTAAAAACCAATGGATGCCTTATTCATTTTAGTACTCTAGAACCTCAATGAGGCATCCTTCTCCACTTCTAACTCATCATTGCCAATTTGGATCATGAATTAATGGTAGAAATCATTAAAGCTAAATTAGTAGATAAAATATTAGTATCAATTATTTATGAGGACGTTTGTGACAAGAAATACTAACTAATATTTTGAGTGGATTTTTAAAAATGAATTATGACCACAATTGGTTGGGATAGGTATTATTACCATTTCCAAGACAAAGCTTAAGATTTACTGCTACAAGATATTAGAGTCACAACCAAAGCTTAGTTATATCTGGTTATAAATCCTGTGCTTTTAAGGACCTTTCAAGGATATACCATCTCTTAACTCACTTAAGTTAAAACTCATACCTGTTGTACTGCATTTGGGAGCTATGATGACCTCCCAATAATGCTGAAACTAACAAATAAGTTCTCCCCACACCCAATTTTCATCTGATTTAAGATAATGTCCTTTATAATAACATCACATCAATTCCACTATCTTCTATGTCATATAAGATCCACCTCTTTCAACTCAAAAAGGTTCTAACAGTTTCAAATGGGTGTTCTCAAAGAGACTCATGCATTAATCAGCCATTCAGGAGCTTTGCAGCTCAGTAAAGTACATGCATGTCATCCTATTTGTCCATTCAATACATATTTATTGGGTACTTACTTCCTGCTTTGATCTTTATCTCTTTATAATGTATTCTCTTCACAGTTGCCAAATGGACCTTTTATAAATGGAGATCAGATTAAGGCATTACTGGACAGCCTCCTACTTGCCTCCCATCTCAATGAATATGAAATGCAGTCTCCACTAGGGCTCTGGGTGGTCCAGTCCTGCAATAACTCTAGGAATGTTTAATTTCTTCCTCTTTCTGCAAGATTAAATTGTAGTTTCTCTTTCCTTTCTCTTTTTATAATACCTTTCCTCTGATGAGCTATTTTCCCCAGGTAGAACTCCCTTCACTGGGTGCCTCACTCCTTTTCTGATTCCACATCAGACACCACCTCTTTGACCCATTCCTCTGAAGTCATCAATTCAACTTGCATGTTCAAACTTTCTAGATAGTACTTGCTATGGTATCATACTGCCTCATGTTTTTCATGGTATTAATTGAAATCTGAAATGGTCTATTTGCTATCAAGTTCATATGTTTTGCTTTTTTGCTGTGAGAGTGGGGACTGTAACTGATTTTGTGTCCAATCTTGCCAAAGTCTCACAGCTGGACAGGAATCAGGAGCTCTGCAGTTACTGATTCGTCAATGCAACAGTGGGGATAAATCATCTCAAATTGTGCAATGCAAACACTACCTGGTTTTGGACATTGAGGCACATTCAACTTTTCCATTTTAACTCCTAAAAGACAGTTCATTTTTTACTTCCCATTTAAAAATCTGCATTATTGGACAAACATTTTTTCATCTCTACATGGACCTCCCCCACTCTTTTCCCATAAGGAAGACTGTTGTTATGAACTTTACCAATTTAAAAATTTGGACACATTCTATACAATAGATTATGAAGGGAAAGAGTCAATATTTTGATTTAAATCTAGATTAGTTCTTACTAATTTTATTTTACTCTCTGATAGACATATAGTTATGTTCAGAAGCAAATGCAAATGTAGTACAGCTAAAAACCCAGGCACACTTGCATAACTAGCTGCTGTAAATCAGAAAGAAAACTGTCCGGTCAGCATGTACCAAGGGCAAATTACTTGGAGACATAGTTCAAATTCTGCTGGACATTTAGCAGATGTACTGAGTTTCTGACAGATGGTGCAACAGATGAATCCATTTCAAATTATCCACTAAATTATACTCGAGAAGAAGTACATTTACAAGACTTTTCAAAGTAAGCTAAGCTTTTATCTCCATTAAATTTATTTTCTTATTTTTATATAACTAAATTCTATAGCATGAAATCATAAAGACATTGTTTCTTCCATTTCTTAGATGTAGAATTGCTTTTGAGATTTTATTTCTGATTACACTACCCTAAAAGGAAATAGTGTGAAAAATGAAACTTGAGTGTTCAAGCCAGAGAGAAACTGTAATCTATAATTGATGGTGGTGATACTAGTTCATGTATCTCTTCTCTCTCTCTCTCTCTCTCTCTCTCTCTCTCTCTCCTCTCTCTCTCTCTCTGTAGTTGTGCACATGTGTATGCCAAAGAAAAACCTTGGAAAGTGGTCTTCATCTTCCATCTCATTTGAGATGGGGCCTTTTGTTTTCTGTTGCAAAAAAAAAAAGAGTAGGCAGCCTTCAGACTGCAGGAGATAATTCCATCTTTTCCCATCTCATTGTAGGGATGCTGGGATTGCACACTTGCATGTCATGTCCATCTTTATGTGGGTTTCACAGGTGGAGCTCAGGTCACCACACTTGCAGTAAGGGCTTTACCCACTAAGCCACTTCCCTGACTCTATCTAGAAGTTTAAATAAACAAACAATTAGAAACTCTCATGATCGATTGCAATATAGGAAATGGTCTTGACTACTCTTACAGTTTGGATGGATAATTTTTATTAACTGGTTGATCAAAGATGAGTATTTTATAATAAGAATATCTGTTCTGGTGTATTCCTGAGAATTTTATTCTTCTTCTGTCTTTAACTGACTGAACTACTCCAGATAAATATCTTCCAGTGTTCCTGACTTAGATCACTGGTGTTAGGGCACATGCTCAGTAAGGTGCAAAGTGAAAAGTGGAGTGTAGTTGGAGAGTTTCTCTCCAGGTTCCACCAAGCCCCTGCGGTCCCACAACCCACGTATAAAATAATCATACAAGCACTTATATTATTTAAACTGCTTGGCCATTAGCTCAGGCCTACCATTGTCTAGCTCTTACTCTTATATTGAGCCCATTTTTATTAGTCTATACTTTGCCACATGGCTTGTGGCTTGCCAGTGTCTTTACATGTTGCTTCTTATGGCAGTGGCTGGCAGTGTCTCCTCCTCATAGGCCTGAACTAATGGCCAAGCAGTTTAAATAATATAAATGTCCGTATGATTATTTTATACGTGGGTTATGGGACCGCGGGGGCTTGGTGGCACCTGGAGAGAAGCTCTCCAACTACAGTGGAGAACTATACAGTAGTAAGAGTGAAGCTGTAGGAGCATGTTTAATTAACTGCCAATGTGTGATATAAGTTTAAAAATTAGTCTATGAGATCAGTTCTGCAAAAGCTATGCTCATAGTTTAAAAAGCTGTCTGAAATATATGCTCATCAAAGTGCTACTTATGTAGTCTTTCATTAATTAAATCTTTGCTGGTCTCTAATTTATTCTTCTTTCTCCAGTTTTGAAATATCCTTCAAGTTATATTATGTTAAAATATGAAAAATAAGTTACATTAAGGATAAATATCCAATGGTGCTTGGTGGAAGGAGGATATGTATTTGTCAATTTCCTTGATGATTGCTGACTGCCTCATGTGGTAACAGTGACCATTCATTTATAATGAATTTTAAAATTATAAAGTACTTCAGATAATGGTTACTATTTTCATGGAAAATAAAGCAGGAGAGAAAGACAAGTGTTTGGAGTGGGTTGTTAATGTCATTCAATTAGTGACCCAGGAAAACCCCTTGGATAGGGAAGCTTTTCAGCAGAAGCTTCCTGAAGAAGGAACAAGCCTGGAATAAATAGCACACACAAGGAAAGAGGTCTGAGAGGAGGGCATGTAGGAGAGGGCTGCTGAGGGCAGAAAGATTGAAGGGTTTTTGTAGGGTTGTAAGTCTGTGACAATGGAAAATTGGATGGGTTCCGTTAATTACATCGAAAATGAATATTAAGTATATTACAAAGGAAGTGAAAGTTTAATACAAGAAGTACTCTTTTTCTAACTAGAAATCATTCTAATTTCCCAGTAAACAGTGCCATTTAAGGCCACAAATCTAAGAAATCCACCACACTGTAGACACATATAAAGTCATTGGAGATGGTATCTAGAAACAACGGGCCCTTAGATGGCCATGCAAATTAGAAGTGGTATGTACCTGAACATTGCCAGAAGTGGGACTGTAGGAGAAAGGCTCTGGTTGTGTGGAAAGCCACCTGAACTTGGATTTTACTCACATGTGGGAGGTGACAGAAGGAAGAGAAGCAAGCCTCCTGTGATAGCTTCTGTGGGTGACCAGGTGGACTGTGGAGTTGTTTATTGAGTAAGGATAAAACATGGTATTGAGTCTATTTCCTTTGATATTGACTATAAGAGGATATTTTACTTATTGAAAAATAATCATTAAGATTATGGTTCCACACTCTAGTGATTTCATATTTTAGACAAAAATTGTTAGTCATAGGCTGTGTAATTTATGTGTCAAAATAACCGTTTGCTTATCTAGGAAATAGTAACAAAGACTGTTGGGGCTGGAACTTTAAGATGCCCACTGGTTTCTGCAGACTTCTCTAGTGAGGACTTGTTTATACATTAGTATATGGCTTTGCCCAACTCTGTCTTTTTCACTGTGACACTTTGTGGCTGAACAATGTCCACCAGAAGAAGGTTGCTCATCAGTTGCAATTCTGTTACTCAGAACAACTTCATATGGAGAGAACTTGGAAAAGAAGGCAACTGTGAAGCATGGCTATCTACTTCCAATTTCTGTTGACCCTGTCTCTCAATTGTTTTTCAAATCACCTACTGATCTTCCTCCAGATGCCTCTGTCTTTGAGCATACACACACACACACACACACACACACACACACACACACACACACACACCTCTCTTATTTTATGAAGAAATTCTATGGCAATCAACATTTCTCTCAGTCTGTCTTGTAAGAAGGAGTCTTGTATTTGACCACTGAAGAAAGCATAGTATATTGACTTATAGGAAGACATTATTTTCCCCCAAAATTTTGCTATACAAGTTTTAGATGATGTTTGAATTTCCCCCCACTCCCAAAAAAAGAGTCTATGGAAAAATACTGGAAAAAGATAAACAATGTCATCATCAGGACACTAATGGAGGTTAGCTCTTATTTCAGATGGAATTGAAGTCAGAAAAGACAAAGGGCTGAGTGATTTTTCCACCATTGCTGGTATTGCACTGTGCCTGTGAGGGTGAAAGCTTTAAATAAGCAGATGGGACAGAAGCCAAATTCTTGTCTTACAGGCAAGAGAAGGCTAGAGTCGAGTTCAGAATGATAGATTAGGAACAAAGGATCAGAAAGGAAGCCAGTTGTAGACAAACCAGGAGGAGGCAGGAGCTTAGAGACTCAAACCTCATGCAGGATGCTACATCCACAGCCTGGACCCACCGGGCTCCCTGGGCCCTGGTCTCCTCGCCCCTCAGGCCCTTATCCCTCATTTTCTCAGCCCCATTCTCTCATTGTTCATCCTCTCAGCTCTCACCTTCACAGGTTTCATCCCTTCAGCCTCCACCCTCTAAGATCCCATCCCATCTGTTCAAATGCCCACATCCCTCACTAGCTCTGCTCTCACCCTTTCAACTCCATCCACTACTCCTTAATCCCCTCAGCCCTTCAAAAATCACCCCCTCCCCACCCCATTCTCAGTCTCTCATCTCTCTGATTCTTTTTTCACACAGTCAAGTATCTTCCAGAAGAGAAGGGTTGGTTCAGGATATTCACATGGTGAAAAGGAGGACTTATGCCTCCTGAGGGCATGAGGAAGAGAAAACATAAGCAAGAAAACACACAGCAATGAGGCTAATCAGAGGCTGTACAATGACACTTTGATTAATTGGCCAGGTGGGCATGGAGAGTGGGAAGAAAGAGAGGTTCAAAGCAAACAGCCTGCTGAGCCTGGAGAGCTGAATTCTCCATCACATCTAGAAAGCAATTGGGAGCAATTATCAATTTATTTACAAAGAAATTACAGAAAAAAATGTGAAAGCAAATTTATCACATATAGGTAGTGTGGGTTTTTAAGGTGCCATAGAGAGATTTCCAGAGAATCAATTCCAGATGGGACGAGACCATGAATCTTGAGAAAATAACATAATCAGATATAGGAAGGAAGTGGAGGCAGCTAATCCACTGGGCTGTGTATGGCCAGAGTTTGTGCAGCTCCTAAGACAGAACAGAAGTTGCTTTTTACATTTTCCAATAAGAAATAGAGCCATAGCTATGAAACCAAATGAGACACATCTATTCATGACCACAACACTGGAGAGAGGGCTGCAGCCATCAGGAAACAACTTCACTGCTTTCCCAGCACTGGTGTGTTTACCTAAGCCTCAAAGTCTGAGTCTGGAAAAGGAAAATTCTAATTTGTACTCGGTCCCCGACTCTCTTGAGCAAGCCACATATTAACATTGAATCTCTGCTACCCTGTCTCTGGCAAAAGGCCAATAGACACCAGGTTCTCAGGGCACCTCCCATGCCTGACAATACTGGATTCTATAATAGCATAACGTTGGTGTTCATTAGAATGGCAAATTAAACTATGCCTGTCCTTTACCTTCAAATAATGAACACGCCGATCATCTCTTGTATAAACTGACTAAAGTTATCGGTTTATTTAGTGTTTTGTGTGTCAGAAGGGATTGAACTCACAGTCTTTTGCACACTAGGCAAGTATTTTACCATGAGCTACACACTAATCATTAACCTTGCTTTTAAAAAACCACAGAATATTTCTTTATGCTGGCATGGGTTTTTAGCAAAGTGCTGACAGAAAACTCTGGTATTACTTTCCAGGCTGGACTCGCTTATTGTGATTTGATGAACCATCAAAGTAATAGATAATGACACCACATTCCTTTGTCAATAAAGCCTGGGACATGCTGCCATCTTTACTCATTTGAAAGTATCTCGATTTCCAAGAAATTGTCAGCCATTTACCTCTGTCTTCATAGCACAAGTGGCTCATTGTCTGGCTATATCATTACAATTGTTCTTTTTCATGAGAAATAGATATTCAAAAGGATCTGAATTACTGACTCAAAATGTTCACATGGAGGGACTTTTCATCGCTTATCCTTGAAAGGAATTTTGCTTTATGGTTACTTTATTCTATCATATACTAAAACGCTGAGTGGGTGAATGATGTGACAGATTATAAATGGCCATGGGACAGTGTCCTGTGCTCCATGCCTTCTATTGAGGATGAATTTCTAAAAAATTATGCTTATGTGTTTGTACATGTACTAATACATGCATTGAATATACATGTCACACCCATGTTTAAATGCTATAAAACAGATGTTTAGCAATATATAAGTAAGTGAATCTCATATTTCTTATTAAAATGTTATAATCTAGTCCTACAATTTCATATGGTCTAAGGACTCGGGAACAGGAGTAAAGAGCTGACATTTACAGTTAAGTGACCGCTAATGCACCCTAGATGACTTCTCATTGCTACGCACGCTTCTTCAGTGCATCGCTCAGTGACATAGAACCCACTTTGGGCTTTAATAAAACAGCAGCGACGTTGAAAAACAAGTCTCAGTAAGTATCATTAGGAGGCCTGTTTTATAGATGAAATTTGGTACCCAGAAGACTGGGGTGGTTAATAAAAATATCTGTGTGTGTAGAATTATATTTTGTTATTTATTATTAACACTATAGTTATATGCATTTTGGGGTATATGACATGCTTGGTAAATATTTGCAATGAACAGTGTTCAAATAAAAATAGTATTGCTTGGATTTAAGAGTTTAGAAAAGGGATAGAAACATGAAAAGACACTTAGCATATAGTAGTAAAGGCTTTAATGATGATATAAATTTTTCAAGAAAGTGCTATAATTTCTATGGGTAGGACATCAACATTTGCATTGAAAGTAACATCACTAAGCATCCAGTAAGCTAATGGAATGTTGAAAATGCCTTTTAAACTATGAAGTCATATATCAATATCAGTGACTTTCACTAATATATAAAAATACATAAAATTAAATGTTTGATATCAACATTTTATCACAGATTCATCCCCAAATATGACACATTATTAACTCTATAGAAGCAGACAATTTTTATCAGAAATTTAAAATATTGTCCTCTCTTGCCTTTCTTTTTAAAGTTGATGGGATAAATAAAAATGATGCTTTTCAGGTGTATTTGTTTACATTTTTAGTACAGTATCCATCTCCATTTTAGAACTTCGCTGATATTGAACTTGACAAAAATGCATATCAATCAGTAAAGCCTGGAAAGTCCATTGACATGCTGCCTGCCTTCTGATCACACCGATGATTAATTTTGTATGTGCTAAGTATATTCTATCGCCCATTGTGCAAATGCATTTTCAGAAAAAAGGACTATGAATCACTGAAGCAGGGAGTAGCAACACCAGGGACCCCAGAGGACTGGAGTTTGTTCCATTGCTACTTGAGGAGCAGCTATGCCAGGCTCTATAAATAGCACCATATTCGTTGAAGGCTTCAATAAATCCGTTTACAGACACATTCTGCACACAGCCACATTTTTCTGTTACATATTCTGACTCTGTTGCAAGCTAACCTAAAAGGATTTGAATTATTTGTTTACTATTGGTTCATCAGTTAACATTCCTTATTTCTGCTGCTCAGAGACTGAGAATATACACATTGATACATTTTACTAAGTTCTACTTACTGCTCAGTGTTATCTGAAACATTATACAAAAATGCACTTGACAGGTTACCCTGGAGGTGACAAGGCATTTGCAAAAGGAAGCCTGAACATCATTTATTCATGGCAGAGGATTGTTCCTTCTTATTTGACTTTTCTAATATCTTCAAATGCCACTGTACACCAATAACAATTTATTTTTAGTGGCACAATTGGTGATGTGGAAAATATTTTTCCTGGACTTAAAAGAGCACATATATTCACACATAAACTTTTGAGTCTATTCCTGCTCAGAATTTAATTTCTTATTATATTAGCTGTAACCATTTTCCACTGTGTCCAATTCATCTCCCAGTTTTTATGGCCAGAAAAGTATCCCAAAACACCCATACTGAATCTCTATATGTTAGATGATTAAAATTTTCTGTCTATTCCTGTCCCTTAGCACTAGAACTCATGGGTTTTCAAGTTCTAGTTACATCTTCACCAAAATACCACCCCACAAAAATCTAGGGGCTAGTTCCAATGCAGTGGGACTCCACCCCAATATATTCCCAAACACAGGGTTCAGTCTACTCATTCATTTTCTATGTAACCCAAATAAAATGGAGGATAAGATGATCTTTGAGAAACCTGAGGCTGGTATTCTTCTAGAATAAAAGCAATTTTAATGTGAGTATCAGCATTTTTTTTATTAAGAATGCATCTTTACTTTAAGTTAATTTTAAAGGGGACAAAAGGAGACTAGATTTGAGAATATAGGATGTGCCTTCCTGAAAACGGCACTTAGAGGCACATCAGCCAGTAAAGTTTTTTCTTTCTTTCTTTCTTTCTTTCTTTCTTTCTCTCTTTCTTTCTTTCTTTTTTTTCATCTTAAACTGCAGGGGAAGAACAAAATAGCCTCTTTCCTAACCCCTGCCTATACCTGTGACATAGATTTTTTTTTTTTTTAATCCAAAAATTTGAAAGAACTTTAGAGCTACTGTTTGACTGGACAGCAGAACACACAGAGAGGTCATGGGCAAGGTCAGTGCTACTACTGTGATCAGCTAGTCTGTGAAAGGGAAAATAACAATCAGCCTTATTTCATTTTCTATCTCATTAGATAAAAGCTGTGACACAGTGTATGCAAGTTAACTGGCTGTCACCTGACACTGTTCCTTTTCTGTGGGCACCAAAAATCCCAGTGAGTGATGAATACAAAAAATGTTAACATCACTTTCAATAGAGAAGAATGTTACACCTTACATTGCTTTTCATCACGTATTAAAGGTCTAATTACACACCTGTCTGCCACAAGGTTCATCTGCTTTTTATTACACAGTTAATAATAATATTAAAATACCTTTGAGAGAAGGAGAATAGCATTTGAAGGGGAGAATAGAAAATTTTCAGTGAATAGAAAATTTTCTATCAGCTTTCACAGTGGTTAGACTGGAGAAAACCAAAGGTAACATTAAGCTAAGGGGCTTCAAACTTTGTTACTGGTTACTGAAACCAGTAACCTGCTCTGTTTTAGACACAACTATAAATAACATGTTCATACCCATAAAAAAGGTCAAGAAAAAAATGTAAAAGAATATGCACATTTAACTCGCATGTGTATCTAGGAATGCATTTCAAGATTATTTTGAATTTATGAGGAATTTTACCTTGTGTCATGCTTCTGCCTAAGAACAACCTCAATACTTCAGATAACTAAAACTGCACCACACAGAAAACTAATGAATGTAAAAACAAAAACAAAAACCAACCAACCAACCAAACAAACCCAGAAAACATGAACACTGATTAATACATAGACTAAAATATAAAAAAATACATTGATAGAGGATGTTGATGAAAAATTTGAGCATCAAAGCATTGTTTTATATCATTTACAAAAAAATTGATGTGTAATTATGTAACCTATAAGGGATTCCTATCGTTGTACTAATGACTAAGAGATGAAATTCAGCATGTCACTGTCACTGCCTAGATTGCATATAGTTGATGCTAGTATGTTGAGTGCCACATCTAAGTGGCCATAGGTAGGGAACTACCCAATGGAGCATGGTGGGATCACCAATGAGTTGACATCTGAAGAGGATGTCTTCCCCAGAATTATGCCAAATGTTTAGCAGGAAGGGGTATTTAAAGAAACTAACAGAGAAACAACTAAATAAATTTCTACCTATGCCACCGGCCTGCAGCCAACAGAAAAGGGAATTCAATATTACGCTCAAGGAAATATTGAGGTCAGTTTAAATATTGTGACATATTATGACCTTGGCAAGGCCAAATGCTCAACAAATATTCCGAACAGCCAATGGCAACATGCTCACCATGCTTATCAGAAATATCTGTGTGGATTTGAGTTTTTAATAAAGGACTGAAGGGCAGCAAAGTCTGGCAGAAAGCACAAACACACACTCACAACAGTTAAAATCAAGGTCATTTCTTTCACTTGGGTAGTAAAGTCAATTACAGAAAGCATGGGGTTAAAGAAACCTGAAAGAAGTCACTGTAAGAGGAATAGCTGAGTTTAGGAAGTCAAGGGAGATGTGACCCAGATCAGGAGAAACAGAGCAGGTAGGCATGAAAACAAAGAAAAGCAGATGTTCTAAGCCTCAGATATGAGAAAAAAATGGAATGGTATGCTGTCCAAAGAGGTGGAAGAAGATCTGAATGTGAGGAAGGTGTTAACCACACTGTTGCAACTGAGGTGCATGGGCCAAGAGTTATAATATTTCCCTTGCTACTAAATGAATCCTGGTGTGAATTGATGCTAATAATTTTTTTTTTTAATTTCCATGTTCTCTTAGTTATGAAAATGTCTTTGGAGAAATATAAAAGGTTCTTCAATTCAAGCACTGAGTAAACAAGCATTGTCACCTACAAAACAAGCTATTCCTGACTAAATGTATCAAGACATCGAGCCATAGGATACAGGGTGAGTGACCAGTATGAAAAGTTGTAGCTGCAGTGTTTCTTTGTCAGTAACACAAATTGGTATGCAAACAGATTGCCCAAATTCTGAAGGTGGTAACACTAACAATGCCCATTTGAAATCTGTACCTGTCTCAGTGATGGAGATGGTTAGTTACTAAGTATGATAAATTTCTCTATATTCAGCATCACCTTTCAAAAGTATTGATTTTATTTAATCATGTACATATGTGTGGGTGTGTCCATGCCCGTGAAGGTGCCCACACAGACCAAAGGCATAGGATCCCTCTGGAACTGGAGTAATAGAGGTTGTGAGTTGCCTGATACCTGATGTTATTTCTAGCAACCAAATCCTAGACCTGTACAAGGGCAATAGGTGCTCTTATCCACTGAGGTTTCTCTCCAATCCTAGCCTTCACTTTTAATTTTTCTTTCAGGCTTTCCCTACAGTTTGCTTTCTAAGAGCTTTATTTCATTTCATTTTTTTAAGAGTTTTAACTAATGCCTAATAACAGAGAAATATCTGTCAGATTTTTTTTTGTTTTGTTTTGTTTTTTTTTTTTCGAGACAGAGTTTCTCTGTGTAGTTTTGTGTCTTTCCTGAAACTCACTTTGTAGACCAGGCTGGCCTTGAACTCACAGAGATCCCGTCTGGCTCTGCCTCCCGAGTGCTGGGATTAAAGGTATGTGCCACCACTGCCCGGCTCTGTCACATATTTTAATAGTTACATTTTATATGTTTTTGTTATTTTGTACAATTCACCTTTTTCTTTATTTTATGTTATAAAATATGTTGAGTATTGTTGAATTTGGTTCATAAAATTTGAAGCTTGCACATATTTGGATTTTCATAGGAAGATCTTGGTTGTTAAGACTATTGCTTTTTCTATCAGTCACACATGAGACTAAGCCACCTTTGCACAAATTGGCATTTGGGATTTGAAATCAATTTAACTTTCTTTGTGTTCACTATTAAAGCATAAATAATAAAAGTATTTAGTATTTCCTGTGATGGCTAAATTTGGTTGTCAGTTTGACTATATCTGGACTCATATAAAATAAGGTTCTGGAAACTCTTGGAAGGGATTTTTCTTGATCATGTTATTTGAAGTTAGAAAGACCCACCATACCTGTGAGTGGCATCTTCTGAAGGCAACCAGGATAAACAGAAGCATAAGAAGGGAATTTTGCTTTTGGCACACTTACTTTCACTCTCATTGACAAGTATATCTATTCTGTGGCCGTGCCTTTTTTGGAAAACATTAGAACTATCTTCTTCAGGATTCTAAAGTTGACTCAAGACCAGAAGCTCTTCAGGAATCTTCCAAGCCTTCAGTACCAGATTTGCATTGAGGAGACATATAGCCTGAACAACTACCAGATTCTCAGTCTCTAGTGTGAGACACTCACTGATGCCAACTTATAAGCTAATTTAGTCAACCCCTTTTAAATAAATATAATAATAATATGCTTATAATTCATATTTAATATATATGTCTATTCATTCTAACATTTATGTTCTCCTTGAGAACCTTGAGTAATAAATACACTTTAAGCTTAAGACATAAAGATATAAAGACATGCATGTATATATATATACCTATTTCTGTGTATATATAATACATGTGTGCATGTATATATGTTATGAATGTATTTAATTATATATATATATATATATATGTTTAATTACATATATGCAAAATCCATAAATATACTTGCATGTACAATTTTATAGCATTACATTATGTTCAGAGAGAGGTTGAGAGGGAACAAAATCTTTCACAAAACCTGATATGCTGAATTTCTTCTGGCTGAAAGCTTTGGAAAGACAGCATCATAAAAATTCAAGGACTTCATTGCCTTTTAAATAACCTATTGGTGATTTGGAGTCAAATGGCTCAATTGTAAGCCTGCTGAACATGTAATATGTACAAGCCAGAGGCAGATGTATTTAAGAGTCAATGAAGTTACACATTAATTATTATACCTTAGAAGTCATTATATTCACTGATTATTTGAGTAGAAATTCCCCACCATTTTCAACAGATAATTATTCAATCACTACTTAGTAAAAAAATTACTTTATTCAATGACTCTTTCTTGAACAATTCCAGTGAAAATATTTTCCCATTTTGTTGTGATTTGGTTACATTGAGCTAAGATTTTTATTTTATTAATTAATTTACACACACACTCTCTCTCCCTCTCTCTCTCTCTCTCTCTCTCTCTCTCTCTCTCTCTCTCTCTCTCTCTCTCTCTCACACACACACACACACACACACAGAGAGAGAGAGAGAGAGAGAGAGAGAGAGAGAGAGAGAGAGTAAGCGTGTCTGTGTGTGTGTGTTGTATGAGCACATTGCCTACAGAAGTCAGAAGATGATGTAGAATCCCCTGGAGCTGACATATAGGTGATTGTCAGCTGCCTGAACTGGGGCAGAGACAGAAGGAGAGGCCATGAAACACAGAGCAAGCAGATTGAACAGTATGTAAATGAGCTCAAGGCAGCACATAGATGAACAGAAATGGGTTAATATAAATTACAAGAGCTAGTTAGAAACAAGCCTAAGCTATTGGCTAAGCTTTCATAATTAATAATAAGTTGCTATGCCATTATTTGGGAGTCAACAGTCCCATAGAAAAAGTCTGACTACATATGGTGTCCAACATTTGGGCACATATTTCCACATAAGATCTGCGAAAGCTTTAAAAAATTAAGGTCCCAAACACACACACAAAAAAACAGAGTCAAACACATCTTCCTAGTCTCACAGACTCTCCTGCAGGCCATGGCACAGAGACATATCTCCCAGACACTGCTTGTGGGCTTGAGCTACCAGCTCACCATGAGTTAAGTTGTGTGGCTGTTTAAGATTTTGCTTATGCAGATAGAAAAGGTTACAGATATGCAGTAAAACAGGTTCAGATAGAAAAAAAAAAAAAAACCTCTAAACTGATTACTGTGTGTTAATGTGTGTAGACTTTGAAAAAAAGAAAAGGAAAAAGGTATAGACAGTCATCAAAATAAATAAACAAATAAATAAATGAATAAATAAATAAATAGTTTAAAAATGATAAAGTAAAAATAATAAAGTCTTTAAAGAAGAGTAAAATAATACAAAAGTATAAGCCACAGGGAGATGGGAAAACACAAGGAGTCTAGATCCTATATGTGATTGTGTTGTCTCTAAACTTTTTGATTGCTGATGAGCAAACAATAGCTACTGAGAGACATTGGACTATAAAAACTATTAAATTAAATCAACCTGCATATTTTGAAAATTTCTTAACTTCAAAATGGAAGTCAAAGAGTATGTTGCTTTGAAGAAGAGGTTATTCTTTTGTTTACACAGAAAATGAAAGACTGTGGATTCATTCAAGGTTAAAGAGGATCAGGTTTGATCAGGGGAGATCCCTTGAAAATCCTGGCCAGAGACATAAAGAAATACACCTTGAAAAACTACGTGACAGGTAACATATGTTTTATCTACTAAAACATAAAACAAAAAATCATCTTTGGCTGGCTTGTGTAAAACATACAGTCTATACTTGTATGAATACAGATATGTATGCTACCTTTGAAAGTATGTGTGCTTTCAGAGCAAGGAAACCAGACACCAATAAAAATGGATGGCCAATAGGGACAAATAGCCAAATCAATGGAAACACGTGAATTATGAACCAAAAGCCGTGGAGCCCCCAACTGGATCAGGTCCTCTGGATAAGTGAGACAATTGAATAGCTTGAACTGTTTGGGAGGCACCCAAAGAGTGGGACCCGGACCTGTCCTTAGTGCATGAGCTTGCTGTTTGGAACCTGGGACCTATGCAGGGCACTTTGCTCAGCCTGGGAGGAGGGTACTGGACCTACTTGTACTGAATCTACCATGTTGAGCTGAATCCCCAGGGGAGTCTTGGCCCTGGAGGAGATGGGAATGGGGGGGCCTTGGGGGAATACAGAGAGGAGGGGGAAGGATGGGGAACCCATGGCTGATATGAAAAATTAAAACATAAATATCCATATAAAAATAAAACAAATATAATTTTTTAAAAATGGGTGGCCAAAGTCATCCAGCCTCTCAGAATTCCTCTGCTGAAGTTTTGTCAAACTTCTGCATCCAGAACAGCTGGAAAGTTGTTAGCTGAGATGATTCTGTACCACAGATTATTATAGCCAGGACTTGACTATTATTCTAATATTCTCAGGATCCCCAAAAGATGTCAGTACTCCCAAACAATAGGAAGCAGTCTAGAGAACACAATATCCACATTCTCAAGAGGTAGGATGGGTGGTTTTGGTCATTTGGGGGTTATGGATGTTTGTTTTCATTTAATGGGAATACAGGATAAAAAAATCATTAGTCTCAAATATTTTTCATTGATATAGATTTCTGTATATTGATTCAAATTTATGTTATTTTTGTTATGCTATATATATGTTTCTACTTTTGTTTGGGGTATAGTGCTTATCTAGTTCATTTAAATATGTAATGTATAATTTAAAAACACAGGTTAGTGGTTAATCATCTATAAAAATCTAACTTGTAGTCATTTTAGATATGTTTTTAAGGTTAAACATATATATGTGTGTGTGTGTGTATGTATATATATATATGTTTTCAAGGTTAAATACACACACACACACACATACACACACACACACACACACATATATATATATATACATATATATATATATATATATATATATATATATATAGAGAGAGAGAGAGAGAGAGAGAGAGAGAGAGAGATAGGCAGTCTTCAGATACCACAAAGACCTATAGAACATGGCATTTAAAATATTTTGTTAGCAAAAAAACTGTTCTTGATAATGAGACATATTTGTTCCTCATGTCACTGATCTACTTCAAAAAAAGATGATGGTCATCAAAAAATCTCCAAACAGAATTTATTTTCTTTGTGTCAAAAGATACTCATTTGGGCAAGAAACTGCCCTTGCCTTGACTGTTGACAGTACACTGTCCAAACTAGACAAGCAGGACACAAAGAAAAGTGACTACCAAATTTTGCAAAGAAAGGATGGGATAGTCCTTTAACAATTTCCTGATTCTCAGAAATGTCTGTCAGATATTCTAGACCTGTAGGAAAAAGACAGATGCCCCAGCATTGCAAAGGAACTTTGTGTGGCCTTCTAGGCAGCCAGGTATATGTCATTACTATAGGTTTGGAAATGAATTACACTGTACTTCCTGGTCACTCAGGTAATACTATATCCATCTGAGGTCTTTGATGAAGTTGAAGACTAGGTAGTTATAGTTGTGATTTTCTTAGTTATGATAGAAGGTAAATTAGGTACGGAGCTTTGGACTCATCAAGAGAGCATAAAATAATGGAGCATTTCCCTCAAATATGCCAAATACAAATGGACTGGACATTGTAAATGTAATTCTTCTATTTTTATTTTTACTTTTATTATTATTATTATTTAATTTTATAATTTATTTTAATTTTACAAATTAGACACAGATTCCCCTGTCCTCCCTCCTCCTGCCCCTCCAGCACCCCCACTCCAGACCTCCCCCCAACCCACCCCCCATTCCCATCTCCTCCAGGGCAAGGACTCCCCTGGGGATTCAGATTCAGCTCAGCCTGGTAGATTCAGTCGAGGCTGGTCCAGTCCCCTCCTCCCTTCACCCAGGCTGAGCAAAGAGTCCCAGCATAGGCCACAAGCTCCAAAAAGCCAGCTCATGCACTAAGGACAGGTCCAGGTCCCACTGCCTGAGGGCCTCCCAACCAGTTCAAGCTAATCAACTGTCTCACTTATCCAGAGGGCCTGATCCAGTTGGGGCCTCCTCAGCTATTGGTTCATAGTTCATGTGTTTCCACTAGTTTGGCTATTTGTCCCTGTGCTTTTTTCAATTTTGGTCTCAACATCTCTTGCTCATACAAGCCCTCCTTTTTCTTGCCAATTGGACTCCTGAAGCTCCACCTGGGGCTTGGCTGTGGAGTTCTGCATCTGTTTCCATCGGTCATTGGATGAGAGTTCTACCATGACAGTTAGGGTGTTTGGCAATCTGATCACCAGAGTAGGTCAGTTAGGGCTTTCTCTCAACCATTGCCAGTAGTCTATTATGGAGGTATCATTGTGGATTTCTGGGGACCTCCCTAGCACTTTGCTTTTTCCTATTCCCAATGGGTCTTCATTTATCATGGTTTCTCTTTCCTTGTTCTCCCTCTCTGTTCTTGATCCAGCTGGGATCTCCCACTTCCCTAAGCTCTCTTTCCCTCAACCCTTGTCCTTCATAACCCACCCACCATGTCCAGTTTGCTCATGTAGATCTCATCCATTTCTCTGTCATTGGGTGATCCCTGTGTCTTTCTTAAGGTCTTCTTTACTAGGTAGCCTCCCTGGAGTTGTGAATAGCAGTCTAGCCATCCTTTGTTTTACATCTAGTATCCACCTATGAGTGAGTACATACCATATTTGTCTTTCTGAGTCTGGGTTACCTCACTCAGGATCACATCTGACAGAGGGCTGATATCCAGAATATATAAAGAACTCAAGAAATTAGACATCAAAATGCCCAACACTCCAATTAAGAAATGGGCTATAGAGCTAAACAGAGAATTCTCAACAGAAGAAGCTCAAATGGCTGAAAGACATTTAAGGAATTGCTCAACATCCCTAATAATCAGTGAAATGCAAATCAAAATGACTCTGAGATACCACCTTTCACCTGTCAGAATGGCTAAGATCAAAAACACTGAAGACAGCTTATGCTGGAGAGGATGTGGAGCAAGGGGAACTATCCTCCACTGCTGGTGGGAATACAAACTTGTACAGCCACTTTGGAAATCAATATGGCACTTTCTTAGAAAATTGGGAATCAATCTCCCTCAAGACCCAGCTATACCACTCTTGGGCATATTCTCAACTATTTTCATTAGAGCATTGTTTGTAATAGCCAGAACCTGGAAACAACCTAGATTCCCTTCAACTGAAGAATGGATAAATAAAATGTGGTATATATGCACAATGGAGTACTATTCAGCAGAGAAAAACAATGACATCATGAGGTTTGTAGGCAAATGGATGGATCTAGTAAATGTAATTCTTACCTGATAATTGTTCATATTGTATATAGTTTTACTATGTTAAATTTAAAAACCTTCTAGTTTTATTTAGACAAAAGGGGGAAATGTTCTGGAATAATCTTTTGTACACTGTGAAGAACTGGCACTGTGATTGGTTTAAAAAAAACACTGAGTGGCCAATAGCTAGGCAGGATTTCCAGGCACAGAGGATGCTGGGAAGAAGAAGGGTAGAAATGCAAGGAGACCCCATGAGATGTAGGGCAAGCAGGATGGGAAGTTATATATACAGAGGTAAATGAGCATTGGGGTAACACATAGATTAATAGAAACAGGTTAATTTAAGTTATAGGAGCTAGCTAGAAACAAGCCTAAAGTATTGACTGAGTTTTCATAATTAGTAAGTTGTTATGTCATTATTAGGGAGCTGACAGTCCAGACAAAAATGTCCAACTACAAGAATTCATGGTGTAATAGTAAGTAGAGATTACAAGGTTACATGATTGAAAGCTAACTGTAACTCTAAGAACACATAAATTTATTAAGGTAAAAATACTATTAAGAAATACAGAAGTTATTATTCTGTCATCTGTTTAGTTAGTAGGCGTTCATTAAAAACTTAAAAGGAAGTCACATTATATACTTGCATTATTTTATTACTGTTTCAATAGCTATTGTCTACCGGTATAGCATAATAATGACATTAACAAAGTTTCAATCATGAATTGTATTGTGGGTGATTATATATTAAAGTCAAATATATGTAACTTGTTCTTATTTGCCATTAAAAAGTTTGGGAGATGGAATACATAAAAATATCCTTAATTGAATTTGAAGCATAAAAGTCATACTTTAATTAGTATGTCAGCTGGATAACAAATGTAAACAAAATGCTTTTCTTATTTCTAACATTATATTCTCAGTATTAATTTAAATTGCTCTTAATTTTATGAAAGTTACTTTTAAGAACAAACATATTTTTTTCTGATTAAAGTGTATATGTGTGAATAATTAGCCCTATGTAGTAATGTATTAACAAGATCTAGAAAGATATATGTGAAGCACTCAAATATTATTGTTAACAAATGTCATTCTCTGCTCCTTAATTTTAGAGAAGGAGAGACCATCCTTCTACTGAACCACATTATCCTAATGAGATGGTACTCTGCCCCTAAGGTGGAAGAAAGTCTTATGGTGACTTACTGCCAGTGATTAATAAAGAGATTATGTACTGATTGAAGCTGCATCTGCCTGATTAATTATCTCCTCCAAGATTCAGGCATGCTTTGCTATTTAGTACGTAGTGTAATGTCCCATCTACTCACAATTTTTGGTTGCTATTACTTGTAAATAAAAGTGTTAGCTACCAAGAGCAAATATAGTTTTTCCAAGAGGAAATTAAGCATGTAAAAGTTCACTCCAGCCATGAAGAAGGTAGGCAAACTGAAAATTTTCTCCTCTCCCTCCACTCCTCCAAGTCCAATTTCCCAGTCTTATCCCCAGATCTGTAGAAGATTACCTGCTGCAGACTCTCTTCCTCCCCTGTCCCAATCTCTAGTAGGTCACACACATCTTCCCCTCCTAACATCTTACCCCACACTTACTGCTCTACCCAGCCCCTGACTCCAATAGGCACTCCCTGGCAACCTACTGGGCCAGCCAGAGAAGCGGGTAATCTAACTGCGAATATTTACCTCTCCCTCCATTCCTCTAAGTCCAATGCCCCATCTCCTCAGCAGCTCTAGAAGATCACCTGCCATAGCTTCTCCTCACTCTCTGCTCCCATTCCCAGGAAATAAGCATTCCTGGTGGGACACCCTGTATTCCTGCTTCCTATGACTCCACCACCCTGTCCCTTCTAGCTCATCATCATTTCTAAGTGTCAGCTCCAATACTTAGAAACACATTTGACCTGGAACTTTGAGTGGCCACACCTATTGGATCCCAGGAAAATTACATACCAGGAAACACACAGCCACTACACTGTCCTAAGAACCAGAAAGTACAACAGAAACTAAGGAAACATACAAGCACCCAACAGAAACAAGAGCAGATATCAGCACCTAGTATTGCAATCTTTCCAAACCCAGATGCCTAGACCCCCAACCCCCCAGAGTAAAAGGAAAATCAACATCAGAAAAGTGTGTCTCCACTAGAGCCCAGCGCCCTTCCAACAGCAGGCCCTGGGTATTGCAGCACAGGAAAAAAGGCCTTAAAATAGTCTTTAAGAATCTGATAGTCTTAAAGAGGAAATGAATAAACTCCTTTAAAGAAATCTGTAACGACATAGTGAGAGGAAATGAAGGAATTTGAGACCTGAAAGTGGAAAGAGAACAATAAAGAAAACCCAATCTGAGAGAAATCATCAAATGAAAAATTTAGGAACTTGTACAGCAACCTTAAAGACAAGCCTCACAAATCGAATACAAGAGATGGAAGAGATAATCTCAGGCACTGAGGACATGAGAAAAGAAACGAATGAATACTTTGGTCAAAGATGATATCAAATCTAAAAAAACAAGTGCCAGTGCAAAACATACAGGAAATCTGTGACACTATGAAAAGTCCAAATCTAAGAATAGTAAAAATAGAGGAAGGAGAGGAAACGTACATCAAAGACACAGAAACTGTTTTCAACAAAATCATAGAAGAAAATTTCCATATCCTGCAGAAGGAGAAGTCTATCAAAGTACAGAAAGCACACAGGACACCAAATAGAGTGGATCAGAAAAGGAAGTCCTTCAGCACATAATAATCCAAATACTAAATGTATAGAACAAAGTAAGAATATTAAAAGCTGCAAAGGAAAAAGGACCAAATAAAGTCATGAAATCTACAGTTAATCAGATGGAACTAGAAAAAAAGTCACCCAAAAAGACAGATTCTAGCAAGACAGATCCTGAAAAGTCAGACCCAGAAAGACAAAATAGTATCTATTTGCTTATCTGAGCTGGTATGTCACTGACAACCTAGCTACAGTCTGTAGAACCACAGTTGTTAGGTATAGAGTTAGGGGCTAGGGATAAAAGATTTCCCTTAGAAAAGGAAATAGAATAGATAGTTATGAATTGATGGGGGTGCTGGGAAAGGAGGATATAGTAGGAAGAGTCAAGGGATATGGAGATGAAAAAGGGAATATGGGAGAGTCAACTAAAATTAAGGGCCAGTTTAGGATAGTATGGTAACCTAATCAGTAACTTCTACACACACACACACACACACACACACACACACACACACAAAGAGTTTATCTAAATGAAATAGACAAATGAGAACTAGAGTTGTTGTTTTCCATGTCTTGTCACCAAATGAAGCTTCCAGTTACAGGATTGGGTTATATATAATTGAGATGTTGGCCAAACAACCCAGGACATTGCCAATACTATGGGTTGTTCTCTTCAAGCTGACAGCAGGGCCTCACTGATGAAGACACCTATACAACTCATGGCACAAGTCAAAATGGTGCATACATACAGGCTTCACGTCTACCTCCTAGCGTCTTTGGTACAGAAAGGAACTCTGTATAATACCAAGGTAGACATGTAAGCACAAACCCTTTGATCTACAATGTTGTCTTGCCCAATAGATGTACTAGTGCAGTGATGCTACAAAACTTGTTGGATTAACCAACTAATATCTGATTTGATTTAAGGTGCAACCCATGAGATGAAAGCCATACCTCACACTGCTTAGATGACCAGGAACCTACAACTAGCCCAGGGAGCTAGAGAAAAGCCAAATACTACTGCCCTAAAAAAATACAAACAACAACAAAATGAAGCAATAAAATTACTCTTAATGACATTTTACTATACTCATGGATTAGTGACTTGCTCAGCCATCATCAGAGAAGGTTTTGCTTGCAGCAAATGGGAACAAATACAGAGACCCCAGCCAGCCAATGTGCAGAGAGTAAGAGACATTGGAATACTCAGCCCTAAACAGGATGTTTCCATCAAATCCCTTCTCTCAGAGTGAAGGGAAAGGAGGCAGAAAGTGTGTAACAGCCAACGAGGATAGAGAACACCAAAATAACAAGACGATCTAAAATGGCTTGATTGACATACATATGAATGAACAGAGACTGTGGCAGCATACACAGGGCCTGTAGGGGTTTGCACCAGCACAGAACCTACAGCTGAAAGTAGAAATGAACTCATAGAGGACTAAGCTACACAACTAGTCATACTGAGTTGACTTGCCCAGGCTTAGTTTTACTAAAATTTGATATACCATGTTTTGTTGATGCTCATGAGAGACTTGCCCTTTCCTAAACAGAAACAGAGGAGGAATGGTTGGGAGTGGGAAGAGAAAGGGATGGGGGAAGACTGGCAGAAGAGGATGAAGGGGAATTGTGGCTGGGCTATAAAACAAACAAACAAAAGAAGAAGTGAACGCATGCCTCCATCCCTAACACAGAAGCAATAATGTCTAACCATTGGCACTGGGAAAACAAACCACTCTTAAGGATAGGCTACATGCCTAGTAGTAGAAGGCCAATAGAAAACAAACTCAATTGGCATCCTTGAAGGTTTCTTATCTCACAATTTTTTGTCAGGGATTTTTTTCTTTCTTTTTAAAATTTTTCTTTTTATAAATTTATTTTTATTTTATTCATATAAATGTATTTTATATTCTCTTTTCCAGGCTAATATTTTAATAAATTCTCATCCTGTAATATTGAATTAATATGCAGAATTAGGGTATTCTACTTGCTTTTTAACCTACAGACCTTTTGTGAATATATTGTGTCTTTACAGGGCTCCTGAGTGTACTAATGAGTCAGTCTCTGTTTTTTGTATCTTCTCTTGGGCTCCTTACCTTCTGTTTGTTTTGTGTTATTCTAATATGTTAGTTTTTGTTATATCCTATTGTATTTTCTTTTATTTTATTATTATCCCTAGGAAGCTTGTTTGTTTTCTAATGAGAGAAAGAAGGGGGGTAGATCCAGATGGGAGGGAAGGTGGGAAGGAACTGGGAGATTTAGAGGGAGGGGAAAAACATATCAGAATATATATTTGAGGGAAAAATCTATTTTAAGAAAAGGAAAAAATAAAGAGAAAGTAAAGTTTATATGGTGCATCATTTGATTCAGTATTGGTTCAATCACTTCTAGCTTTGTGAGCAGGTCAGTATCCTCTTTCCATTGTCTTGGTTTCTTTTTCTACTAAATATAACAACATCACACATGCAGTGTTGTTTGAGAATCAGTTGAGAAGCAAATCAAAAATTCATGATATAATGCTAAGAATGGATAAAGATGATCTTTAAGTATGTAGTTTTGGATGTTTATAAATAAAGTGAACATTATTCCATCTTTTTTAAATCTCTTAATGTTATCACTATATACACAATTTATTAACACATTAGTTGTTTGTTTGTGATTAGTCTACAAATATTACTATGTTTTTCCAATACTTATTCTCTTACTCTGGTTAGCAATGTTCTATAGAAAATAATTTTAAAATTCTAAATTTGATTTCTAATATATTTTGAAAGGCTGACTGTATTGCATAATCACAGCCTATTTAAAAGCAATAATCTCCTTAAGTATAAGGTACTTGCATTCTATGTACAGAGGCCACATTTGATCCTACTATCTCAGTCCTTAAAACCTGAAGATAAAGAAAGCAGGCGTGGCAAGGTATTGCATGATGAGTTACTAGTGAGAATTTTCCATGGACAAACCAGACCAGTAGAAAGGTCTCTTACTCTCACCTTACTCAATGTGACCCAGCCACACAGCTGTGGTGTTGGAGACGTACATGGACTACCACGCAATGGGAAAAATTTTGCATCCTATTGAGCTTATGTGAGATGTAAGCCCATGGGTTGGGGATTTAGTTCAGTGGTAGAGCGCTTGCCTAGCAAGCACAAGGCGCTGGGTTCGATCCTCAGCTCAAAAAAGAAAAAAAAAAAAAGGTAGATCTGGATGTTTTGATATTATGCAAGTGAAGAGATGCTCTTGACCTAACACCTCCATTCTCCAGTAACACTGGAAGCATAATTCAATTACTGAAATTTTGGCCTCATAAATTCTCTAGAGCAGCTGTAAATATTTAATTGATATTTGGTGGATATTTGCATGTGAGGCAGAATTGGGCCAGTTTTTTAAAAATAATAATACAAAAATAACATGAGAATAGAAATTTTTGAAAGCATCTGTGAAAAAAAAATGTTAGTTCATTGAAACCAATCAGTACATATCTAAGTTTAATCACTTGATGTTTAAACAAGTTGTCTTACTTTTAGTTGATGTAACATTCAAAATTAAGTGGTTTGGGTTGAAATAAATTACTGGCTCCTTAAAATATTTGCCCACTTTCTCAAATAATTAATCAGACAAAAACAAAGGCAACAAAATTTTACAAATATGTTCTGTTACTCTCAGTGATTAATGTCAAAATATAGAATTTGAAAATGTATCAATTCCAACTATGTCTAGGTCTATACTTTCTTGGCTACTGTTATTTGTTTGTTTGTTTTATTTTTTGTGTTTTGGTGCTGAAATTTTGTAGGGCTTCTACATTGGATTAACTCATTCATGCTACTAACTGAAGGCTATATTATCAGAGTTAATTTTAACTTTGTGGTACTAGAGGCTTATGCCATCAGTACTTATGAATCCCACACAGATGCTTAAGACACATGCTTAAATAAATAATCAATTCAGACATGAGAGCAGAAAAAGTAGTGAATTTAGAATTTCAAAAAGGAGCGACATTTTAAGCAAATATTAAAATGTATAAGCATAATTTGATGTAATAATCACAGCATAATAAGACACACTTAAGAAAATATTCCAGGCATGACAAATACTCCTGGTGAGGAAGGCCCTAGGGTTAGCTTCAGAAAAATAGTCATCTGCCAGTTGTGCCATTAGGGCCACTGATGGCTTAATTCTAATGAGGATAACTGTGACACTTGTCAAGTCTCTTGTCATATCATACCTATTTGTGTCTTCTGTGGACTCTGAAATGCATTCTCCATAATAATAAGAAAGGGAGAGATTTAATTCAAATTCACAAGCTTTGTTCCTTGCTAATCAATTCCACTCTGACAGAGTGGATGGCATATTGACTGATGCAGCGACTTCATTCTGGATTTCAGATTATTTAAAAAAGGAGAAGAAGAAGAAGAAGAAGAAGAAGAAGAAGAAGAAGAAGAAGAAGAAGAAGAAGAAGAAGAAGAAGAAGCAACATAAAATAAAATAGCTATTAGACATGCAAGGGTGATGTCTTAAAGAGAAAAGTGTTCACTGCTTTCATACAAATCCTTTGGAAAGTGACTCATTTCTATCAATTTCATTTATATATTTTTAAAAGAGAAAGGATATCCAATAGTGCAGGGTATTATTCTTTATGAATTTTAGACTATCACACTATGACAGTATAACATATTTCCTCAAAATATTTGCATATGTCCTTATATCTCTCACTAGGTCTGGAAATCACTGTGCCTAGTAGAAATTTACAGGTTTTAACCCAATACCGGTTATTTCCCTGAATATGCTCATTATTGCACCAGCCACTTAAACTGTGTGTATCCGTCATCACTGTAGACTTTTCCCCTACCCTTACATTTGATAATCACAGAGTTTTACCCTCTCATTATCTAGTTAGCTGCTCTTTTTCATTGGTGCTGAAATCAGTGCACACTTATGCCATAAACAGCCTCTGGTTTCCCTGTTGAAGACTAATTCCGTGCTCCTCAGGCTGTCCCAAAGGTGACCCCATACTAATCTTTCTAAAGACTTGAATTAGCAGCCTCACCTTCTATTTACAGCCTTTTCAGTGTCTGTTATTACAATTTTGTCAAGCATTGAAGAACCCAAATTATCTTTGTAACCTCGCCATTTTCTGTAAGTTGTCTATGTGAACTTTATAAATTGATTAATGACCTCATTCATTTCCTCATGACTCCTAAAGATGGAAGGTGAACTCAATGTAAGTTAGTAGTTGGAGGAAAATTAAGGAATGATGCTTCTAAATGACCAAGGATGAGCAATGGAAAATTATACTGGAAATCTCTTCCCAGTATGCCTGGCTGCTACTACTAAATAGGATTACTACTAAATAATACTAAGTAATATTCATCTGGATTATTGAAAATAAAAGGAACAAAAGGCTGTAGAAAAAGCAGGCAGTAAACCATGGAAGAAAAGGTAACTTCACAAAACTCTACCAACTGACTCACTGGTCACTCTCTAAGCCATCTTAAGTTTATTTATTTGTTAATGCAGTTTTTTTTCAAAGAAAGATATTTTCTTCATTTTAATATAGTGTCCTCTTTACAGTCATTCAATAAGTATTTGTATTATTCAAGACTGAGGACATATTTTCTCCCAGTTTTTGAAACATACACATCAAATTAATGCTTTACCCAAATATTTCAGTCACTAGTTCTGATACTAGTCTGTATTTCATGAACATCATGGGAATTATTGACATTAATTATTAAAGGAAAGATTAAAAGTATTATATCATTATAAACAAATTGATTTAATTTCCCTGTTCAAGATTGGATAATTCACGCCTACATGACATTGTTTGAATTATCGCTACACATACTTACATTCATACATGACATATATAATTGTAACAATGTAAATAGAGTGAAAATTGGTGACAAATGCCACAGAGCAAAGAATTTTAATGTTACTCTTTGGAGATGGTTATGATAAAATGTGCTAATGACAAAAAGAGTCAGAGAATTTGTTTTGTCAATGTTTCAACTTAAGTCTTTCCAGTCTCTCCATTTCCCTTTGTCTAGCTCCACACTGAAGACAGCCTATGTTGGAGAGGTTGTGGAGCAAGGGGAACACTCCTCCACTGTTGGTCGGAATGCAAATTTGTACAGCCACTTTGGAAATCAATATGGCACTTTCTTAGAAAATTGTGAATCAATCTCTCTCAAGAGCCAGCTATACCACTCTTGGACATATACCCAAGGAATGCTCAATCATACAACAAGGACACATGCAAAACTATGTTAATAGCAGCATTATTTGTAATAGCCAGATCCTGGAAACAACCTAGATGGCCTTCAACTGAAGAATGGATAAATAAAATGTGGTACATATACACAATGGAGTACTACTCAGCAGAGAAAAACAATGACATCATGAAGTTTGCAGACAAATGGATGGATCTACAAAATATCATCCTGAGTGAGGTAATCAAGACACAGAAAGGCAAACATGTTATGTCTTCACTCACAAGTGGATACTAGATGTAAAGCAAAGGATAACCAGACTGCAACTTACAATTCCAGGGAGGCTACCTAGTAAAGAGGACCCTAAGAAAGACACAAGGATCACCCAGTGACAGAGAAATGAATGAGATCTACATGAACAAACTGGGAGTGAGGGGGGAGGTAATGGAAGGCAAGGGTTGGTGGAATGAGAGCTTAGGTTATCAGGAGATCCCAGCTGGATCAGGAACAGAATGGGAGAACAAGGAAGGAGATGCCATGATAAATGAAGGCTCCACAGGAATAGGAAGAAGCAGAGTGCTAGAGAGGTTCCCAGAAATCCACAAAGATGACTCCACTATACACTACTGGCAATGGCTGAGGGAGTGCCTGTGCTGACCTACTCTGGAGTTAATGCAGTCTTAACAGAGAAGCTGAAGAATGAAAACTCTAAATTACTGGTAGTGTCAGTGGCACTATACTCTGTAAGAATTAATTGTTCAGTGAATGCCAGTTTCTGTGATGTTTGAAAAAGAGATCAACACAACTAGCTGAAGTAATCACCACAGGTTTTAGATAGAGGCTATGACTACCTTGTAGGGTATCTCACATACTTGCTTTCTTCCATTTATTTGCCATACTGTTCCTTCAGCTCCCTTCATAGGCCTGATGTTCTTAATGTAAAGAGTAGTCTTGTTTCTACCTACTTTCTATGTAACTTTTAGCTCCATGTCTATGCTCATAGTCTTATGTGATATTCAACTGTTTCCCATGTCTCTCAGTTAAGCCTTGCATGTGTGTTATACATACATGGCATCTCTCATGTTCAAGTCTGCATCAAGGATTCTACTCATGCTGGTCTCATTCTTTTTCCTTTGGATGCTTATTTCTCATTCTTCTAGGACTAGGTATCAGACTTTGAGCTTTGTCTTTTCTAACTCTTGTGTGCTTTATCTTCTCTGTGATATTGATTGAAAATTCAATGCCATATATGAAATATTTCCTGTGTATTTATTATAGGTTAAATATTCTTCTAATGCACAAAAATTTTTAAGTGAAACTAAACATACATCCTTGCAATTTTGTATCTCACAAATATCCAATATATTGGTGGACACATGGGAAGGATCCTTCTGAATTCTAAACAATTTAAATATCAAGAATTTTAATTTTTAGTTATTATAATTTCATGAACATTATGCTCATATTTAGATTTGTTCTACTTTTCATCACATATTATTTCATTGGTTTTTCTCTTAATGGAATGTAGACATGAATAAAAGCTCCCTCTACTGCTTCTCTTTGACATTTAACATACATGGAGAAAAGCATATATATGTATGTATATATAAATATATATAAGCATATAAATTATATTATATATGTACATTATGTATGTATATATTATATACACCTATAAATATATAATATTTTCTTCCATTTGAATATTCTCTATCATACTAAGTCTAGATTATATATATTGATAATATATAATCATATATATTATATTTTATATTTTATTTGAATTGGTTCCATCACGCTAAGTCTAGATTAGAGTTGTGTGTGTTTTTGTGCTTGGCCTGGAACAAGAAATGAAACTCAAGAGTATGATTTCTATGTATTTTTAGATTTAACAGTTTCATTTCTTAAGGCTCCTCAGGCAGGGAATTGACATTTTTGTTTATTATTTCATCCTATGTTCTGTGACTCTTCTAAATTCTCTAAACCTAACTGTTAAGTATGCTGCAAGTGTCTTTATACTCATCCCAAGTTTTCACAAATTTCTGTGGTTTCAGTTAACTTCCACACATTTTCAAATTCCCTTTCTTTTAACTACTAGATATTACCAAAATGGCTGATTATGAAAAGTGATTGGTATGGTCTCTGAAAGAAAACTAAAGTGAATTGGCACGCACTTTATTCCTGGAGCCAATTTCTATTATCAGTTTTGTTGAAGTCTATGAACAGATCTTCACCATGTACTAGTCACAAGACCACACTGTGTTTATCTATGTAAAATATATAGTTTCACCTTTAGTTAGGAGTGTGAATATCCAAAACCAAAAGTCTGGTCCTACTTTCTAATTGCCATTGGAAGCATCATATAGTATTATGACTCAGCTATAAAGTGGTTGTTACTATTATGCCTGTTTTTCTCATAGTAAAAGATTATTGAAACAGTATCACTTAGCACCATTCTAACCCCTCCAGTGCATGCATGCCCGCATGCACACATACAAAGGTATATACATGCACAGTCACAAATATGTACACACATACATACATATTTATAAAATTTATGAAAATGGAAAAGAAAGTAGAAAATATTGTTATATTAGTAACTTGTCGAAATACATATGTTCTGTTTTAAGCCTTTAATAACAAAAACTAATGAATTATTTTTTTGTGAATAATGATATTGTGGAAATTTATATTTGTGTCAGTCATTGGTTATAAGAATGAACAGAAAGATAGAAACTTCCCTTATGATTCCACATTGATGACATTGCTCACAGTGAAGGTCATTTAAATCACAATTTGTTTCAATTTTTATGGTACTTTAAAAACATTTATTTATGTTTCCAAAAGACTGCTTCAAATTTAGATTTCATGGTTAAACATCTGGGTTTGTTTCTGGTCCATTTAGCTGCATTAAATAGACACCCTATACTCCTTCAGAACACAAAAATAGATTTTGTGTGGAAAAGGGTGAAAGACAATAGCTTTCTGAAAAATTAAGGGAGTGGGGGATTGGTTTGGGTTCACTTAATTTTAATTTTGGAAACATATTGCATTCCTTTAGGAGAAGATATTGTACATATTTTAACATCATTATGTAAAGTTAGAATTTGAGAATTATTGGATGCCAATGATATCCATTTGCTTAATTTCAAGTAACATCAATATTTAGTAATTAATATGATTTTATTGTATTGTAAAACAAATACCAATCCTGAGGCCTCACTAGTGTTCTATGACATATTTGAATCTATTTAATTAGTACATGATAGATTGATTTTTGTATTGCCTAAATTTGTGTGTTCATCAGCTCTAGACTCACATGAAGTACCTTTCATGTTCATGAAATTAGTTTGATCTGAGGTGCCAAACACTTGCATTTTTGGATATTATGATTAGAATGTTATGATGTTATTATTTTCCTAAGTTTGGAAATCTGCATTTTCTCTTCACTATCAGTAACTTAACTCTTGATGTGTTTTAGTTTTGACTGAATCAGGGCCTCACTATGCAGTACAGGCTTAGCATTAAACTTAGGATCTTCTTGCCTCATTTTCCATGTGTTTACAGGATTTTGAAAACCCTTTTAATATTCTATGTTTTATACTAATGCATTTTCTCGGATCAGATTCTCCTTCTTTTTAGAAAAGATCTCTTTATGTATTTTTACATACATGTATGTTTGTGTCTGTGTCTATTTGAGAGTATGTGCCATGTGTGCAGGTACCTGCAAAAGCCATAATGGGTCATTCGATCCCCTCATGTTGGAGCTTCAGATGGCTGTGGGAGACTGGAGGTGGGTGCAGAGAACTGAATTTAGATCTTCTGAAAAAGCGGTAAGCATCCCTAACTTCTGATCCATCTCTCTAGCTCTTGCTTCCTCCTTTTTAATCATCCTCTCACACTTTTCAAGTTACACAGCAAATACATACCAAATTTCCTCCCATGTTTTGAGCAACTGATTTCTGTATCTGCTTGTTTCCTGGGTACACAATTTCTAAAGTTCCAGATTACATTGGAGCTTGTGTTATCACTATCACTATATTTATACTCTTGCCTTCTCTCAAAAGACCTAGTGATCCAATGATATTGAAATAGCATAAGTTGGTATGGCAAATAGCAGAAAGTATAGAGCTCTAGTCTCACAAGATAGAAAGAATACATTTCTTAATTGTAATCAAAGGGTGGAAACTCTAAGCTCCTGATGTTCATTCTCATTTTTGTCTAATGCACACCAGGAGGGCAGTGTAAATGGCACTGTACAGTTCTTCCCACCCATTCACAGAGACTTGGTATGGAGTAAAATTCTTTGCCTATTATTCCAAAAATGTACTGTTTGCAATACCAACAAGAGTAATTTTTTTGGTTGACGAAAACCAGTATCTCTATTACTCATTACTGTTTGAAGCAGGACAATGCCAGATACAACAAGTGCTGAGTTATTTAGCAGTTATAAAACACTGATGAACCAGTAAAGCTAAAACCACAGAATGGGATGCTGGAGAAGGACAGATAAGTCACAAGGCTTTTATTTAAGAAACTCCTAGGCCATAAACATGGTTGACAAAGGAGTATTGATACAATTCCCTTCCCCTGACTCCCTTCATTTCCATTTTCATCTTCAAACTCAGCATTCCATTTACCTTACTTAAGTCATATCTGGTACCTGCTCCCTTTCTCCTTTTCTTCTCCCCCTTCCCCTCACCCCTCCTTCTCTCCCACTTCCTCTTCTTCCTGCCCCTTCCCCTCACCCCTCCTTCTCTCCCACTTCCTCTTCTTCCTGCCCCTTCCCCTCACCCCCTCCTTTTCTTCCACTTCCTCTTCTTACTGGTCTTTCCCCTCATCCTTCCTTCTCTCCCTTCCACCTCCTTTCTCTGCTTCTTCCTAGCTCTTCTTTCACAGGACAGGGAGCACAGATTCAGCAGCCCATCTTAACTACTAGAAAAAGGCAACTCTTTAAACTGCCAATGCATTCACTTTTAAAAAGGGTAGTACAGATTAGTAAATGTTGGTTAATTGTTTTGTAACAAGAAACCTCATTAGTTAAGTAATATTAGAAAATTGCTTAATTTATTTAAAAATATACAGTTACCATTTTTAAAATATAGCTTAAAATTATTTTTTTCTCATTTTAAATTATTTATTTATTTATTTATATACTTATTTATTGTTTTTAATACATCCTGGCTATGTCTCTACTCAAAAATGAACTTAAATATATAAACTTCATTTGATTAATGGTGAATTTTATTTCTATCTTGATCATGCACTTATTTTATTTCATCTATTCTTTGACATCTTCATACCTAGTCATCATGCTTCCAATAAACATAACTTTCTCTTTTGAGGGATCAAAAAATCACCAAGTTTAAGTTGTTAGAGGTCGATTGAAACAAATCAAGGCAAGTGATGCAAAAATGTTCTGAACCCTTCATGCTGTGCAGGTGCTGATGTCAAATGTTCATACAAAAAAAAAAAAATCACATGACTCGCTTGAAGTGTTTTCTCCAGCATGCTGGTCCTGAATGTATAAATCAATTTCCTAGGCTGTGACAGGCACTCACTGGGAATAATTTGCAATTTGTGTTGACTATTTGCTGCTGACTTTCACTGCAGTATCTATAATAAATGGATACTCAGAGCAATATAAGAAGAGACAACAATTAAAATAAAAATATATTCTTATTTTTTGTACTTTAGACAGTGTCTAATTCTGTACCTATATCTGACCTATTGCTATATATGTAGACCAAGCTGGCCTCAGACTCATAGACATGCTTCTACCACCAGTGCTAGGTGTGAACTACCACACCAGAAAAGAATGTGATTCTTATTAACCACCAAATAACAAGTGTAAAATTAAGACTAAGAAATGTATACTTAGGCACATTCAGCACACTCTGAGTCATTTATAGGAACAACCCCTTGTGACATAAAGCAGAATTACAAGGATCTCCTGGACAAGGTGTTACTGATTCACAATGCCAAGTACATGTAGGTGTTTTCTACAATATTAATCCATTTCTTCCTGTGTTGATTAGCTTAAATTCCTTGGCTGTTGTCACTTTAAAATTTTTCCACTTATTCTTTAACTGAGGAGACTAATTTTTAAAGTGTTCATCAGAGACTATAAGCTATATTTCAGAAGCACACAGTATCATTGAATACACAATTGGTTTCTTGATAGATTCTCACTCAAATGCTGAGATATTTAAATACAGATGTCTGGGTTGTGTTCTCTAATGTTTCATGAACATTACAAGAGCCTGAGGATCTGGACGACTGCTGTGTGATACTGTTTTCTGAACAGGACATGGATGTGACACATAGGAACTCTCAGCAATATGGCTGCCTACAAAGACCACACCAGCTGACATGCCACCATGGTTGGAAGAAACTTCACAGGGCACCATCCACAGAGAAAGAGGAGCAGGCAATGGTTACTGTTGGATGGAGAACCAGTTGTTCACATTTTTTGGTTAGTATTTTTTTTAAAGGAGAACTTGAAGCATAAGTTATCAGCCCTAACACATGTAAATAAGGGCAGTACTAATTGGACACAGTAAGTTTTGTGTTTATGTGTTCAGGAAAGTGTGTGTGTGTGTGTGTGTGTGTGTGTGTGTGTGTGTGTGTGTGTGTGTGTGTTTATAACAAAAATAAATATAAAAGAAGGGGTCATGGACTTGAGAGGAGGTGGGGGCAGACAATGGAGGAGTTGGAAGTTGCAGAGGAGGTGGAACTGATGCAAAGAAAATATACTTATGCACAAACTTCTCAAATAATAAAAGATGCAATTACCATCTTGATGGAAATTTAAAATTGGAGGCAAATAGTCATTCTATGTTCTCTCTATCAAAGGTGGGAACCACTGGTGCCTACATTGTGCATCAGCCTGTCCTCTGAGAAATTATGACATTCTCTTTCTCCTTTCTCTTCATTCTGTATTTCATATACTATCAGGGTTCTTCCACAATATGGACACAGAAGCACCAATGAAGCCTGAATTCCAGCCCTTTGATCTTTGTGCTTCAGTGCTTTGATCTTTTGTAAATAATCTAACCTGAACCCTTAAGTTTTATCATCATATTTGTACTATATGGCCTTTTAAGTTACTTCAAGTCAAAAAATGTGATTAGTTTGTGAACACACTAAACACAAGCGTCTAGGAACTTCAGCACAGTCAAAGTTTTTGTTTTTGTTTGTTTGTTTTTGTTTTTGTTTTTGTTTTTGTTTTTGTTTTGTGGGCAGAAAATCTCTTTAAAAACCAACTAGCATTTCATGCATTCATTGAAAAGAATTTTGAAAGATTATTATTTGCCAACAAGATATGAATGAGTGCATTAAGGATGTAAACTGATGTAGACAACAAAGGCAGACAAGAAACAACGAGTTAATAAATTATTGAAATAGAGTAGGGATTTCATTCAATGAATCACTTAGGCACTTGTTCAAGAAACCATTGATAATATAAATGGTGGATATGCTTCTTAGTTCTGAGGATACAGTTGAAAATAAAGTAGCCCTTGTCCTCCTCTGGAGGTGTGTTAAGACATATATAAGAAGATGACTGATGTAATTTAAAGAAGCAGTAGCTAGGTAGTTATGAATAAGGGATAAACCAGAAAAAATAAGACAATGAATGGAGAATGGAGTAAGAGGCTATTCTAGGCAGATAGGATGGCCAGGAAAGGATCTTTGATGAAGTTAGATGTATGTAGAGACTGTCCTGATTGCAGGAGTCTGCTCATCTGACAGTCACAGGAAAGGGTTTCTTAGAGGAAAGCTATGTTATTCCTAGAGACCACCAGGTCACTTTAGGTAGGCTCCCATGCAGCAGTTCAAACCTTCAGTGAGAAAAATGAAGGACACTGCAGAGAGAGGAGAACAGGTGCAGATAAAATCTAGCCTTCCAATGGATGGTAAAGATTTGGAACTTTGTTCTATTTTAGTGTAACATACTTAAATGTTTTCAAGAAAGGTGGCATAATTTACCTTTAAATCATATGCTTGGCAGTTAAGCAGGGATGAGACATTGTAAACAAATATGTTCAATAGATATGCTAATATGTTAGCACCATAGGAGGAAATGTGTAAGCATAGGTAAAGTAATCAATTCAGAAATTCAAAATCATTTGGAATCAAGAATAAGTTTAAACACAGAAAGAAGTGCCAGAGGAAGGCAGGAAACAGGAAAGCCCATATTTGGTCATATGGAAATCTTTGCAAATGGGAGTGATTCTTGCTTCTTTGCAAATGGGAGTGATTCTTGCTCCATTCCAACATTGCATTGTGAACAGTAGACCTTCTGTGTGTGTGTGTGTGTGTGTGTGTGTGTGTGTGTGTGTGTGTGTGTGTGTGTGTATTCAGCCTAAATTACAAGTAATCCATTTTTTTATGGTAGCAGTATCAGATATCAGGCCAGGTCAGTTTACTCTAGCAACCTCCATGAAAGTTGTGAGCCATGGTCTACATACAGTCTGGTGTTATTTAAAAACCAGCACCAATAATTGTAAAGTCTGTTATCCATGCTTTATCCATGCTGTTGCTTTTTCTAAACTAAGTTATACAAGGTAACGTGGGGCTACTAAGGAGCTAAATACTAACCCTTTGTTCTGCTTGGGCTGGTAAATTTTATAAAGTGAAATTGTTTTGTAACTTATTCTTTCCAGGTGCTCAAGCAAATATGCTTGTATTTCGTAAGTATAATTGACTAGTTTGATGGCTTTAGCTTTCTTTACCTTTACTCTTGACTTCCATTTTATGTCTCTACCATGGGTTCACTGACAGGAGTGCAGACATCAGATTAGACTAACAATAGTTCAACTTCATGGTAGTGAAAACAGGATCTTATTCAATAGAAACTATACTTCAAGTTTTGAATTTTGGTTATTTTTAACAAGTAGTCTGAGATATTTGGTGTATCATAGTATTACACAATGTTTTTGGTCAGATGGCTTTGTATAGCTAAGGTAAATGTTCCTAGCACACTTGGGGAAGATAAGGCTAAGCTGCCATGATTAGTAAGTTAAGGGTACCAAGTGTTTTATGATTGTGAGATATTGCCAACTAAAAGGGTGTTGTCTTAGTACATAACTCCATTTTGGGGCCATCTGGTTTTTGTTTATTTGTTTGTTTTGTTTTGATCATAGTCACTCTGAATGGTGTTTTTATTCTTGGTGAGGAAGAACTTGCAAAAGAAACAATCAAGTTAAACTATCAGATGACAAAGAAAACCTTAGAGGCGACAGGCAATGGAGAGATGTTGCTGGCTGACAATTAATTGTGTCTAAGGAGGAGTGAGGTTGTTCTTTCCTGACGGGTGATGATTAACTCCCCAGCTATTAATCATCTAATTGGGAAAATTGATTAACTACCAGATTCTCAACATTTCAAATTAGCTTTACTGCCCCTCACCTTTTCTAAGCTATGTAACTGGTCAAAGCATATCAAAACATTGATTAGATTCACAATAAGCTGTCCAGTCTTCAACATGAAGACTCTTTCAAAATGGCCAGGGATGCAATTTCACTCATATTTTGCAAAGAAAATGGATGTAAATGGTAAACAGATGAGAATAATTGGGATGGTACAATCAGCCATCATGTTGGGAATGTTAGAAGGGTACCAATGTGATGATAAAATTTTGTCCTTGGTTTTATTAGATCAGTATGGAGATAGATGCATAGAAATGACACCTACATAAATGTTTGATACACGTGTGTTAGAAAGATATATGAGCATAAATGAGTATATATGTTAAAATATATACATATGTATGCATATTTATGATTATGCATCGATGCTAGTGATTGTTCAGTGTAGGTTGCATTAATACCTTAACACGAGCTACCATACTATAAACGTGCATTTTTTTCCTCTGAGATTCCACTGCTGTGATGACACACATGGCATTGTACCTACTGTTGCCAACAGCTCATAGCTGAACTCTGTATCGATTCCTATCCTTAAATGGAAGCTTCCATACTGCTTGCATTATTCCAAACCCACTGTTTAAATGTCTACCTTGGAATTCAAAATACTGTAGATCTACATTTATACATGTGTGTATGCTTATAAATCTATTACCTAGTGGCAATGAGTCACCCGTGAAGAGCCCTTATGGTAAACACATCTGTTGTGCTGAGGATCAACAGGAATAGGAATCAGAACTTTCCTGCCCAAGGATAGAAAGAATATCATCCTTGCTCCTATTTGATCAGCACCAGAGACTTAAACTGCAATGAGTGATGGAAAGGATTTTTGGTGGGCAGAAGGGAGTTACATATGGATGGACTTGTGGCATGGAGTAGGCATCACTATCATTTTTGGAGCAGGGTTTAAGAAAGCAAGGGTCCAGTCATCTATATCCAATGTATTTTCAACCAGAATGGTAACCTGGTCCCAAGAGACCAGCTTGTCTTTTGTCATACTGCCAAAAAAGATGACACAGCTAGATTCTGCTCATACTGAGCCAATTCTTTTCTAGAATCTGGTTATATAAGACATTTTATCTAAGATCTCCTGAGTGTGTCAAGAAGGAGAAAAAGGTGTATAATTCACACAAAAAAAGATTGTATAAATGCTTTTTGTCCTGTTAATGAATAAATATATTAAGGTGAAAGAGAATGAAGAATGGAAACTTTTATTTTCTTCTACCCCTTTTGTGTTATAATTGAAAAAAATACATCTGTTAACAGCATAAAACATCATATTTTCATGTATGTATATCCTGTGAAATGGTTACTAAATTAAACTAATAACGTATCTGTTGCCATTATCTGTTTGTCTCTTTGAGAGAAACAGTGTCTAATGAACAAACATACAAAAACTAATAAACATCATGAAAAATTAGTGTATGATGTTTAGATTACAACAAGGGCTCCCTCTTGCATATTTGTTAAAGGTAAAACTCATTTGTAACTCATACAAACTTTCCATGACCTCTCCATTTCCTCACCCTGCATCTTCTTATCTGGGCAAATCTCATTTTAATTTCTTATTTACATACATAATATTATGTCATGTATGTATTCTCTCCAAGTGTTTCCTGTATTTGTAACGTACCACATCTAAATCCTATTCCTCCTGTGCAATTCAGCTAGCTGGGGTCTCCTCAGAGGTTTACTTCTGTCTGTGCAAGTTCCACTGGTTGAATATCTGTCTTACCCAGGCTTCCAAGAGTGCCTTTGAAATATTATGTACCACCATGTTGTAATCTTCTGGTCAGCACCAAACTTTCTCTGTACTTTATAAAGAACATAAAAGTGGGTGATTTGTTTTTTGGTTTTTGTTTTTCTGACATACATTATGCTCTGCAAAATGCTAGATGACCCTACCAGTTCTTCATTAGACATTTAGAGATAAATAATTTCCTTCTTTATTTTTAAATAAAAGGATTATTTACAATGGGCATTTCCTTGAGATGTTGGCCCTTATATTAGTGGAGCCAATGAATTTTTCACTGGGTAGGTCTTCTAGTAATTACTGAATAGATCTGCCTCGACTTTTAGAAATTTGAATAAATTCTTACATAGTGCAAAGGAGTCCTGAAAACTGTGACAGTATTTGCCAAAGATCTGAATTAGTTAGCATAAGAATGAAAATAAGAGAAACCTGGGAGACATCTGCATGAACCTGACAAGACTACTCAAAGTATTTGGCTAAGAAGTACATAAGCCAGATCTTCACTTCATTTTGTGACGAATCAGCTGTTTAACCATCAAAGGGATGTGGCTCACATATGACCTCATCCCTGTATCTCTTTTGTGGTAAGTGTCCTGGATCTTAGGCAGTGTTCTTCTTGGTGGTAGTAAGTTACTGGCTGTGATTATGCTCTAAGGGTGATAAAATCATCTCCATTAGTTGGTGCATTTATATTCCTGACGCACCACACAGCCTACAGTGAGTTAGCTGTTTCCTGGAAACAACTGAAATGGGTGTACATAATCTGTCTTTTTATCCTTTACAATGTGAAGGACATTGTGCAAAAAGTAGTCAGTTATCGGACATAGGCAGTATCATGGGTATTTCTCATATTTATTCTATCGATTACCTGAAAAGTGCTGATTGTGGTTTACAGAACCAAATGTTTCCTATAGTAATTGCTTCTTCATGCATCAGCTAAGATTACAAAATAAGTTCAAATTCAAGCATTTATAACTTCAACAGGAAAAAAAAAAACACAAAAAAGTCAAACAACCTTTCCGTAACCTTTGTGCTTCACCACACAAGAGAAAGCAAAAATCAAAACAATAATGTGTACCTGATTATGTCGGATTGGCATTCCTCCTGAGTGGCTTATTGAGGCAGAGAAGAAAACACTATGCACAGTGTCTAAATCCTGGACACACGCTTTAAAATCTGGAGTTTTTAAAACCTATGTGGCAAGATTATATTTTCATCATCAGTTGTAGATAATAGTGTGCTCAAATATTGTATAATTTAGGCTTCCCTTTTAGTGAAGTTGCAGTTGTTTGAGAATAACTTTGATCTGCATGCTGCATTTATTCAACTGTTTGGTTGAGTTGATTTACTGAGGGTTTTTGTTGTTGCTGTTGTTTGTTTGTTTGTTTGTTTTACGAATTAGACCTTCATGCAAGAATATCAGTTTAAAATATTTTAGCATTCAGTTCGTCAAATCTCACAGCTGAGATAGATTTGCATAATTGTTTAACAAATGCTAGCTATACAGTTGAACAATGAACGGTGCTTTAAAAATAATGAAGTAGTTGGAAACACAGAGATGAGAGCCTGCAAATAAGGGACACTAAAAGAAGCACCGGGGATTCCAGGCTAGGAATGTTACCTTTGCAGTCAAGTCGTAAAATATTTAAATATAGTATTCATGAGCCACCAGTTAGATGTTGTTTACCTAAATAGTCATTTCTAAATTTCTGTCATGGAACTGCTTAAGAAAATGCTACATTTTTTTCCTAAGCAAACATTTTCATATCTCTGTACCAATGATATACTTTTCAGATCTTCACTATAAAATACAGTTGTTGAAGTTCTGCAAATTATCTTAAATGCATGTAGCTGCTGATTGTTACATGCGACATATAATAAAATATGTTGAAACCCAGGCCCTCAGGAACTATGAAGTCAACCTTATTGCAAGTTGCAAAACAAGGTCATTGCAGGGTCTAAGGGAGTTACAATGAGGTCACATTGGATCAGTGTTTGCCCTAACTCTGCATGACTGCTCTTGGGGTAAGAAGTTCTGTGAAGAGAGAAACAAAGGCACCTTCATAAGTCAAGAATCACCAAGGGTCACCAGCACTTACAGAAGCCTGGAACTGGGCATGGAACAGATGATTCCTAGGAGCCTCTTAAAAGAAACAGGCATCCCACCCCTGGCTTTCAGAGCTGTAACAGAATAAGTGTATAGTGCATTAAGCTGCCTGGACTATAGAGGCTGGTTCTATAGCAAATTCAACAGTTGCTATATAAAATTAGTATACTGGGAACATAATGTACAGAATCAACAGCTGAGCTCTCTGATGCTTCTGAAGTGAAATGTTAGATCAGATCAAGTGGTAACAACAAAACCAACTGCTTTAGTCCAAAGCCTTTTAATTTTGGTCATAGAAATAGATTAGACATGATCAGTATTTTTATACATATGGCTACTTGATGTATTCTCTTTGAAAACAATCAAAAATCATCTACAAGACACTAGCATAGATTACAGTGTTTTAAAATGTTATTAATTTTTGTGTACCTGTATGTGTATCACAGTGCATTTGTAGGGGTCAGAAGTCAGTTTTTGGCATCTCTCTCCTTCCCTAAGATGGCTCTTGGTGATATAACTCAAGTTGTCAGGCTTGCTAACAAGCACCTGCACTCACTGAGCCATTATCAATCTCTCAAAACAGGATTTTTATCTTATACAAGTTACAAGGCCATAGCCATTCAATAAAATCCATTCTAAGGTATAAATTATAGATTCTTCTTTAACCACAACCCTAGTACTTAAGTACAAAAAAATGGCATTATTATTATAGAATCTGTATGTGGTAAATTGGTGAGAAATAACAGAGAGTACATGAACACAATGACATCCAGTTTGCTTTCTCCTTCTGTACATGACTATTGCTATTGTTTAATACCTGATACTTATAATACTGTAACTATTACACTTGTCTACTGCTAGCCATGTTTAGCAAATGCTAATACAAAACTAACAGTAAGATTTTGTATGACTCGTTGACACTAAAGTTGTGTCCAATAGACTCAAATTGAAATGAAATGAGATTTTGTAGTTCACCTGACAGCCTCATTACTACAAGATTTGGGCTTTAAAAACAAAATATATTAACCTATCCAGAATTCTGAAACCGCATACAGTAACTGTAAGCAAAAATACCCTACCATCATCACATACAAAGACAGGATTTCTAAGTAAACTCATATATCTTTGTATACTCAATTTCCCCACAAAATCTGATGTACAGTTAACTCAAGATACATTATTGAATAGATTTAACTGGTGATTTTATGCAATTTCTCTAAGTACAAAGAGTTCCTTCACCATCCTTTCTAAGTGAGTTAGTAGTTAACAATTATCTTCATACATCATAACTCCTGTTTCTAGCTTGGATCCAATTTTTCTCTATTTTGTAATAGTATAGTAAGTCCAAAGGATACCAGAATGTTTACCAAACACACTCATTTCCTGGAGTTGAAATCAGAAAACAACAGAATTTTGTTTTATTACATTCTGGAAGTTAGAAATCTTAAATTTATTATGTTAAGGAGTTGGTAGAACTATGCCTGGCTAAAGCCTTCCTTTTACAGCCTCTAGTTATTAATTTTTGTGTACCTGTATGTGTATCACAGTGCATTTGTAGAGGTCAGAAGTCAGTTTTTTGGCATCTCTCTCCTCCCCTGAGATGGCTCTCAGTGATATAACTCAAGTTATCAGGCTTGCTAACAAGCACCTGCACTCACTGAGCCATCTCTGAAATTTCTTAGATTGTAGCTGCATCCTTCAGTCACTCCCTCCCTCATCCCTTGGCTACTGTACCACTGTTGACTCATGTCATTCCTTTAATTTATTTTATTTTTATTTTGTTTTATTTTTTGAGATCAGGTTTCACTATACATCCCTGGCTGGCTTGGAACTAACTCACTTTATAGATCATGCTGGCCTCTAACTCACAGAGATCTGCCTGACTCTGCTTCCTAAATGGTGGGATTAAAGGCGTGTGCCACCATGTCCAGCCTGGCATTTCTCTTTAAGTTCAATTATTACTCATACTGTTTAACATTTTCTCTCAACTCAATTGTATCTGCAAGGGCTCTATCTCCAATGAGGTCATACTCATAATATTAGGGTTCAAATATTAATATATCCTTTTTTATAGAAAAATTCAACTTGTAACACTAACCTATTATAGCCAATATAATTTTAGCATAATACTCAGTTTCTGAACAATCTCACAGTCAGAATTCACATGACAAATATTCCTAACCTTTAATCCCATAGACTTTTCCGTCTGTATCATTTCCTCTCATCAAAGACCTCAACGAGAATCAGCGCTCTACAATGCACTGAGAAAAGAGGCTGGGAATGATGGTTGCCTGTTACATATTGTGTGCACATCATGTCTAGGCTATCATTCTGACCCAATGGAGCACTAATTACTACAACTGTGTCATTTTGACACATGAATAGTATTACTTACATGTCTCTTCCATCTGTCCCCAACTAGTAAGTATGTGGTGTTTATATGCATGCCCTACATTGCTAAGGATGCAAATTGGTAATGGTTGTGCATATAAGATACAGGCCAGTCTTATCAAGAATTGTTCAGTTGTTGTTGTACAGTCCACAAAAGAATGAATACCTCCTATTTTGATATAGTTGTATATATTATGTTAACTTAAACTGCTCTCACTACCATTCATTTTGCCTGATACATTTTTATGCCCATACACTGCACAGGTGCTATAACATTTCAAAAAAACATTATAAAGATTGAAATAATTGAATAAAAGGAAGAGATACATTACACACTCATACACCCACCCACACACAATAAATGAATATGTAACACATAGTAGGTAGAAATAAAAATAAATCATTCCAAAATAGCTGTTTTTTTTTTTTTTTTTTTACTTTGATTTTGAGTCCTTTTGGATACAAGTTATCATGATGAAAATTATTCAATATTTACATTACCCTAGAAGGAAAATTCTTTAATAAATGTTTCAGTTTAACCTTATATCCAGAACCCAATTTGTATTTATAGACCACTAAAATTGATTCAGGTCAGCACCAGCATGAACAAATTCTGTAGGCACTTCCCTGCATGAGCTGATATTTGTGTCCCTTAAGCTTAACAGATAATTGCCTTTTCTAGGGAGACTACTGGGCCTTTTGTAATGTGGAAAGCTGCAACATTAGCAAGCTCAGGTATTTTAAAGTGAGCTAGGCAAGAGGGCTGGCTTTCTAGGATGATAAGGGGGGCTGTAAAACTGCTGACAACAGTTTGCAGTAGACAATAGGGAAAATAGGCAAGTGAAATAAAAAACGTGCACCAAATCAGAGGCACAGGTTCTTTGGGACAAACTAAATATTTTCTTTCATGTAAAATAGCTAGGAAAAAAAAAGGTTTACATGACTCTGATGAGTGGGAGATCACAAAACCCAACTTTTCTTTATATATAAATAAATTAAGTCATCCTATTTATGAAATCAGAGAAAAACTCTTACATTCATCTCTAGTTTATTCAATTAAAAAGTTTATGTGTTAGGGTGTATGTCTGTGTGCCACTTGTATGCAGTGCCCACAAGGGCCATAAGAGGATATCTAATCCCATGGAACTGGAGTTACATGTGGGTGATGGGAACCAAACCTATGTTGTCTAGAAGAGTAACAAATGCTCTGAAATACAAGCCATCTCTTCAGCCTTGATCTCTTTCTGTTTTATAAAAATATGCACTTATTGTTGTGATGAATGCTTCTATTGGAATTTTGATATTTGATGTGTAAGTGGTCTTTCTTCGAAGAGAGCAACTGAAGCTAGAGGTTGTGGGCTAGAGTTTATCATGTAGTGATCTTTCTGTATATTAATCAGTGTATTATTTGTCTGTACTTGTCATTTGAAAGAATAGAACATACGTGTGTGGGGGGGGGGGTATGGAAGAGACCGAGAATATTTAAATAATCAAATGCCAATCCAATTGGATTGAAGAACAAACAATGCCTTCTCAGTTCAGAAAATGCATAAAGAGAACAAAATATAAAGAAAAAGTTCAGGATGGTAAAAAAATATTACAAATAAAGTCCCAATGTTTTCATGGTCCACAAAGCAGGCAAAAACATTCACCAACATAATATTCTTTTAACTTGTTTTTAAATTCTACCCATGAACAGAAATGTAGAATTTTAAACATAATTTTGGTTCACTAATATCAGTTGTAGAAAAAAAAAAACTGTCTCTTGCTTTAAAAATTTTCACCCTTATTTTGCATTTAAGATCATCTCTGACAGAATTTCTGCAATGAATGTGTTTTCTCTGCTCAGTGTGTTTCTGAGAGTTCAGCTTATCCCCTTTTGCTTCTTTATGCTATGGTGTCCTCACCTCTGCCCAGAGTCTCAGCAAATGTGACTTTTGCCCCTAAAGTTTGCAAATAAAGCAGAAGGTGAAATCCAGGGTCATAGAAAGTAGGGGGATGGGTTAAAATCATAAGACATTCTACAGCATGTGTGGCCTTTTATGATAAAGTCATGGAGAAGAGGAAATGTGGCTCAGGTTTCACCCGAGGGTAAGGGGCATTTAAGTTCAATTTAACCGGAAAGGCAACACAAAGAGTAACATGCAGAAATGTGAGATGCAACTTTCTTAATTCAGCAATTTTTTTTACATTTTTTGTAGTGGAGCTGGGGATTGGAGCGCCCCCAATCCCCTTCCAAAGGACACCTGGAAAACATCCTGCTGCTAAATGCCACTAACCTTCATTCATTTTGAAGAAACCTGTGTGTTTATTTCCATTACGCTGGGAATAAAACCCATGGCATGGTGCTTGTAAGACAAGGG